>NC_139559.1:27862587-28250432 GCF_965112155.1 Podarcis liolepis
CTCCAGAACTGTAGCTTTATTCATGTGCTATGTTATGCAAATTCAGTTGCGGAACCAATTAAAACTCATGACTGACTGAGTTCTTTAATCAGACCTATTAATAGTAATTGAAGAGAGAGGTGTCGGGATCTGCATTTGGATAGGTTTCTGTTTCAGCAGCAGCAGATCACACTTCTGAGAGATTTCTGACTCACAGGTTTGGGCCATCTATCTCGTAGACATAAGCCACACAAATCCATAAATCCAGCCATGGTGATTTATTTGCACCAAGTTTACAGACTGATTTGGCTGTCCATCCAAGGAGAGCAACTATTTTGCTTCCTCTTTCTTGCCTGGCTAAAAGAACGTGAAAGTACCCTGATGACAGGTTCTTTGAAGCATTATCTGCATCCTGCTTTATACTTGCTTACAGAGTCTTGTGCAATTGCATTGTGAGGTGGCCCAGAGAAGTGAAGAAGCATGAGAAGTGCTGCTACCACACACACACACACACACAGAGAGAGAGAGAGAGAGAGAGAGAGAGAGGCAGACAGACACGTGCAATGGGATGTGTGAAGGGATGATGGGCTGCTTGTGCGTAAAATCGTAGTCCCTCAGAGTTTGTTCAAGTCCACAAACCTCTGTCTGTGACGGAGCCCCTCAGACATGGCTCCTCTAGTCACTGGCAGATTCCGACAGTGGTTGCTTTCGGAATCGCTTCCAACATAAAAGCTCCTTAACGGAAACACGTCTTCTGGACTCGCGGCGTGACAGTTTCCGGCGAGGAGTGGGTCTCCCTATGGGAGGTCCAGAAACCTCCCCACTGTTCTCGCTGGACGTGTCTCTGAGCCCTCCCTCTTGCTCGCTTTCCCTCAGAGACCCACCTCTCCCCCTGCTGGTTCCTGCTTCAGCTGCTGGGTCTCTCCCAGCCTCCGTGAGCCCTTCCACCACCTGTCCCTCCGATGGCAGTTCTCTGACAGGATGCATTGGTATTAACTCCAGAAACAGCCAGAGAAAAAACTCTGGCATCAGAAGTGTCTTTCACTCAGAATGAAGAAGAGAGGGGCATTTGATCCTGAGAGGCTCAGGACCGAATCAAAGTGACAAAGAGTCTTGTGGCACCTTAAGTACGTTTCCAAGCACAATTCAAATTGTTGGTGCTGGCCTTTAAAGCCCTGAATGGCCTCGGCCCAGTATACCTGAAGGAGCATCTCCACCCCCATCATTCAGCCCAGACACTGAGGTCCAGCTCCGAGGGCCTTCTGGGAGTTCTCTCGGTGCGAGAAGTGAGGTTACAGGGGAACAGGCAGAGGGCCTTCTTGGTAGTGGCGCCCTCCCTGTGGAACGCCCTCCCATCAGATGTCAAGGAAATAAGCAACTGTCTGACATCTGAAGGCAGCCATGTTTAGGGAAGTTTTTAATGTTTGATGTTTGATCGTGTTTTTAATATTCGGTTGGGAGTTGCCCCGAGTGGCTGGGGAAACCCAGCCAGATGGGCGGGGTATAAATAATAAACTGTTGTTATTGTTGTTTGTTTGTTTGTTGTAAGCCAACAAACTCTTTTTGGCATAACCTTCCACAGGCTAGAGCAGTGTTCTTCAATCTTGGGTGCCCAGGTGTTTGTCAGGACTAAAGCTTCTATCCACTTAATCAAAAGTGTTTTATTGTGGGCATATGTCTGTTTCAAGAGGCAATGGGTTGTGCCTCTGGGAGTGAAGTCAAACGGCTGCATTAGCAGCACCAAAATGATATGCCTGGGATGCAAGCCCGGGCAGTGTGCATCACACACACACCAGATTCTGCCCAAGTTGGGGGGGGGGGCTGGCATGCACATGTAACACTATGTGGCATGAGGAGGCCCAGTGTAGTCTGTCGCGGAAGGCCTGATGGGGCCCACCGCAGGCCATGGAATATTGAGGGGGCCTGGCATGCGCCTCCTTGAAATTTTGGGGGGAATTTGGTCCTGGGCGACCAGAAGAAAGAAAGAAAAAACTCTCTCTGCGTCACTGATGTGGTCCAAAGGAAAGCAGACCAATACATTTGGTACCAGCTTGGCTGCAGGAGTTGCTAAAAGGGGACCATCCTTCGGGACTCTACTCCAGATTTGTGTAGAATTTACTCCTCAGCCCTTTCTTCTCCCAAAGATATCCAACAAGGCAGTGGAGGTTTGGACCCTCCAGTTTTCAGTGATCGTTGAGGATGGGCACTGCTCATTTTAAACCTTCCAGGCAAGTTCATGTGCAGCAGGCTGTGAGATAGCATAAAACTACCATAGATTCCGGCGTATTAGGCGACTGGACATATAAGAAGACCCCACAAAGTGGCAGCTGCCAATTTGGGGGGTCGACTTATACACCCAGTCTTATACGCGGCAGCTTTGCTGGGCAGCGGCAGTGGGCTCCACGCCAGGAGGAAGCCACCCAGTGAAGCTGGCTTAGCATCACTGGGCAGCTTCGCCAGGCAGCTTCCTCCCAGCGCGGAGCCCGCCGCCCACTGCCGCTGCCCAGCGAACCCATACCCAGCGTATAAGACGACCCCCAAATTTTTAGAGGATTTTCCAGGGTTAAAAAGTCGTCTTATACGCCAGAATCTACGGTGCTAAGCTCATGTGCCGTGTTCAGCTGTTGCTATGACAGGCTGTTTACTGATAGCACTGTTACTGTTGTTATGTGTGGCAATATGGCGTGCAAATGTGAACACAGTTTCTCAGGGATGTCAAATCTCGACAGAGATTTGAAAATGTTAAAGCCGCACTGTTCTGCTTTGAAACACTGAATATGCAACAGTGTCATTTACGTTGGCTCCTCATATTGCCATAGGGCTAGCCGAGAGCATGATGCAGAAAGCATTTTGATACCACCCAGCCATTAATAAAGTTATCTGAGAAGTTTATTATTATTTTAACCCCAATATGGACAGTGTCAGAATGAAAACATCAAAGTGCCAAAGAATTGTAAAACACTGAAGCATGTTCTTTAAGCTAAAAGGCCCGAAAAAATAAAAACCACTGCATATAGGTTTCAAATGAGTTTTTCTGGGAGAGTATTTCACAACCAGGGTACAATCACAGAAAAGTCCCCCAAAAAGTGTTAGAGTCAAACGAATACAATAAGTCGAGGTACTATAGAAACGTCATATATTTCTTTGCTATAGTATGACAAGATTTTAAAAGTTTGTAAAGAATTCATTGATGCGATATTATAGACTGTCTGCATTTCAGTGTTGTGAAACCACCATAGGCCGTTTGGTTATGCTTGTATATTCTGTAAGCCAAAAGCCATAGACTTAATGTCTGTAAAGTTTTAAAACCTTTTCATATCTGTTTCTTTAGTACGTTGACTTTATTTATGATTTGGTGTGTTGAGAGAGTACAAGATGGCAGGTTTATAGTAAACTGTGCCTTTTAGAGCAAACCAGATCAAGAGAGGCAATGAAATCCTGGCCAATCCGAATAATGGCAATGTAACGATGATACCATGTTTTCCAAGTGGGCTATCCAGTAGCTGTGCTGACTTTGATTTGTAGCTTAAAAGACAGTGTATGGGTCATTCGGTATTCTTTGCAGTCTGTACTGATTTCTCTGTTTGCCCGATGACAGTGTGGGTTAGTGGTAACATGGCAAAATGTTTGAGATGTCTGGAATTTCTGGAATTCTGTTAACTGGGTTTCACACTTAAATGGCAGATTGTGCGTTCCTCTTTTTCATCGAGAAGGGTATCCATGTTAGTAATATAAGTAGAGTTTTGTGACTCTGTTAAAAAAGAGAGAGAGAAACTAACAAAAGCTAAGAGCCTTTGAAAGCTCATGCCACAAGAAATTTCTTGTTTAAGGATGGCTTGCTTATTGTGGCAGAAGCATCCATAGATGTCTCAAGACTCCTCTGGGTTTTTTGTTTTTAATCTCCTGTTTATTTTGCATAGAGAGGTTTCATCTGCAAATTAGGCTGATGGTATCATTATAATAATGCACTTTTTAAAGAAAAGGACATAAAGAACCAAGCAAGCTCTTCTTAGCTGGGACTGTAACCCTCCTCTGTGTGTACAGAGAGCTGTGAGGAGAGTTGTTTGTCCGTGTTTTGCGGTTCCTTGTCTCGCCAGGACCTGCCAGCTGCCAATGCCTGGCTCCCTTTTAGTGTATTATGGGCTAAGCCTGGGGCGAGCGGAGCTGATAAAAACCAGACACTCATTATTAATGAAAGAAGTTGATCATGGTGATGGCTGGAGGGAGAAGGAGAGGGAGCCTAAGCACTGCAGGCTGGGCTCGGTATGTGGGGACTTGGGACCGATAGAAAGAGCTGAAAGCATCTTGGTGTTGCCTAGGCAGACCAGATGGGGTGAGCGGGAGAGACATAGGCTATTCTTTTTCATTCAAGGGAGGGGCACTTCATCTGGGAGGGAAATTAAACCCCTGTTTGTTTACTGTTCTTGCTTTCCTTGAAAAGAAATACAAACCCCAATCCTACTACATTGTGTGGGGCAAATTCTTCCTGTCACTGGAATGAATCTCTCATCTTTGCTTTCTCATTTTTTTCTAGGCTGAAGTTCAGTTCTCCACATGTGATTTCTTTCCCCCCTTTCTTTCTTTTAAAAAAGCCCTTGTGAAAATTCATCAGCCTTAAAGTATAATACTGATACTCGCATGTTTGTGTGCAGTTTGGTCTGATCTGCACTTTTTTTTTTTTTGCCAGAAATTGTCCCTAAATATAATGCCTTTTTAATGTTACATTCACTAATATTTGAATTTTAATGCACACTTTTTCCTGATAATCCACATTCTGTACACGTTATGGCCAGAAAACTACATTGTGGCACGTGGAGAAGTGTGAATTTTAAAGGATAGCTGTGTTTAGATTCACATATTGTTTTGGAAAGCATGCCTTAGGTAGGTTTCAATTAACATCTGAACTATATTTCTTTATCATCTCTTCTCACTGTAATTCTCCCATTACACACCACAAGAAGTGCAAGTTCTGTCTGGCTATAAGGCCTTGCTCCTCAGCAAGAAGCTTCAGGGCCTCACCAGATTGTCCAAGCACTGCCACCATCTTTTCCTCTCCTTGCTGTTGCCCTGATATCTTTCTCTACTGCTTGGAGTGGCAGCAAGTGCCTTCATTCTGAATGCTGTGTTTCTTTACGATACCTCCCTTGCAGGTTGTCATAAGCAGACATGTCAGTCAGGATAGAACAGAAATAATACAAAGCAATTGTATGGCATGCGGGCCTTACTGCTGCATGCTGTGTTTGGAGATGAATGTGCAATCTGGATCTTGTGGACTGATAGGTGCTTAATTGGTTTTTCCTTTTGGCCACGGGGCTGGGTCAGACCACTGGGGCTCCTTGTTGATTTCTGTGGATGTGGGCAGAGCTGCTTGAGGTGAGAGGCAGGGAGGGCAAGTGAAGGAATGCTCAGGAGATGAGGCAATGCAGAGCTGCCCTTTGATCATAGAATTGGAAGAGACCCCTGAGGATCATGCAGTGTTTCCCAAACTTGGGTCTCCAACTGATTTCAGACTACAATTCCCACCATCCCTGGCCGCTGGTCTTGCTAGATAAGGATGATTGGAGTTGTAGTCCAACTGGAGACACAAGTTTGGGAAACACTTAATCTAGTCCAACCCCATGCAATGCAGGAATCTCAGCTAAAGCATCCATGACAGATGGACATCCAACCTCTGCTTAAAAACCTCCAAAGAAGCAGAGTCCACCATCTCCCAAGGGAAACTGTTCCACTGTCAAACAGCTCGTGCTGTCAGAATGTTCTTCCTGATGTTTAGTTGGAATCTCCTTTCTTGTAACTTGAAGCCATTGGTTCAGCTCCTACCCTCCAGAGAAGGAGAAAACAAGCTTGCTCCATCTTCCATGCGACAGTCCTTTAGATATGTACGACGTTCTAATTGGGAAGCACCAGAAGAGTAGAACTCTTAGCCCAGAGAGTGAAGCTGCAGCATCTCCCCAGATACGATGTCAATAATTTTTGTGCCCAAAATTATATGCCAGGGAAATAAGAACAGAGTAGTTTATGGAAATTCCTCTGTATTTGCTTAATGTGTATAAGCCTATTATCTGGAACATAATATTTGGGTTTGCAAAGAATCTAGAGTATTTTCCCAAGGGCTGCAGGAGCAGTTCATCTGTCATGGGTGGCAAGGTGTGTGGGTTTAGTAACTGGAAGGGCTCGCAACTGTGGGGAGGGGCTTTTCATGATGCATAGTGTGGAGTTGCTGGAACCGCTCCTGACCTTTTGCAGTTGTTTTCTCTGCCTGCAACCACGAGGGTTCGAAAAACGTAAATTCAAAGTCTCAAAACAGTCAAGTCCTGGGCACAAGCCCAGATTGAATTTAGAGGACTTGGAGCGGGATTGTCACAGCTCTGTGATCGCATTTTATTTGCTACATTAAACAAGCAGCCCCAGATCATAGGGAGAATATCGTAACTGTCTTGCTCCCAGGATCCTGTTTGTGCTTCCTTGAGGGGTTTATGTGTGCAGTTTGACTGGACCAAGAGGGGAGGAATGAAACAGGGTAAAACTAGGCAGGTGAGTGAGTGAAAGGACTGGGGGGGGGGAGCATCTGTTTTGCTTTGCTCAGAAATAATTTTGCTTCTTGCTATTTCTGTACAGTCTTGCCAAGCCTCCCTTCTTTGGAATGAATAATTCCATTATCTGGACTCCTGTAGGTCAGGGTGTATATATGAGAAGCACCAAGATTCCCTTTAGGGGCCGATCAGTCTCTGAAGAAAATGGTTTTTCTTTGTCATGGAAAATATGCAAATATTCTTTCAGCCCTGTAAATCAAAAGGTGTTGGCCAAATGTGTGTGTGTGTGTGTGTGTGTGTGTGTGTGTGTGAGAGAGAGAGAGAGAGAGAGAGAGAGAGAGAGATGGGGGGGGAGAGAACTGACACTGAATTCAGTACTTGCTAATCCTAACAAAAAAAAAAACCTTGCTCACTAGCAGCTTTCAGAATTAGAATCTACAATATAAACAGTGAGCTGGCTGTGTTTAAATTTGGAAGAAGACAGTTGCTCTCTGCACAAGTGCCTGTTGGAAATGGTGCTGGGCTGCTTTGGCTCAAGTTACTGCTACTGCAGGCTCACTCTTTCTGCCCTCTGTAGGGGTTACTGGACACATGTCCTTTCCTTCGGTGCCAGAGCCAGAGACAGTGCTAGGAGGAGTTCAGGGGTTCTGGCTGTGGTTGGTTGGAATGTCCAGTGGCAAGACCCAAACTTCAGTAGTGGGGGCTTGGGGAGCTTCAAGGAATGGTTAGAATCAGCTGTTCCAAAACATTTCATGATGGGGGACACTAAATAGAAGGTCACTTAGCATGGAGGAGCTTCCTATTGGCCTCACCCCATGCACTGGAAGAGATTTCTCTCTCATCCTAATTACACTTGAGAATTGTGTCCCACACAGTCACATTGGGAGGCTGGTAATACTCAAGTCTCTCAGAATTTCTTCTGATGTATCCCACCTAGCTGTTTGGGAATCTGTAGTTAGGTGTGCAAATACTGGGGTGATTCCTGGTGTTTCAGCCTTCTTGATGGACAAGTGTTTTTATGGTGTGGGTACAGGGCTGAGAGGTAGAATTAATTGTCCCAATATTAAAATGTCCCAATATTAATTGCAGCTAACCTTTGGCTAGACTTCATACACAAATGATTCCTGTGCGCCCGCATTTTGTGACATCCAAGTAACACTCAACGCATGCAGAGCATCATTTATGTGTGGGCACATCTGTGTAAATTGTGGCTGTTGCCTGCAATAGGCTTGCAAGCTGTGATCACGGTCCCTCCCTCCCAAATTAGTGTACACAATAAAAAAATCCTTCCAGTAGCACCTTAGAGACCAACTAAGTTTGTTATTGGTATCTGAAGAAGTGTACATGCACACTTAATTTTGTTTTGACTATGGCAGATCAACATGGCTACCTACCTCTAACTAAAATTAGTGTACGTTTTTCAAGGTGACACTATGATCCCACATGTGTTGGGTATTGTTACATGGGCATTAATCCTCATGAGCTAAATGTTAACACGTGGAATAGCTCAGAACTCTTATTTACAGGCCTATAGCCTGGGTTAGATTTTGTAGAGCCTCATATGAGGGAGACTGTTGGAAACCCAAGCTGAAAACGCTGCCCTCTCTTCCGGAGAGGCTGCTTGTGCGTTTGTGATAGACAGATTGAAATGGACTGATGTCGTTTTGTGATGGCTGAAACCAAGTCGCAGAGGTGTCAAGATGTGCTCCAGTCAGGAAATGGTCTTTCTCTTCTGCTGCCAGGGGGCTACAGTGTCCACATCGCAGAATATCAGCCATGACAACTCTATTAAATGAATTCTCTTTCTTTTGAACTTTTGTGATTAAAGCTCTCAAGCAGTTCCTGCCTTTGAGCTGTGAGTAACGGGGTTGGGGAGATGGAAGTGAGAAACATGTGCAAGACAGAGAGTCAGGGATACAGACAGGAAGAGATGGAGGCAGGGAGGACAGCATTGGGAAAACAGGGCAAAGGAGCAGGAGGGGAATGGAGGGGTGTCAGTGAGAGACAGGCTGATGCAGAGGAACAAAGGATAATGATAGGCTGAAGAGAACCGGGAGCTGTGAATTTGTGTAGCTAGGAGATTTCCAGCATCCACGGACAATTTCAGGGCACAGAGGAAGAACAAAGAACAAGGAAGAAGAGGAGAGGCAATAATAAAAAAATATTATTATTACTGAAGCCACAGCCATCTAAAGCACCATGACACCATGGCTTCCTTCATGGCTTCCTTCTCAAAATTGTGTGAACTGCAGTTTGCTTATGGGTGCTCTGTGGGTATTAAACTGAAGTTCCCAGGATTCTTTGGGGGAAGCTGAAGTTTATACCTAATACAGAGTATCTTTTTTATAGTATACCAGAATAAAAGAAATATTTTTAACATCTAATCTAAAAAGAAACAGAAGAAAGGTAAGGGGGGAAGAAAAATTGAAAAAGAAAAAGATGAAAAGACTTCTGATTCTCTTTCTGTCAGCCAAATATAGTAACTTGTTCAAAGTATTCACTCAAATTGGCATCCAACTATTTTGTTTTCTAGAAACCAATATTTTTTGAATCTTTAAATCCAGATGTTACAAGTTAATTTTCTCTTTCATGCAAGAAGTCCATAAGAAGTTTCCAGTCCTTAATAAATGTCAATAATTATTTTTCTTAGAGTAAACACATTTCTTCCTTTGCCTCAGGAGGGTTCTTGGGCTCGCTCTGGCATTTGTCACTATCTGAAGTAGCCAGTGTCTCCTTTGGAGTACTCTTCCCCAACGCTGCTAACCTTCTGCATCCTCACATATAATATTCCCAACATCCTTTTATTCTTAACCGCACGTTGGACTCCTGTAGCAGGTTTGCAGCTTTTATGTGCATGTGTGAATGGCCTTTTATGCTACAGCTTCCCAGCTGCCCTGATTCCTCTCAGTCCCCAGCATAAAAGGGGTAGACCAAGGCCACACAGTGCGTCCAGGGCTGAGCTGGGATTTGGAGCCCAGCTTCTCTTGGTCTGAGTCCAGTTTTCTATTCCCTGGAACCACACTGGCTCAAACAAGGTGGCTGTTGTTTTTGGACAGTGTTTTCCTGGTACTGGCAGTTAGTCTGAGAGCTTCTGGCGGGTGAGCGACATCGTCAAGGACTTGAAGGGACTGGATTTATATGTGAGTTCACCCCTTCAGAATGGACCATTGAGACTGGGAGCCTCAAATTGCAAAGCCGACCATGTTTGCTTGGCAGGTTGGCCTTGGCCATTCTGGCAGCTTTGCCGGTAGGAGGTATGTAACCTGCCACTCTTCCTTGGCCAAAGGCTGGAAGTTCACAGGAGGATACTTCTGAAGTAATGTTTTCATCCATGGGAGCGATTTTGAAATGTGTGTGCGTGTGTGTGTGTGTAGGAATCAGTGGCTTAGCGTGGGGGGTGCAGGGGGGGCCGGCCGCACCGGGCGCAACATCTGGGGGGGGCGCGCTCGCACTCACAGCTCTCTGCCCCTACCTGGCTTACTCACTCTCTCTCACTGCAGTGCTGGCTGTGCGAATCCGATCCGAGCCGCTGGGTCACTGCCCACTGTGGAGGGGGTGGGTGCCAGGCGTGCGGTGCGGAGAGAGAGCGAGGGACTATCTGGGGGAGGGACAGTGCAGCGGCCGCCCAGCGCAGCGCTGAGCACGGGAGAGAACCACACCAGACCAGACCAGGCAGCAGCAAGAAGAAGCTGGCAGCGGTGGCAGGTTAGGGGTTAGGGGGCACAAATTACTTGCCTTGCCCCGGGTGCTGACAACCCACGCTACGCCGCTGGGAGGAATACATGTTGGAACCAGAAGCAATGGAACAAACTGGGTGCTCCCCTTGCTGCCCCCCTCTGGAAAAATCAGTTCACAGGAGTTGGCAAAAATATGTCATATCTTCCTCTGAGATCTCAGAATCCACTTGGATGACCACTTCTGCTTTAATCCCTTGAACACATATGTTTAAAAAACAACAAAGTGACCCAAACTAGGGAGACTGTAAGACTTCCTGCCTTAAATGAGAGATAATCTACATGTGGAACTACCTGGACCGCAAACTCTGGTTATCTTCCCTGTTACTGGTGTCCTGCTGGTACCTGACTTCTTCTCTGTCTTTCAGCAAGCTTTGAACTCTGTTGTTGTTTGGGTATATTGACTGTCTTGAAATCATCGCCTGCTGCTTTTAGTTTCTCATTGTGCTATATATTACAGTGGTACCTCGGGTTAAGAACTTAATTCGTTCTGGAGGTCCGTTCTTAACCTGAAACTGTTCTTAACCTGAGGTACCACTTTAGCTAATGGGGCCTCCTGCTGCTGCCGCACCGCTGCTGTGCAATTTCTGTTCTCATCCTGAAGCAAAGTTCTTAACCCGAGGTACTATTTCTGGGTTAGTGGAGTCTGTAACCTGAAGCGTCTGTAACCCGAGGTACATGGTTTTAATGATGTGGATTCCTGTTGCTTTTTAGTTCTGATGTTGATTCCAGGGTTTTGTGCCTCTGTCGGACAGGAAAAGTAGAAATTTCAGTTTTAAATAAGACATTATAAACACCTTATTGTGCTTTCCAAATCTATGATTCTACCTCTTTGGGGGTTCAGTGAAGTTGTGGATCTGATATGTGATACCATTGTTTTATCTTAGATGTGGTGAAGGCCACACTCAATAATAATAATAATAATGTGAGGGTTTGATTAGCTGCTTGTGCGTGAAAACGTGCTCCCTCAGAGTTTGTGCGACCCCACAAACCTCCGTGTGTGACGGAGCTCCTCAGACATGTCTGCTCTAGTCACTAGTAGAGTCCGACAGTGGCTGTCTGCGGAAGCGTTTCCAGCAAAGAAGTTCCTTAACGGAAACGCGTCTCCTGGACTCACGGCGTGACAGTTTCCTGCGAGGTGTGGGTCTCCCTATGGGAGACTCCGATACCTCCCCACTGTTCTCGCTGGAAGCCTCCCTGAGCCCTCCCTCCTGCTCGCATTCCCTCAGAGACCCACTCCTCCCCCTGCTGGTCCCTGCTTCAGCAGTTGAGTCTCTTTCATCCTGCCTGAGTCCCTCCACCACCTGATGCTCTGATGGCAGTTCCCTGACATCCACCTCCCCTCCAGGGCCCCCCTCACCCCCTCCCAATTCCTCCCCCCTGGGAGGTGAAGGGCTAAAACCCCGAAACGAATCTTCCTCATCTTCTGACGTCTCGAACAATTCTCTCCATCGATCGTCGTCCTGGCCAGCTGAATCCTCCTCCTCTTCAGAATCTGGGAACCCCTCCAACTCCTCTTCCTCGTCGGTGGTGGCAAAGTATTCCCTTCGGAACCTCGCTACAGGCTGAGGTTTACGTGGGAACCTCTGATGAAAAGTCTCTATTAAAACCTCGTCATTGACATCCTCTGCCCTAACCCAGGTGTTTTCCGACTCCGGTTCCCCTTCCCACATTACCAAATACTCTACTTGATCTCCCTTCCACCTGGAATCGAGGATCTCCGCTACATGGTAGCTGTGTTCCTTCTCCTCCATTGCTGGTCCCCTAGTGACCCTCCCCTCACTGTCTCCTCTATACGGTGACAGCAACGACCTGTGAAAAACTGGGTGCAGCTTCATGTGGTTCGGTAACCGGAGCCTGAAAGCCACTGGATTGACCTGCTGTATGACTTCAAACGGACCCAGCCTTTTGGGTCTTAATTTCTTACAACCTCCTTTGAATGGCAACCCTTGGGTTGACAGCCACACCTGGTCCCCCACCCTGATGCTTTCACCTTCCCTTCTGTTTTTGTCTGCCTGCCTCTTATATTCCTCCTTAGCCCTGTTTAAATTGAGTTGGAGCTGGCGATGGATCGCTTCCATTTCTTCCACGAACTGTTCTGCAGCTGGAACGCTCCAGTTCTCCCCCTCCCCCCCTGGGAAGGCTCTGGGATGGCACCCGTGATTAGCCAAAAAGGGGCTCATCCCCGTGGACACGTTCTCTGCATTGTTGTAGGCAAATTCTGCCAACGCCAACTTCTCCACCCAATCATTCTCTCTGTCATTAACATAACACCTCAAATATTGTTGGAGAACCCCATTTGCTCTTTCCGCCTGCCCGTTGGTTTCAGGATGACGGGCCGTCGAGAAATTAACCTCTACATGCAGTAAGCTCATGAGCTTCCTCCAGAACCTGGAAGTAAATTGTTTCCCTCGGTCTGAAACCACCCTCAAGGGGGCGCCATGCAACCTAAACACATTCTCTACAAACAATTTGGCGGTTTCTTCTGCTGTAACCGCATGTGAGCAGGCTATGAAGTGGGCCATTTTAGTTAACAGGTCTACTACAACCATGATGGCTGTTTTCCCTCTAGACCTTGGCAGATCAGTCATGAAATCTATTGCCACTGCTTCCCACGGTCTCTCAGGTGTGGGCAGTGGTTCTAATAAACCAGCCGGCGCCTGCCTCTCCCCCTTGGCTCTTTGGCATTGTTCACACCCTCTCACATACTCCCGCACATCTTCCCTGACCTTGGGCCACCAAAATTCCCTGGTAACCAGCCACATGGTTTTGTGTTGCCCAAAGTGCCCTGCTGTGGGGCTATCGTGCAGCTGCTTGAGTACCTTCTCCCTCAATTCCCCTTCAGGTATATATAACGCTCCCTTATAATACAATGCCCCATTTCTCTCCTCAAAACCACCGGATTTGTCTTCCTCCCCTCTGAGATCCCTGAGTTTCCCCTGGGCGTATGCATCCTGCACCGTACCCTCTACCAATTCCCTTTGCCCCACCAAAGTCGCCCCACACACCCAGCGGTCCTCTGGAATGATATGGGTTTCTTCGGGTGCTCCCTCCCCCTCCAAATATTCAGGTTTGCGTGAGAGAGCGTCCGCCCTAACATTCTCTGGGCCTGGCACATAACAAATCTCAAAGTTAAATTTGGAGAACTCTTGGGCCCATCTCAACTGCCTTTGGTTGAGCACTCGCGCCGTTCTCCAGTACTCTAGATTTTTATGGTCCGTGCACACTTGCACTTTATGTTGTGCACCAACTAGCAGATGCCTCCATCTCCGGAACGCCTCATGAATAGCAAGCAGTTCTCGGTCGTACACCGTGTAGTTCCTCTCGGATTTGTTCAGCTTCCGCGAGAAGAAGGCACACGGACGCCACTCTGACTCCTCCTTCCCCGGCTGCAGAAGAAGCACCGCCCCTATGGCTCTGTCAGATGCGTCTGTTTCAACCCTTAGCTTCTTTCGTAAATCCACATGCAGAAGTTGTTCTTCAGAGGCGAAGGCCCTTTTCAGTTCCTCAAACGCTCGCTCCGCCTCCGCCGTCCATACAAACTTCTTTTTACTGCTGAGACAGTCAGTGATGGGCGCCGTCAGATGGGCGAAGTTGCGGATGAACTTACGATAAAAGTTTCCAAACCCTAGGAACCTCTGCACATCCTTCTTGGTTTTGGGTGTTTTCCATTCCAGCACTGCCTGTACCTTGCCGGGATCCATGGCCAATCCCTTGTCTGACAGGCGGTACCCCAGGAATTCCACCTCCTTGGTATGGAACCGACACTTCTCCAGTTTGACCCACAGCCTGTTGGCTTGCAGTCTGCTCAACACTTCTCTGACGTCTCTCACATGTTGCTCCTCATTCTCAGAATACACCAACACATCATCTAGAAAGGCAACGCAATTCTTGTAGAGCAAAGGGCCCAGCACGTGGTTCATAAAAGATTGAAAACACGCGGAGCCTGCTTGTAATCCAAATGGCATAACGAGGTATTCAAACGCCCCCAAAGGGGTAAACATGGTGGTTTTCCATTCATCCCCTTTCCTTATGCGTATCAGGTTGTACGCCCCCCTTAGATCCAGCTTTGTGAAAATCTTTCCCTTCCTCACCCTGGTCAAAATATCATCAATTCTGGGCATAGGGAACGCCACCGGTTCAGTCACTGCATTCAGCCGCCTAAAATCACATACAAGTCTCGGCTTGTCCGCATTTTTTTTGTCCACAAAGAACACTGGGCTCCCCCCTGCTGCTTTGGACTCTCTGATGAAGCCTCTCTTCAGGTTCTTGTCAATGAACCCTCGCAACTCCTGCATTTCCCTGTCTGACATGGCATACAACTTGCCCACGGGAAGCTGTGCTCCTGGGAGTAAATTGATCTGACAATCAAAGGGTCTATGAGGTGGTAGTTGGTCAGCTTCCTTCTCGCTGAACACGTCGCTGAGATCTGCATACTGTGGTGGTACCTTCACCTTCCCCATTACTTCAGTCCCTGCTAGAGTGGCTTGGGCCCCTGCTGAACCCTTCTCCCCTTTGCAGTGTTCTAGGCAATGTGCTGAACCAAAGGACACCACTCTTTGATGCCAGCCAACCAGCGGATCATGTAGAGCTAGCCAGCTCATTCCCAAAATAATGGGAGCGCCTCCCAGGGTGGCCACATTAAACGCTATCAGTTCTGTGTGCCTTGCCACCCTCATTATCATTGGGACAGTCTGCAAGCGGACTCCTCCTCCCAACAACTCCCTGCCATCAATCGTGGTCACCTGCAGGGGGTTGCTTAAAGGGATGGTCTGTATCTGGTGTTCAGCAGCAAACTCCTTGCTCATAAAATTGCAGGAGCTGCCTGAGTCCAATAGCGCCTTTATTTTTAGGGGGTGCCCATTCTGCAGCTCTAGCGACACTTCAATCACTAGAGCAGGTCGAGGAGCTTCTGGCACGGGCACTTTCACTGCTCTTTGGCCTGGCTGCAGTGCCCCAATTGTGGCAACCAGGCGTTGGCTTTTACCTGCTCCGCTCCCCCTTCTTCTCCCCCCTCAACAGCTCCCACCATCCCTTGCCATTCCTTCCTCTGGGGGCAGACTCTGGCAAAGTGGCCTGGCTGTTGGCAGAGATAGCATTTCCGGGGGCCCTTTCCCTCCTTCTTAGCTCCCTCGCTGGTTTTTGAAAATGCGCGCGCGCGCGCTGTTCCGATTTCCATCGGCTCTGCCGGCGGGAAAGCTGGCTCAGGAATGTCTGGAATGCGGAACTCCTTCCAACGTTCCCCTCTCCCTTCCCGCCTCTCCAAGGCTCTTGCCTCCTGCCGCGCTCCTATGGTCAGCGCAGATTTGGTCAGCTGATCCATAGACTCCGCCCTGGGGCTCCGTGCCAGCTCGTCTTTCACCCCCGAAGAAAGACCTTCTTCAAATAGCATTTGAACGGGTGCCGCCGATAAATCCCAACTCAGTCTGTGAATCAGCATGGTAAACTCAGTCCAATATTCACGGACAGATCGACTTCCCTGCTTACAAGCCATTAGCTGTCTGCGCACCACCCCTTCCTCAATATCGCTGGAAAACATGATATCCATTGCACGAAAGAACTTCATTGTGTCCTTTAGTATGTCATTGTGCGTTGCCATTAGGGGTCGAACCCAGTCTCTAGCCCCTTTCTCAAGATGCCCAATTACAAAAGCAACTCGCGATTCCTCATCAGGGAACTCATCGAACTGCACATTAAGGGCATATTGCATCTCTGTCCTAAAAGCATGGTAGTCCTTGGGGTCCCCCCCAAATTTCTGCACCAATCCTGGTACCTTTCTGGGGAATTGCGTGGCTCTCCCCTTCTTGTCTGCATCCTGAGCCCTTCTCTCCTCCAACCTCGCCGTCTGCAGGGCCAGTTGAACCTCCAACGCTCGGTATCTATCTTCCAAGCTTGGACCAGCTCCAGCCCCTGCTCCTCCGGTTCCGGTTGGTTCGCTCATGATGCCTTCTCTTGCACAGGCAGCGTACAAAGACTGTCGGACTGCTGTGAGGGTTTGATTAGCTGCTTGTGCGTGAAAACGTGCTCCCTCAGAGTTTGTGCGACCCCACAAACCTCCGTGTGTGACGGAGCTCCTCAGACATGTCTGCTCTAGTCACTAGTAGAGTCCGACAGTGGCTGTCTGCGGAAGCGTTTCCAGCAAAGAAGTTCCTTAACGGAAACGCGTCTCCTGGACTCACGGCGTGACAGTTTCCTGCGAGGTGTGGGTCTCCCTATGGGAGACTCCGATACCTCCCCACTGTTCTCGCTGGAAGCCTCCCTGAGCCCTCCCTCCTGCTCGCATTCCCTCAGAGACCCACTCCTCCCCCTGCTGGTCCCTGCTTCAGCAGTTGAGTCTCTTTCATCCTGCCTGAGTCCCTCCACCACCTGATGCTCTGATGGCAGTTCCCTGACAAATAATAATAATAATAATAATAATAATAATAATAATTTATTTATACCCCACCCATCTGGCTGGGTTTCCCCAGCCACTCTGAGCGGCTTCCAAAAGAATATTAAAATACTGTGATACATCAAACATTAAAAGCTTCCCTAAACAGGGCTGCCTTCAAATGTCTTCTAAAAGTCTGGTAGTTGTTGTTCTCTTTGACATCTGGTGGGAGGGCGTTCCACAGGGAGGGCGCCACTACCGAGAAGGCCCTGTGCCTGGTTCCCTGTAACTTGGCTTCTCGCAGTGAGGGAACCGCCAGAAGGCCCTCGGTGCTGGACCTCAGTGTCCAGGTAGAACGATGGAGGTGGAGACGCTCCTTCAGGTATACTGGACCGAGGCCGTTTAGCACCAACACTTTGAATTGTGCTCGGAAACGTACTGGGAGCCAATGTAGGTCTTTCAAGACCGGTGTTATATGGTCTCGGCGGCCGTTCCCAGTCACCAGTCTGGCTGCTACATTCTGGATTAGTTGTAGTTTCCAGGTCACCTTCAAAAGTAGCCCCACATAGAGCACATTGCAGTAGTCCAAGCGGGAGATAACCAGAGCATGCACCACTCTGGCGAGGCAGTCCGCGGGCAGATAGGGTCTCAGCCTACGTACCAGATGGAGCTGGTACACAGCTGCCCTGGACACGGATTTAACCTGTGCCTCCATGGACAGCTGTGAGACCAAAATGACTCCCAGGCTGCGCACCTGGTCCTTCAGGGGCACGGTTACCCCATTCAGGACCAGGGAATCCTCCACACCTGCCCGCCTCCTGTTCCCCAGAAACAGTACTTCTGTCTTGTCAGGATTCAATCTCAATCTGTTTGCCGCCATCCATCATGGGGAAACTTGGGTGGGGGGGACGTGTTGGTGGTGGACCAAAGTGGGTAGAGTGACTCTTACCTTTGATACAGGAGACTCCATTCAAGCCCCACACAAATCAGAGGCTTACTCACATACACAGCACCTTCCATCCAGTTCAAGGACCAATTTCAGCCAGGCAAAAGCACTTGAGGGTGAGGGGTGTGGCTTGTAGTGAGCATGGGGTGGTCTATGCAGCGGGGCTAGACATTAAGCCTCCAGACTGAGGTCCATCTGCTTTGTTGTTGTTGTTTAGTTGTTTAGTCGTGTCCGACTCTTTGTGACCCCATGGACCAGAGCATGCCAGGCACTTCTGTCTTCCACTGCCTCCGCCATTTGGTCAAACTCATGCTGGTAGCTTCAAGAACACTATCCGACCACCTCGTCCTCTGTCATCCCCTTCTCCTTGTGCCCTCCATCTTTCCCAACATCAGGGTCTTTTCCAGGGAGTCTTCTCTTCTCATGAGGTGGCCAAAGTATTGGAGTCTCAGCTTCACGATCTGTCCCAGTGAGCACTCAGGGCTGATTTCCTTAAGAATGGATAGGTTTGATCTTCTATCCACCCACAATTTATCTAGCTCCGCATTAATAGTGAGACTTTGGAGAGTTGCTGCCAGGCAGATGTCTTTTCTGGCTCTGCTACCTGAGTTCCGAAACCTGGAGGCTGAACCTCAACCCCTTCTTTGTTTGCAAAGCACATACTCTGCTACTGAGCTCTGAGCTATTTTAGATCTTAGAAATTGGGTGGCTCAGTTCAGTGTTAAGAGGATAGAAGTGCAGCTGTGCCAGTTCAGAATGTGGAGTTCCCTCTTTGTGCCACCAGATATTTTCAGAAGCTTGCCGTCTGACTTGAGCCAGCCTGTCCGCTTTCTCAGCGGCATCCTGTCCACCCAGCCCCAATATCTAGTGTGCTTCCTCATATTCCTATATACGACTTCCCCAACCATCAGCACCTTGCCCGTTAAATTTAAAAAAGCATCTTACAGCCATGTATCGCACAGTTTCCACGACAAGCTTTCTCTGTCACTGCCGCCGACCAAAGACTCTCTTTGAAGTGAGGGGGTTAAAGGCATGAGTGTAGCTTTATTATGATTTTAAATTATTAAGAGGTTTTGGTTTCTTCCCTTTGGGGAATAGCCCTTCAAGGGCTGTCTTTGCAATTACTTCTTTAGAGTTCAGTGCTTGGCAGATCTGTGTGAACCACAGGTTGAGACACAGGCTATGCTCAAAGGGAGCAATCAGCTAAGAGGTTAAGGGTGCAAACTGGAAACCTGCCCAAGGCAGCAGATGCACAAACTCTTGGAGAACAGGGGTAAATGGCATTGGTGACACATTTCTGATGGCTAGGTGACTGGGCAATAGGATAGCAGATGAGCGTCTTTAGAAGCACAGTGTAAGTGGGGGGGCGGGGTGAAGCTCTAATTCTTCACATTGCAGTTGGGGCCTAAATCAGCTGAAGGCACTCAAGAAAGACTGCAACATCTCACTGGCGCTTTCTTAGTTCTGGGGTGTCAGGGAGTGGACTGAGGGGGACGAGACTGAGGAGGAATAGTCTAGACCGCCGCCCCTCCTGAACTTCCCAGAGAAGAGGAAGGCAGTATTGAATTGCAGCAGTGGTTTGAGGAAGGTCACAGCTCAGAGACAGGTGAACAGAAGCGCTGGGAGGTGTTGGGAGAAGAGAAGGGGGAGACAGAGACCGAACAACCAGCTGACACTGGACAGCATTCCTGACCCCCCTTCTCCCAGAACTTGGCGTGCACTGAAAGTGGAAGAGCAAAAGACTCAGAGACAATTAGCCCCTGGTGGCCACTGTAAGGGAAAGTGCTGTTGCTAGGAAGGGAGGGGGGAGGAGCTCAGTTGGAGCAACACCATTTTTAGGAAAGCTGCATTCTTTCGTCGTTATTTGTGAATAAATGACTTGGTAAGAGCTCTTACCATTTCTCTGATTCTGGGCTGCCCCGTGGGAGGGAGCTGTTTCCCCCAAAGCCTAACATGGGGCTATGGAGTTGGCAATAATTTAGTGATAGATGACCATGCATCTTTGGCCCAACAACATACAGGGTGCTCTGTGCAGTTCTCCATGTTCTACCTCACAAATATATATATTGTAGAGATGAAACAGGGACAGGAAATAGTAGCCATGGCTGCATGCATGCTATGCATTTAAAGCATGTGGCTCCCTTAATATTCGGTTGGATGCTGCTCAGAGTGGCTGGGGAAACCCAGCCAGATAGGCAAGGTATAAATAATAAATTACTATTATTATTAAGAATCCTGGGAACCAGTTTGTTAAGGTTGCTGGAAATTGTAGCTCTGCGACAAGTCAACTACCGTTCCCAGGATTCTTCAAGAGAAGTCATGTGCTTTAAGTGTGTGGCATTTGTATAGCCTAAAGCTGGCTGGAGGCAGGGATGAGATGGAGGATATTTTTTAGGAAGAAAGTCATCAGCTGTTGGAGTTCTGAGAGAAGGCAAGGACAGAAGATGTGTTTCCACTGTGTCCACCATGTGTTGTACTATGAGCTCCGCTTTGTTTGAAGGAGTCACACAGGAGACACAAAGCAGGGGTGTATGATTTGATCCAGATCCCTGGCATGTGTTCATCACACACTTGATGACATTTCTCTCCCTTTCACTGTCACAGCACTCACCATTTACGCATGTGGCTTACACAGTAGAAGCATATCTACTGCCCAAAACTTGAAGCGCTCCTAAGAGGAAAGATGCTAGAAGTTTATAAAGATCTGCACTCTTTGGGGAGAGAATAAACATAATAGAGAAATTATTCGTTGCCTCTCAAAACACTAGAACCTGAGGTCATCCAGTTAAATTAATTGGCAGTAGGTTCAGGACAGACAAAGAGAAGTGCCATTTTAAGCAATGCATAATTAACATGGAGATTGTCGTGGGATGTTGGGAGGCATGGACGTGAGCATAAATGGCTTTTAAAAGGGGTTAAAAATTCATGAAGGGATAGGCTTGTTAATGGCTATTAGGCATAATAGCTAATTGGCAGCTCCATGTTCAGAATATCAAGCAAACAGCAGAGAATGGCTCCTTGCTATCCCATTTTGTGACCTTCCCGGGAGCACCCAGTTGGCCACTGCTGCAAACTAGCCAAGCTACATGGACTTTTGTCCTGGTCTAGCAAGTCAGTTCTTAAGTTACCAACTGATTGAAGATGATCTCCTTAACTGGATATTAATTCTCAAGCTTCATGTTTTGCACATGTACCCTTAAATATGCACCAAACAACATATCTAGCTTTCCTGCGAAATCTCCCTTTAGCCAGTTCAGCTCTCAGAGAGAAAGGCCACTTAACTTTAAGCTGGTTAAGGATTCTAAGCTGGTAGCTGTGAGCCTGGACTATCTGTTGCAGTTGACCTCAAATAGCTAAAGTAGATTCTCAACCTCTCTCCCCATCAATGCAGTAAGGTTAAAGTGGCAGTCTTAGCCCCGGTTGTTAGAGAGTAAATCCCACTTTGCTCTCTGGGTCCCACTGCTGAAATAAACATGAACGATGGAATATTTTCCTCTTAATCCATATCCCTTTCTCCCTCTTCCTTATAACATCTAAGTAGGCACAATTTGTGGCATGGTGCCATCATGCTGTGCATTGCTCCATTGGTTGTCCACTGGTTTTGCAGCATTGCACAGTCCATATGACATCACAGCACACATTTTATTTACCTCGATCAGGGTGGGGAAACCCTTTTCAGTCTGAGGGCTTGCATTTCCTTCTGTGCAACCTCATGGGGGCAGCATATCAATAGGCAGAGCAAATCATGCAAATTTTACCCTTTGTACAGTAGGCTAGTTCATCCGCACAGTCATGCATCCCTCTATCCTTTATCTAGGCAAGTAAATGGCATCATCAGAATTCAAGAACACCAGGCAAAAGCACTCAAGGGGTGCATGAAATTGGGCTGGGAAAGGAATGTTGCCAGATAGAGAGACTTGGAGATCTGCATCCCGCCTGCCCCCCAGCAACCAGACCCAGATGTTGCAAGCAAGAAGGGGCAAGAGACACAGGGCAGCAGCAGCTCTGTGCTTCTCACAATGACTTTCAGCATTTGATTCTTGCTCTCAAAGTTGGCTAGGGGACACTATACCTAGAAAGAAAAAGAAACACAATAATTATATTAAAAAATTCCTTCCAGTAGCACCTTAAAGACCAACTAAGTTAGTTCTTGGTATGAGCTTTCGTGTGCATGCACACTTCTTCAGATACCAAAGACAGATACACTTCTGAAGAAGTGTGCATGCACATGAAAGCTCATACCAAGAACTAACTTAGTTGGTCTTTAAGGTGCTACTGGAAGGAATTTTTTTATTTTGACTATGGCAGACCAACACGGCTACCTATCTGTAACTGCAATAATTATATAAACATGAAGTGGTACTCTGCTGTCACTTGCCTGATACTCAAGGAGCATGTATATTCTGGCTGGCAGATCAAAACCTGCCTATCTTGCTTCTAGATAGGGATCACTGGGAGAGGGGTAATACCCCCTTCACTTCCACACAACTATTAACAGTGCACTTCTGCATGTGACAGCTGCATTGAGTTCAATGGGACTTACTCCTGGTTGAGTGTGTATAGGATTGCAGTCTTCCTCTTAGTAGACACCCTGCTATATTTTCTCTAGGCACTGATGGCTTATATTTGGTAGGTGTCAGCTGCTCTCCTTCATGCGTGGCAGAAATGCAGCATTCACTGGAGAAACCGCAGTTGTCTGTACATGATACGTTTATTAGAACTATGTTATTTTAGATGGGTGCATTTATCACAGCAGACAGGAAGACAATGAGTTATGAACAATGGTTCCCAATGCTGATCTGTTCCGTTGTTTGCCATTTCCCTTGTCTGTATACACCCAAATGCTGCCTCCTTGGTCTGACATAAGCAGCATGTCGGACCCTGCCAAACAAGATACGAAACTTTTTTAAAAAATGTGTTCCCTGTAAAAACATGGATTCTGTTGCAGTGGGTCAGATCTGTATGAACTGTACAAAACTTAGAATTTTACCATGTAAGGCTTTTTCTAGTTATGGGAGTTTCAATGTGGGCTTTCTGTGGGCATATTATGATACATGTTCCCAAACTACCAGAATAAATTGTGTAGATGTGTGTGCCAGTTAGAAGAATCTCTTCTATTAAAGGTATGTGCATATCCAGCCTTACTGTGACGACAGGATGTTTTTGCATTTAGGGCACAACTGATTGCCCATCACTGCCCATCCCTCCTAACACAGGATACTTGAAAAGCCAAGGCAGAAGGCAAACTCACCCTCACTCCCTACTTTACAGGTTTGGGTCAGCAACCTGTGTTTCGAAGATGTGGCCTTCTGCTGTCATGTGTAGTTCTGTCCTAAAATCTCCCACTTGCGCCTGTAAAAGCCTGATTTGCATGTTTTGATTGCTGTGAAAAGCAACTGTATTTTTTATTTTATTTTTTGCAGCCAACACATAGGGTGGTATCGAATACTTTTACTGCTTAGAGTAGACCCACTGAAATTAATTGACATGACTAACAATTCCATCAATTTCAGTGGGCTTAAGTCTTGAGTAGGACTAGCACTGGGTATTACCTACTAAGTGTGGGTCTAATACACAGGAATAACAGTTTTTTTCAGGTGCCCTGGTCAGATCAGGGTTTCCAGGCACATGCTTTAGGATGTACATTACATATTCACGTTACATGCTTGCTGCAAAAAGAACCCCACCCAAAAACAAAACTCTGGTGTCTCACCTGAGGTTTCTTTTAACAGTAACTGTAATATGTACATCTGCCAGAAGCCTATAATTTTCACTCCTTTGGGATGTTCATTCTTTGGCCCCTTAAACAACTCCTTCAAAATGAAGCAAGGCAGGTTTGTGTGCCTCTAATATGCGGAGGGAACCACTCGAGGCCCACGCCAGGGACTTTTCAAAGCAGTAGTTACAAAGACCTGAATGCAGGTGCTTCAACAGGCAGAAAGACTTTGCACAGGGTGTGAACTCACAATGGAATTATGTGCTGCAGGAGCTTTTTGAGGAGAAGAGTAAACTCTGGATTTTAAAATGAGGAGAGGGAAGGGCTGGGTAATATGAGCCTGGCTGACATGTGTAGCCACACAAGTAAAGATAAGTATTTGCTTAATCAAATGCCATGCCCCAGGGCACAGGTTGATGGTGTGGGCAGGGTTTGTCAACACCATGCACTGTGTTCAGTGCCCAACCAGGCACATGCTCTGAGCAAAGGGAATCATAGAATCATAGAATCATAGAGTTGGAATAGACCACAAGGGCCATCAAGTCCAACCCCCTGCCAAGCAGGAAACACCATCAGAGCACTCCTGACATATGGTTGTCAAGCCTCTGCTTAAAGACCTCCAAAGTAGGAGACTCCACCACACTCCTTGGCAGCAAATTCCACTGTCGAACAGCTCTTACTGTCCATTGCTCCGTGTCCGCTTCTCTGGAGCAGCAGAAAACAACCTTTCTCCCTCTTCTATATGACATCCTTTTATATATTTGAACATGGCTATCATATCACCCCTTAACCTCCTCTTCTCCAGGCTAAACATGCCCAGCTCCCTTAGTTGTTCCTCATAAGGCATCGTTTCCAGACCTTTGACCATTTTGGTTGCCCTCCTCTGGACACGTTCCAGTTTGTCAGTGTCCTTCTTGAACTGTGGTGCCCAGAACTGGACACAGTACTCCAGGTGAGGTCTGACCAGAGCAGAATACAGTGGCACTATTACTTCCCTTAATCTAGATGCTATACTCCTATTGATGCAGCCCAGAATTGCATTGGCTTTTTTAGCTGCCGCGTCACACTGTTGGCTCATGTCAAGTTTGTGGTCAACCAAGACTCCTAGATCCTTTTCACATGTACTGCTCTCAAGCCAGGTGTCCCCCATCTTGTATTTGTGCCTCTCATTTTTTTTTGCCCAAATGCAATACTTTACATTTCTCCCTGTTAAAATTCATCTTGTTTGTTTTGGCCCAGTTCTCTAATCTGTCAAGGTCGTTTTGAAGTGTGATCCTGTCCTCTGGGGTGTTAGCCACCCCTCCCAGTTTGGTGTCATCTGCAAATTTGATCAGGATGCCCTTGAGTCCATCATCCAAGTCGTTGATAAAGATGTTGAATAAGACCGGGCCCAAGACAGAACCCTGTGGCACCCCACTAGTCACTCTTCTCCAGGATGAAGAGGAACCATTGATGAGCACCCTTTGGGTTCGGTCAGTCAGCCAGTTACAAATCCACTGAGTGGTAGCATAGTCAAGACCGCATTTTACCAGCTTCTTTACAAGAATATCATGGGGCACCTTGTCGAATGCCTTGCTGAAATCAAGGTAGGCTACATCCACTGCATTCCCTTCATCTACCAGGCTTGTAATTCTGTCAAAAAACGAGATCAGGTTAGTCTGACATGACTTATTTTTCAGAAATCCATGCTGACTATTGGTGATCACAGCATTCCTTTCTAGGTGCTCACAGACTGTTTGCTTAATGATCTGCTCCAGAATTTTCCCTGGTATTGATGTCAGACTGACTGGGCGAGGTTAGGTTGGAAGCGCTGGGCAAAGGCTGTGGGTGGGGAAAACACAGAACTCGCACCCTGTTCTCCTGAGGTGAATTCTAGGTTATTGGTATGCTGCCCATCCGCTCAGCATGATTTAGTAAAATGGCATGGGTGGATAGTAGCGAAGGCTGCTGTTCTGTGGCATGAACAGTTTCTGGTTCTTCAGCAGTTTACTCCCACGATAAATCTGCATTGCTACAGCATCATTTTACACATGCAGAATAGATGAAGCTTTGGGGAAGGGCTGTTGCTCGGTAGTAGAGCGTGTGCTTTGTATGCAAAAGATCCCAGATTCAATCCCTGCCATCTCCGGGTTGTGGTGGGTAAAGCCTGTTAGAAACACTGGAAAGCCACTGTCAGCCAATGTTGACGATACTTAGCTAGATGGACTAATGACCTGATGTGGTATAAAGCAGATTCCTATGCTGGCAGCTGATAGAGGAACCCCATAATTAGGACCCAGCATCTTTCCTTTGGGGATCTGAGTGGAAGACATTTTGTACTTCCTCACATGTTGGTAGTCTTTGGTGGAAGGTGGTGGTGGTGGTTGTTTTTGCTTCAGCACTTCAAATCAACTTTAAGTGTGCAAACTGCATTTCCCGGTATGTGGTTCAATCCTATCAGAAAATAGCTGCAGTCTGGAAGTGCCAGAAGCCTTGCATGTTATACCTGGATATTGCTGCTGCTCCATAAAATCTCTACTCCTAATCTACCTTCATGTTATTACAACCAGAAAAGTGGGCACAGATTTATTTATTTATTTATTTATTTATTTATTTATTTATTTATTTATTTAAAAAGAGAATCTGGGGCAAAGAGAAACAAGCAAGAAACTCCATAGTCTCCCAGTTCAGTAGCAGATAGAGAATTTCCAGACTGCAGCCTCACAAACCTAGCAGGTGGACAGGCTTTTTTCTTCAGAGAGCAGAAATTTTCACAGTTCTGCTTTGAAGTGTGAAGGCTAAACCTTATGTGGGATCATCCAAAAGCTCATTTTAGGTGCGCGTAGCACATGCTGTGTGTGAACCCTGCTGTGGTAAGAGGACACAGCATGGCAGTTTTAGTGTGTGAAAATCTCACTGCAAAAAGGGTATTTTGGGATAAGCAAGGGCACCTCCTTGTGGGTCACCAGCCCAAATAGGGGAAAAACAAAACAGAGTTCTCCTCCAGAAACTGACACTGTTGCTCTTCTTCTCCCTGTGTCTGTGATTTCCAGCGACTTGCCAATAGGCCAGCTACCTCTTAGCCTTTCAAGCCGAACCAGGTGGGATGAAAGGGAACTGGCCTCACCATGGATTCCCTTCCTTCTTTTCTTTGTGTACCCTTTGCAGGACATATAAAGCAAGGCTGAGGTGTTTTGTTTTTTTCTTTGGGTAAATGGACAACTTTTGTATTGGGCTTCATCCCATGTCCTGTCCAAAATACTGAAGTCCATCCACAGGCTCAGTAAAACCCTGTGAGCTCCACCTTTGGCTCCATTCCTGGGGCTCTACACCCCATGTCCCATCTACCACACCCAAATGGTTCATTTCAAGAGTTAGTAACCAAACTACCTCTGCACCACAGATATCTGGATGGTTATCTCACATCCCATCCCAGTTGTAGTAGGTAAGAGTTGACAGCATCTCCTGTTCTTTCAGCTCAGGGATGAGGAGCCAGTGGCCCTTGAGAGATGTTAATGAACTACAACTTCTATCAGTATTGACCATGCTGACTGAGGCTGGTGGGAGATGGGAGGCCGAGATGGGAGTCCAACAACATTGGGAAGGCTAAAGATTCTCCATCTTTGCTTTTACAGATGGCTGCACCTTCTGGTTATATAGCAGTGGATTTGTTCAGCTTTTTCTCTCCTGCATTTTTAATAGGGTGTGTGCATTCATTGGTGTGTGTGGGGGTGTATATGCATACAATGTGAGTACACACACACAGGCATATATATATTGAACAAGAGTAGAAATTCTGTGCAGAAACCCAGCTGGCATGATTGACCACGTATACTCAAGTGTTTTATTGAAATCAGTGGGGCTTTTGCCCAGGTAAATGGGACTAGGTTTGCAGCCTTGTACAAAATCTTGGTAACTTTGCAGCTAAAACATCATTAGCTTTTTACCTTGAAAATGGGATTCGTCAATGTCAAAGGTGCACTTAAGGAAATATTGTCCTCTCTTTTTTATGGGTTGTCAGTAAGAGAAGTTAAAAGTATGTCACTTTGAAGTGGCATTTTGAAATGGAAAAAAGTGTTATTTTGACATGTGCAAACATGCCATTCCCTCAGTAATACCAACTTTATTCATATCAACATTTCAGGCTTGGAAATGTATTGTTCCTTTTGACATCTCTCCCACCTCCCATGTAGTACTGAAAAGAATTTGGAAGTGGCCAAGTTCCAGGGAGCTTGGATGCTTGTCTCCTGGTCATCTCAAAATATATTTATCTTACTTTCAGCCTTGATAGTAACATAAGATCGTAAGTAATTACCCGTAGATAAATTAGGATAGGAGGTGGTAACTCAACCAAGGCTTTCCAGTGAGCAACAGTGATTTGACATCTAAACCCAATGCTCTGCACAGCAAGCACTCATCCTGATGGGTCAATTAGATAAGGTGCTGCCTTATATAGAGTCAGGTCTCTGATCTGTTTAACATCATTCTTCTCAGAGAACCACTTCCACATTTGCTTTTCTAGAGATAGGGGAAATCTCTTAACCCCTCCTCCCCCAAAAAAGCTGTTACACGGTTTGGCAAATCAAGTTATTTTCCTAACAAATAGGGCAGGGCTTGCCAACGTTTGTGGTCTCATAGGTACATTTGCAAACTGGTAATTCTATCATGAGCAACAAACACACACACCACAACCTATTCTACTGGTTACAGCAGAATGCTTCTTTCAAACCTAATTTTGATAGGGGAGGAGATGGGCATCACATTGGTGATCTCTGTTATATTAGATTACCCAAATGAACAGTAATCTAACAGTTTAGCAACAAACCTGTCTTTAAGAGACTGGGGACTAGATCAATATTGGGCATATTAATTATGGATTACCAAAATGTATGTTTGAAGTGTTTAGCTTTATATAAAGGCTATTGCTATTGTTGTTGTTGTTAATGAAATGTCTATACTGCCCTTCATTTGATGATCACAGGGAAGTCTACAACATAAAAACACAAAAATACACACTATAACAACAAAAACAACAACACCCTGAAGATCACCTGTAGTTCTGAGAAACTATTTTTGGTTAGCAAAACTATTTGTTGTTCCAGCAAGAAAGACATCATGGTGTAGTGAGGGATTTACCCTATTTATTTCAAGCCTAGTAAGGACAACAACTACTGCTGCTATTTTTTTTTATTATCATTATTTCATATTGTATGCTGCTTTTCCACAAAAACGTGCCCCAGAGTGGCTCAGAGCACTACAGCAAAAACCCACACGAATGGGCCATGGGCACTGGGCACCAATAGGTTTGCAGGGTCAGATCCTTCCTCCAGTTTCTCATGAGCTGTAATCACCACCACTCTATCCTTCCCATCCACTGATCTGGAGTCTGCTATGGTGGCAGCTAGCAAGATGGAGATATTTATCCTCTACTCCTTCCTCTCGGGCTGTGTTAGGCCAACAGCTCTGGCAATTGCAATTTTCTCCATCCCCTTCCAATATCAGTAGCCCTTAGAAAGCAGCATTTCACAGAGTGGCTGGCATATGGGTCACTGCTCTAGCTGCACTCCAGGTGCAGGAAGAGGGAATGAAGGAAAGAGCTGCTTCCTGCCCATCAGAACAGCCAGTTAAAGAGATAAGGGGGTCTGGAGGCTGGGTGTTGGGGGGGGGCAGGAGGAAAGAGTTGAGTTGTTATTTGTCTTGGATTAAATTTAATACAGAGAAGAACTCGGGGGAGTTGCAATGTAACACTCACCTTCATTAATGCTCACCTTCTGTTTAAGGTGAGCATTTCAGATCACCAGGGTTCATATTCTGAGCCAAGGAAATGTAAACTTCGGCACGATCTGTGTGTTTGTCTTCCAAGGAATCTCTGTATATATAACCCTGTGTGGTTCCAAGTCATGTTTTAGAGGGCACAACCTCAATTTATGTGGGGGCTGAGCAAGCCTTTGGCCCTCATTCTCACCTCATCTGGGCTGTCAGTGTGCTAAAAGGCATCCAACACCAGCTGCATGTTGGAGGGAAAGATCCGTGGTGGTGAACAAGTTGTTTTTCGGGGAAGTGTGTCTACTGTTGTCCTTCACATTGAAGAACAGTTTATGGTTCTATGGAACCTCCTGCCATCTCTCTGATCTCCAATACCGTTTAGCAGGAGATATATAGAGACATAGAAGACTGCTTTATACTGAGACAGATCATTGGTCTGTCTAGTTCAGTACTGTCTACACTGACTGGCAGTGGCTTTCCAGGGTTCCAGGCATGGAGTCTCACCCAGTCCTACCTGGAGATGCTGTGGTTTGAAATGGGGACCTTCTGCTTGGAAAGCAGATTCTCTGCCCCTGATCTGCAGCTCTTCCATGAAAGGCAGAGATTGCAAAGTATATCTTTCACAGTTGAATATATTTCTGTGCTGTACTGTTGAATATCTGTGGCTGTCGTCTAGCTCTAGTCTGATGATCTCTAGCTTACTACATCCTAGTCCCGTCAGATGGGAGCTTCATTCGCATCAGGTTTTCATGAAATCCCCCAAAGAGGCATGTTGGTACCATGATGTATTTTTCTCACTCTCTCTGAAAAGATCAAGCCTTGCTTTTCTATACCAAGTCAGACCACTGGTGTATCTAGTTCAGTAGTAGTGGTAACTGTTAATTCCCTTGATATGGACACTACAATGGTACCTCAGGTTACATACGCTTCAGGTTACATACGCTTCAGGTTACAGACTCTGCTAACCCAGAAATAGTGCTTCAGGTTAAGTACTTTCCTTCAGGATAAGAACAGAAATCGTGCTCTGGCAGCACGGCAGCAGCAGGAGGCCCCATTAGCTAAAGTGGTGCTTCAGGTTAAGTACAGTTTCAGGTTAAGTACGGACCTCCGGAACGAATTAAGTACTTAATCTAAGGTACCACTGTATACTTCTGTTGATACAGCCTAGAATAGCATTAGCTTTTTTGGTGATGCATCACACTGTTAATTCCTGTTCAGCATTTGGTCTACTAAAATCTTGTTTTTCAAGATCCTTTGTCAACTGTGAGACCTGCTGTGCTGACTGTACTGTCCCTGGGATGGAACCTGAGTGCTGGGCACTGATCAACGATACTAGTCATTTGGAGAGATGTTGCTGGCTTGGCACAAACACCAGCGCATTAATCTATGGCCTTATGTGCAGCTACGTCTGCCATCTCGTTAAGCCCAGATGACAGTGTATGGGATAGGGTCAGCCCAACGGCTATGAGTCAGGGCTTAGCAACCAGCAAGTGCTTGCTTTTGAATTCTAATATCCTTGAGGATTGCATTTCTCCCAAACAAGGGAGTGGAAAGCTTTGATGCTGTGAGCTTTGACACTGGCTAGATATAAGGCATCAAGTGAGGCTGCGATTCCTTAACCTTCAGAGAAAATGATCTGGCTTTGAGTGCTGCACTGAAATTTTGTTGATATCCTTCCTGCTGCGCTTGAGCCTCAACTGGAAGTTATAAGCATTTGTGGCTGGGCAAGAATTCAGCAGTTCCAGATCAACCTAACCGCAGATGGGGTTAGCAAGCATCCAGGCACACCATGTCTAATTGTTCTAAATGTGTGTGTCGGTGGGCCATGTGCATCAGTATACAGGCACTGCAGAAGTAAGATTGCTGGTGATCTGAAGCATGGGCTGTGTAAGCCTTGCTCTGTTTGGTCCTACCTGAAAATGCCACCTACTGTTACCCGCTGAAATTTAGCACAGGTTGCCTGAAATACATTCACCTGTTACCTACCAAAATGTAAGCTCAGTTTGACTTTCTATAGTATTGTCATAAATACATGTGATATTTTGCTAAGCTGTGTCCTTCAGGAGCACAAGCAAGAATCAACACTTTTTAAATAAGTGTTCACGGGGAGAGAGCATCTTTGGCTTCCTCTTCATCTCTTGAGCTCTTCAAAATGTGACTTTGAATATGATTGTTGATTGCCTTCCTTTTTATAGAAGAGTTTTTCTGTGTAGCAGGGGTGGCTAATCCCCAGTTTGGGAGCCTCACTGTCCCTCAAGCAATTTTTTTCTGGCCCTCCAAAATCCCATCCATTAAAGTAGACATGGTGCTGGGAAGAGTGAAGCTCAGTGCTCTGGTAAATCACCTCCGTCCCCAGGCACCACATGGATAATGTTATGAGCAGAGAGGGGATGATCACCCACCCTCCTCAGCATGGATCAGCAGATGAAGGAGGGGGTCTGCTTCTGTGTGCACCCCCTCTCTCCATGTGAGAATGTGTGGTTCTGCTGCCCCCTGAAGGTGAATACAACCCCCATTGCTGTATAGAACAGGGGTCAGCAAACTTTTTCAGCAGGGGGCCGGTACACTGTCCCTCAGACCTTGGGGGCGGTGGACTATATTGGGGTGTCTGTGAACGAATTCCTATGCCTCACAAATAACCCAGAGATGCATTTTAAATAAAAGGGCACATTCCAGAGATGCATTTTAAATAAAAGGGCACATGTAAAAACACGCTGATTCCCGGACCATCCACTGGCCAGATTTACAAGGCGATTGGGCTGGATCTGGCCCCCGGGCCTTAGTTTGCCTACCCATGGTATAGAAGATAGTTTTGCAATTCTTAAGGTTGGTTATTTTTAGAGTACCTTTCCCAAGGTCACCCAGGGGGAGTTCCCTCACCTAGGAGTGCTAGATCAAGCTTTGAAACGTAAGGGGCACCCTGGAGCTGACTTGCCTGTTCTCCGGATCTCCATGATGCTCGGTCATTTTGAAAGGAGTACTCACTGGGTTCTGTGGGGCCCTGATTTTCTGCATGGATGTCCAGGGTTGAGAAACCTTGACCCTCCCGATGTTGTTGTCCTACAGTTCCCACTATCCCTGACTATTGGCCATGGTGGCTCAGGCCGATGGGTGTTGGAGTCTAATGACAACCTAGAGAGCTGGTGGTTCCTTAACCTTGGCTTAACCTGAAAGAATACCGATTTAGCAGCCCCGTCTTTGAGTTCCAAAGCAACAATAAGCGTAGATATAATCTCATTCCGTCAGGAGATCTTTACTGCAAAGATATCCCATCCTCCAATGCAGCATCTCAGCAGGGTGGCGGGTCTGAGATTGACCTGCAGTGTCCAAGTGGCAGACTCAATGATTGTGCAGATTTGCTTTGGAAGCCTCTTTTTCGGGGATGCTGCTGTGCAATTTCCTGGTTCTGAGACATCACCAGGAGGGCAAGTGCGTCCCTGCAGATTCAGAAAGCAATTGTTTTGATAGCCAGGACTGCACATTTTAATCCCTTCCTTGTTCTTCTCATCTTACCTTTGCAAATGCAGAATAATTAGTAACCATGACGACAGAGACGGGACCAGATTCGGAGGTGAAGAATGCCCAAGAGGAAACTCCACAGCAGCCTCCAGAGGAGGCAGCGAGTGGGCCGAACGCAGTGACCGGTGGCTCCACACCCACGGCAAACAGCCAGGAAGCGGAGGCGAATGAGAAGCCCGGTGCCCACAGCGACTCTAAGCATGCGGAGCGGGTGAGTTGAGATGGCTGCTGAGAGTGCTGAGCCCTGGCCTAGACAGTGTTTTCAGTGCTTGGCTCAACCCTTGTCCTTCTCAAGCAATAACGAAGAGAATGCCTTTGAGCAACAAGAAGACTCATTCATATGCAGAAATTTTGCACATGCCAATTTGATAGGGATGTGGGTGGCGCTGGGGGTTAAACCACAGAGCCTAGGACTTGCCGATTAGAAGGTCGGCAGTTCGAATCCCCATGACGGGGTGAGCTCATGTTGCTCGGTCCCTGCTCTTGCCAACCTAGCAGTTCGAAAGCACGTCATAGTGCAAGTAGATAAATAGGTACCACTCCGGTGGGAAGGTAAACGGCGTTTCCATGCACTGCTCTGGTTCGCCAGAAGCGGCGTAGCCATGCTGGCGACATGACCCGGAAGCTATACGCCGGCTCCCTTGGCCAATAAAGCGAGATGAGCGCCGCAACCCCAGAGTCGGCCACGACTGGACCTAATGCTCAGGGGTCCCTTTACCTTTAATTTGTATGCATAGATGCAACTTTAGAAGGCACTGCTGTAATTTAAATAGGTGACTTGTCTGCCTGCCCAATTTGCTGTCCAGGCACTATTAATGGTCAACGTAATGGCCCCTTCTTTCCCTTTTTATGGTTTTTCATCTTTAAACTAGACTTAGACTCGACAGCCCTTCAAGTCAAGGAGAATCCTCTGTAAAGTAGGACACCCTAGTTTGAGTCCATTGCAGCTGCAGCTTTGAGGTGAGCCTGGATTGGCTTTCTACACTCAGTTCCAACTTAAGCATGTCAAGTATGTCAGCTAAGTGTCAGAAGCTGATTTGGGTTTAAGCTCAGGGTGTGGAAGGCGGCAGATTTATGCCCAACCTGGTACATAGCAACACAGATGGAGGTCAGCACAGGACTAAAACCTGCCCTGGGCTCAAACTGCTGCAGGGGCCCTCGTTTTCACTCACTGCTGAATGCCAGTGGTCAGTCTGTGCTCTGCTGTGTAAGAGAGGAACTCCCATGTTGGAGAGAATAGATTCTAGGCAGGCTTAGATCTGGTATATTTTGTAAAGGGGGGTGGGGTGGGTTATGCATCCTCCCTGTCTAAGAAAACGTTCCAGGCAGCTAATGGTATAAAAAACTAAAATGCAATAAAGAGCAATAAATAACAGTATAAAATAGGAGGCATGAACTGCTGATAAAACAATTTAGAAGTTTGAATATTAAAGTGTCTGGGAAATTGATTATGATGATATATAACTGTAGACAAGTCTCTGTCTCTCCCCCCACCTCCCCTAGCGATGCCAGAATTTAAGCCTGTCTAAAATCTATTCTTCACCTGGGAATAGTATATTTTGGAGGCGGGCGGGGGATGCACTATTCTTCCATCTTGGAGCATGGCAGGGGCTCTTGCCTAAGAGTTCTTTTATGACTTCCCCATCCAACATGACTTCTTGCTCCTTGTTTGCTGGTTGAACTACATGTGCAAAGACTTCTGCCCACGTTGTTCCTCTTACGCTGTGTTTAGCAGACCATTTTATTCTGGCAGGCTTTTGTTGTATGTGGCAGATAATTTTTTTCCCCTGCTTGGTTTTAACTGCTGTTCCTGTCTCTCATGGGCGGGTTGCTTTATATTGTTTCTCTTATTAAACCGCAGTTTTAAATGTTGTAATTCACCCTGAGTTGTGCATTTGTACCAGAAGGGTGGGGGATAAAAATGTTTTAATAAACAAATTAAATGCCAGGGTGCCCTTTGCCACCTGGTTGATATTTCTTCCCTACTCTCAGCCCCGTCCCCCGTTTTCCCTCAGCCTGTTACTGCATGGAGAATGCAAGAAAACACCACCTACATCTATAGTTTCTTTTTAGTCATCATCCCTTTTCTTTACTCGATTTCCTATAAAGATGCCTTGCTCCTTAATGGTGTCCCAGAGTTTCTCATCCCTGCAGGAGAGGAGCTGTAACTGAGTGGTAGAACACAGGTTTTACATTACAGTGGTGCCCCGCAAGACGAATGCCTCGCAAGACGGAAAACTTGCTAGACGAAAGAGTTTTCCATTTTGGAGGTGCTTCGCAAAACGAATCTCCTATGGGCTTGCTTCGCAAGACGACAATGCCTTGCGAGTTCCTGCGGGTTCCCCCCCCCCTTTTTCTAAGCTGCTAAGCCGCTTATCAGCTGATCCGATCAGCAGATAAGCCGCCAAAAGCCGCTAATAGCGCTAATCCGTCAATGGGCTTGCTTCGCAAGACGAAAAAACCGCTACACGAAGAGAATCACAGAACGGATTCTTTTCGTCTTGCGAGGCACCACTGTAAAATGGTCCCAGATTCAATCATTGGCTTCTCCACATAGGGCTGGGGAAATATTCCTGTGTGAAAACATAGAGATTCCTTTTGTCACTGTTGACAGTACTGAGCTAGACGGACCAACTGTGTAAAATAAACTGTTGGCTGCGGTTCATTAGTTGGATGAAAAATCCAGGTATGACTGCTCCCAAGTTTGCTTCAGAAAATACCTGTGAAGGAATTGCACCTGGCGCTGTGAGTTAAACCACAGAACCTAGGACTTGCCGATCAGAAGGTCAGCGGTTCGAATCCCCACCACGGGGTGAGCTCCCATTGTTCAGTCCCTGCTCCTGCCAACCTAGCAAATCGAAAGCACGTCAAAGTGCAAGTAGATAAATAGGTACTGCTCTGGCAGGAAGGTAAACAGCATTTCCGTGTGCTGCTCTGGTTTGCCAGAAGCGGCTTAGTCATGCTGGCCACATGACCCGGAAGCTGTATGCCGGCTCCCTCGGCCAATAAAGCGAGATGAGTGCAGCAACCCCAGAGTCGGCCATGACTGAACCTAATGATCAGGGGTCCCTTTACCTTTACCTTACACCCAGAGACCAGAAGCTAAATGGCCTGATGGAGCAGTTGCTCTGACATTTTCTGGACAGTGATGAAAGGGCCAATTTCATGACCCAGAGTTGGCACTGAGTTGCTTGGAATGCCTTTTTTGAGGTATAATAATGAAAAGTGCTATGGCCTTCATCCTCTGGTAAACCAAGGACCTTTGTGAAAGCAAAAGAGGCACCTTATCATCTCCCACATTAATCTCCAAACCAGGATTTTTCTCATCAGTGCAGTGGGAAGGTCGTGGTCTGTTTTCCATTACAGATGAGTGAGCAGCCTGTGGCACTGTCTTGTTGCTGCATACGAAGATACATGAGACGGCATGGAAGTCTTATAGTGATGGAAAATCCATATGGATCTTATTCTGTCAAGGTCGTATGTTTGACCTTGCCCATCTGCCAGATAGATATTTAATTCTCCCTAAAACTTAATTTATATACAGGGGCCCTGTTTCGCCCCTGAAATATAATGAAGCAAGGAGTGTAGCTGAGTAGCATAATATTCAGATGTTGTTCCAACCCTAAAAGCCATTATAAATCCCTTTACAAAAATTTATTCTTGGTTGGGGAGGGCACACTTGCTGCTCATTCAGTATGCCATGCTTGGTGGAGGGGAAAGCCAGAAAGCAGAATCAAAGTGGACAGATCATATAAATGGGTTGGCAAATAACCATTGGGTCCTTTTCTTCAGGAGTGAAAAATAATAATTTAAGCCCTTGGTGTGGGATGCAGTGGCTAGGATAATATGAACCCCCCCTCCCAATTCTTCAAAATACCCTCAAAGCCCTAATTTCTAAAACGTGAGGATTGAGTAGGGAAAAATCTGCCCCTCTCAGATGCTACATCATCTGCCAAAAGTCCTCTCCATCTGATATGCATGGAAATTATCTGGAATGATTCTGGGCCACCTGAGAGCACTTTGCATTTGATAAACACAGAGCAGCTACTTGCTTGGTTTGGAAAATGCACTCAAAGCTACTTGTCGTTGTCCAGAGCTGATTTGAACATCTGTTGTTGGTCAAAGGTTGTTTCTGTTTAAATCACCTTAAGCTACAGTTCTAAGCGTGCTTCCGTGGAAATCAGTTCCAATGAACTCAGTGAAATTTACTTTGAAGTAAACATTTCTTCAGCTACAAGTTAGGAAATCAGCCACTCTGAAGATGTGCTTGGGGGCACTTGAGTGTTCATGCATTAGAAAACCACAAAAGGAGAGACAATCGTTCTTCTGTGTGTTGATTCAGAAGACTCTTATTGCCAGGAGCATCAAATGAAGCTATGGATGAGTGAATGTTGTAGTTCTTTTATAGAGGGCAGTGAGCACTGCCCAGCAAGAAGGCTGCATCACCAGTGTGTAAGCTTCTCTCTCTAGGTATTTCTGTCCCAGGCTAGAGATTGTCAGCTAAAACTAACCTTCCGCCAGTCCCCTTTTCCCCCTGGGGTTCATCTCTGTTGAATGTGTCTCTGTCATTGTGAAGGATTGGAATTGCAAGAGAACGCAGCTCTGATCTTTCCACCAAGGGTTGGATTGATGTCCAGTTCACCACCAATGGGAAACACCTCTCCTTCATAACTGCTGTGTGGGCTGAAGCTTATTTTTTGACAGAAAGTTGCCTTTTCCTCCCAGAGATATCACAGCAATTAACTTTGGGAGAGTGCTAAGCCAGTGGCAATTTGCAGTGTTCTCATTATAAATCTTTTTTTAAAAATAAAAATGGTATTAAATTTTACATATATTTTCCAAAAATCATATAACATATATTCTTATCTTATACAAGAAGCAATTTGCCCATCAGAAGTTATTTTGCCCACTTGGGACATCACCTATTGCCTTTTGGTTTTCTTATCCCCCCCCCCCCCCCAGTGTGGGAGCATTCAGATAAGACTTTGCTGGGCAGCAACATAAAACCACTACCAGAAAGAAGTGAGATCACAGCACTTGTTGAAGGGGTGTGTGTTCAGGGGAGAGCATGTTATGCTGAAGAAAGCTAAAGGATGTGGCTTGTACATGTGATGCAAATCTTACACATTTGCCTGTGTTGTTTTGCATTCCCCCCCTTTTCTGCTAGCCATGCTATATAGCTAGTGCTGCTGTATAGGACAGTGAATACCAGAATGATTGCATAGATCCCTCCATCACGTAATAGGTATTGACAATATAACAACAAAGACAGGCCCTGCCACAGGCTTGCAAAAGGAAAGACAAGAGAATTGGGGGAGCTGGGGATAGATGCAAAGGGAAGATGAGCAGAGAAGAGTAATCATCCTGGTTGCCCAATTGAGGAAAGGAGCTATAGGCCACCTCCAGTTTCTGGGCATAGTGAAATTATTCTTTATTTCAGGAGTCTGGGCATGCTGTTTCAGTGGATTCAGTCACCTGCCCACACACCGGCTGAGTAATTGAGACCCACCTGGCTAGTCTACCACCACACATGGTTCACATAAACTAGCACAGACTGCATGCCCTGCGTGACTTCTTGCAAGAAGAGAAGTCTCACAGGGATGGGTTTTCTCGTAAGAAGAGTTGTGGTGTTCTGCGGGGAGGGGGAAGAATTGCTATTCAGGTGATTCAAGTTTCACTCTTGGTGGTGCTCAGCAGTGCAGTGGGGAGCTGCAGTTTGGGCACCCTCCTGACCCCAGCGTTGTGAACCAACATCCTGTTTCCCCATTAGAATGAGGATGCTTAGTTCATAATTCAAAGGGCCCAAACACAAGCAAAGAATAACAATACTGTACCTGCTTCGCATCTCTTCCCCCCATCCCAGGCTGTGGACATGGATGAAAAAGACTACAGTGAAGCAGATGGAATATCTGAGAAAACCACTCCCAGCAAGACCCAGAAATCCCCTCAGAAAGTCACCAAGAAGCTCAAGAGTGCCATCTGCAGAGTGACCCTACTTGATGCCTCAGAGTATGAATGTGAAGTGGAGGTAAGCAAGGGGACTAGATTGCTTGACCTTTTAAGCTACTAGTGGGATCCACCAAGCCTCCTCCTTTGGCAAATGCATGCCCTCCTACCCTCCACCTGATGTATTGTCAGGTGTGGGGCAAGTAAACCCCTGGCTAAACTAAAAGGGGGAGTTGAAAGTACTGCAGATCAGCTGACTGGTGGTGCCTGCAAGGTGGTGCTTTCAAAGGGGTTTCTAAAAACCCAACAATCATTTTTCAAAGCGATGCACAAGACAACACTTTGCAAGGGTCACCTGTTGTCATTGTGATGCCAGGTGATTGACATCACCGCCCACCTTCCAAACTTGGCCCACAAGGAGTGGAGATGACAAACTGGCCCACTGCCGAGATCCAGCTCTCCTCCCCTCTCTTAAGTGTATCCTGCAAAGTTTATGTGGCCTGAGTTCCCTTCCTCTGGGAATGGTACCCAATAAACAGCACCTTTTATAAAAGAATAAGTCCGTAATCAGTGTTTTGCAACAATTAATGCTTTCAACTCTGCCAAAGACACGTGTGCGTGCGCGCATAACTCCCCATAGAGATGCACATGGAAGACAGGTGTGAGTGACTCATCCATTTCTAAGCGTAGGCTACTTGCTATTTGTGTATTTTGGTGAAAATGAAGTGTAGGCAATGTGTGTGCATGAAAGAGAGAGAGCTTGTGTAACTGTTAACCTGACTGGGATCCCTCGAGAAGAAGGGTATTATTAATAGCATGCAAGGGAGAAGCTTAGGCATTATAAAAAGCCTATTGCACAACCTCATTTGTATGATATCCCTCGCTTCATTTCCACGGACATTTATTCCTCTGTGCAGGATGGAATGATATCTCAAATAGTGACTTGTATCGCTGTGGAGACAAAAATCCTTGCTCTGTATCAAGTGAATGGAGAGCGATCCATTCTTTACTTGATCGCTGAAGAAAAAGGGTTGCATTTTTGAACATCTTGGATGGGAGAGGAAACGACGTTTGCCCTTCACTGAAGAACATGAACACAAGAATGTCTGCAATGCAAAGTCTTTTTGCTCCTCATCAAAGCGAACAGGCCTGTGTTCTTCAGCTTTGGGTTCCCACATGTTGTTGGACTACAATTCCCATTATTCCTGACCATTGGCTAGGCTGGCGGGATGATGGAAGTTGTAGTCCAGCAGTATGTGGAGACCCAAAGTTGAAGAACCCTGGAACAAACCAGTTTGGGAAGCATTAATGGTGCGGGGAGTGGGGATCCTCTTGCTCCCTGCTGCACATTCTCTTGGCCCCAGAACCTACAGTATCCCCTATCAAGTGTTTACTAGATTTTCTTTCCTCTTTTTGCACATACAAGTGAACACTGAACTTCTATGTGGCATCCATGCACGTTTGCAGCTGGGTTCCTGGGATTTTGTGCCTATCATCACTTGTGGCTACTAGCCTCTCCATATTACTATTTCTAAGCCCAGAATAACTAAGGAGATAGTACAAGAATACTTGGCTAGTTTAGATGTATTCAAGTCTTCAGGGCCAGATGAACTGCATCCAAGAGTATTAAAAGAACTGGCAGATGTGATCTCAGAACCACTGGCAGTCATCTTTGAGAATTCCTGGAGAACAGGCGAAGTCCCGGCAGACTGGAGGAGGGCAAATGTTGTCCCTATTTTCAAAAAGGGGGAAAGAGAGGACCCAAATAATTACCGCCCAGTCAGTCTGACATCAATACCAGGGAAGATTCTGGAGCAGATCATTAAGCAAACAGTCTGTGAGCACCTAGAAAGGAATGCTGTGATCACCAACAGTCAGCATGGATTTCTGAAAAACAAGTCATGTCAGACTAACCTGATCTCGTTTTTTGACAGAATTACAAGCCTGGTAGATGAAGGGAACGCAGTGGATGTAGCCTACCTTGATTTCAGCAAGGCATTTGACAAGGTGCCCCATGATATTCTTGTAAAGAAGCTGGTAAAATGCGGTCTTGACCATGCTACCACTCAGTGGATTTGTAACTGGCTGACTGACCGAACCCAAAGGGTGCTCATCAATGGTTCCTCTTCATCCTGGAGAAGAGTGACTAGTGGGGTGCCACAGGGTTCTGTCTTGGGCCCGGTCTTATTCAACATCTTCATCAACGACTTGGATGATGGACTCAAGGGCATCCTGATCAAATTTGCAGATGACACCAAACTGGGAGGGGTGGCTAACACCCCAGAGGACAGGATCACACTTCAAAACGACCTCGACAGATTAGAGAACTGGGCAAAAGCAAACAAGATGAATTTTAACAGGGAGAAATGTAAAGTATTGCACTTGGGCAAAAAAAATGAGAGGCACAAATACAAGATGGGTGACACCTGGCTTGAGAGCAGTACATGTGAAAAGGATCTAGGAGTCTTGGTTGACCACAAACTTGACATGAGCCAACAGTGTGATGCGGCAGCTAAAAAAGCCAATGCAATTCTGGGCTGCATCAATAGGAGCATAGCATCTAGATCAAGGGAAGTAATAGTGCCACTGTATTCTGCTCTGGTCAGACCTCACCTGGAGTACTGTGTCCAGTTCTGGGCACCACAATTCAAGAAGGACACTGACAAACTGGAACGTGTCCAGAGGAGGGCAACCAAAATGGTCAAAGGCCTGGAAATGATGCCTTATGAGGAACGGCTAAGGGAGCTGGGCATGTTTAGCCTGGAGAAGAGGAGGTTAAGGGGTGATATGATAGCCATGTTCAAATATATAAAAGGATGTCACATAGAGGAGGGAGAAAGGTTGTTTTCTGCTGCTCCAGACAAGCGTACACGGAGCAATGGATCCAAACTACAAGAAAGAAGATTCCACCTAAACATTAGGAAGAACTTCCTGACAGTAAGAGCTGTTCGACAGTGGAATTTGCTGCCAAGGAGTGTGGTGGAGTCTCCTACTTTGGAGGTCTTTAAGCAGAGGCTTGACAACCATATGTCAGGAGTGCTCTGATGGTGTTTCCTGCTTGGCAGGGGGTTGGACTCGATGGCCCTTGTGGTCTATTCCAACTCTATGATTCTATGATTCTATGATTCTAAAAATGGGTTTGTACTTCAGTGCAACAAGGAGACCCATTTTATTATAAAATTTTTGTGTAACGTATGTAGAACTTTTCATCACTGCTTTTCATAGAAAATCTGTGGCTTCTGTATTTCTGTATCTTCTACAAGGGCAACTCTTCTGGTGTTCCTATCTTTCAACTGGGGTGGACTGTGGTAATCTTTCATACTATGGTGCCCTGTGTGAAGTCAACATTTGGCACCCTCAAATGAATCTTCTCAGTTATGGGTCTTCTCAGTTTTGCACCCCCTCAGCTCAGCACCCTCTACGGGGAGACCACCCAAACCGCCCTAAATCTGGTGCAGATTTCAACATCAGCAAGCCCATACTATCAAAATGAAGGCTTAATACCCATGCAGTTTAGAGCAGGAGAAGGCCAGTCTGTAGCATGTGATTCCTGTTCCAGTGGGAACAAATAAATTTAAGATTTTTCTGTTGGCCTGGAGCAGCAACAGTGTGGTGCGATTGTTGTTCTCCCACAATCTATAGCAGGCATTCACACCATATGAACCACAGAGCTATAGGTAGGCACATGCAAGTGATGTATGCTACCTCTTTGAGCGCCAGTAGCTGGGAATCACAAGTGGGGAGAGCATTACGGATTTCAGGAGCATCATGAATGGGATGCTTTGAATACTTCCAAATTATGCAGTATTCATGGATGCTAGGACTGCCATTGACTACTATCCATGATGGCTATGTGCTACCTCCAGTGACACTCGCAGTCTGCCTCCGGATTCCAGTTGCTGGGAGTCACAGGTGAGGTGAGCAATGCTCTACTCTGGTCCTGCTCGAGGGCTTCCCATAGGCATCTGGTTGGCCGCTGTGAGAAGAGGAAGCCTTATTAGATGGAATCCAGCCGTGCTGTGGTTATGATGCGTTAAAATTGCCTCCAGTGGTTTTGCCTGCAGTGAACCAAGTGAGAGTATGCGCTTCTGAGATCATGCAGGAACCTCTGGGGGCACCTTCTCAATTCATCTCTGCCTTTGGCCAAATGCATCCAGACCCCAGTTGTCTATAATATGATCACTGTAAAAATTAGGTTTGCCATACAGAGTTGGAAGTCCGAAGACATACTGGTTCAAAAACTGGTAGGAGGTGGAGCAGGAGGGAACAGCTGGTGAACAGTCAGCAAACAGTCAAAGCTTAAGGGTTCAGTTTCCTACTGGTATTGCTATAAAAAGGAAGAGTTGGGGCAGAAGTCCATGGAATCTGGAGAGCCTGGCTGGCTTTAGTTGGATGGAAGTGGCAGTGGAGAAGAACATGCGCAGAAGACAGAGGGGGGAATGTGTGTGCAAAAGAGAGAGAGAGGTGGAGGATGAAGGAACACAAGGGATGTATAAGTTGGGCAGGTATATCTAGTACGATTTCAAAACTTAGTGTTATGGAAGATCAGTCCCTTTGCATTTTTAAAGAGACCTTTGAAGACCCACTACTTTTCTGCAACTTTTAGTGCTGGAGGTTGATGGGATTGCGATATGTCCATAGTTTGGGTCCCCAGTGTGGTGCCCATGGGCACCATGGCATCCACAGGTATCTCCTTGGTACCCACTAAGGACCTTTGCCTCTCCCAATTTTGGGGCGTTGGCTGGGAAAGGTTGCCTCTCTTTTTGGAAGGTTCCTGGTTTTGTTTGTCTGCACTGTATTTGAGATCATGGTGTAAGCATTTCTTGGGGAGTGGGGGAGGACTCTGAACACAGGCAGTTACTCTTCTGTGAAATGGATATTTTATGTTGCCAATTAGTTTCTTAGATTTCCCAATGTACCCTGAGGTCCAAAAAGGTTGGCAACCCCTGGTTCATAGTATATTTGTGCTGAGTTGTCTTTTTGTTCTGGCCTTTTTAGGGGGAACCAAGAACTGAATGTTTTTCTTTCCACTTTGTGTGCAGATGGGTTGGGTTTTTTCCTCCACAACAATGCAAACTGGGGAGCGTGTGCATATACAGACGAAATTAGCTATATGCATTGTGCATAGAAATGGGTTACTTAACAGCTGCCACATGGAGCTATTTAAGGCAGCCCTGTGCTGCTGCTATAATGTATGCAGGCTTCTACAAACAAGGCGGGACCTCCAGCCAGCCAAAGTTGGCCAAGGCCCTCCCAGATTGATGGGAAAGGACACCACACAGCTTTTACCTTGACTAGTTCCAGCCTTTGTGCTGTGCAATCCTCTCTGCAGGAGATCATAAGAAGTGCCTGGTGGATCAGGCCAATGGGCCCATCTCGTCCAGCTTCCTATTTTCACAGTGGCCAATCAGATGCCTGCAGGGAACCCATAACGAGGACCAAAGTGCATTAAATGCACCTCTCTCTCTCTCTCTCTCTCTCTCTCTCTCTCTCTCTGGCAAGGGGACAGTTCCTGTTCCTTTCTTTTACAAAATCTTGGGAGATGCAATCATTATAATCTGGCTAATAGGCAGGTGGCTTGCTGGAGACTAAATAAAGTAGACTTTGATTGGTGGTGGCATTTACTGAGTGGCTAGTAAACTTGGGATTAGGTCTTGTTTGTACTTCCATACCCAATTCTTTGTGCTAGCTATGACTTTTAAATCTCTAAGCAGGCTGGGCCCTGTATGTATTGGCAGACTGTCTTCCTGAGTTGCAATGGGCTACTATGACTGCATACCCCTGACCAGTTGCCCTCTCCCATAGTCTGATGGATTCAAATGTGTGTGTGTACATGAAGTTGGGTGCCTGGGACAGAACAGGGATTCTGTTGGTTTTACTGCCCATCACACTCCTTAACAGTCTCCCTGAGCTAGGTGGGGTGGTCTTGTGTTTGGTGCAGGAGTCCCCCGGCTTGTTTTGCTGGTGGGGGAATTTAGCATTCACTCTGAGGATCCCCTGTCACAGATGTGGCTCAGAAGTTTATGTTCACCATGACAATCATGGGTCTGTCTCATGATACCTGGCCCTTCCCATGCTGCAGGGCTCACTCTGGATGGTAGTGATATTAGAGTGGAAGAATAGTTCATTTGTTGGGTCACTGGAACTCAGAGCCATTGCAGGGATGAGGAGTTGATTAGGATGGTCTTCCCAGGAGTAGGATGGAGCTGGGTGGTTTCCTGATGGCTCTTGGGGAGTTTCCTGTCACCTTGGCAAGTGATTCTGTCGAAATCCTGGAGGATCTCTGGAATAGAGACAACTGACAGGGGCATACTAAGGGCATTTTCAGTAATGGGCCCTGCATTCTAAAACTTCCCTCCTAATGAGACTCACCAGAATTCATTGTTACCTGGTTTTCAGAAGATGGTGTTAAACCCTTTTGCCCACATTTGGCTTTGGCCCTGGATGCTGTTCCCTGACATGTTACCCCTGAGTGTACAGTATAAGGGCCTCAACTGGTGGGGCCTGAAAAGTTTCACACCCCTGGTTTAAACAGACCAATATAATGATGAATCTGGTTTTGTTCCTAGACGTTATGATCTATTGATTGTTTTCATCAATCATTTCTCTCATGCACCTTGGAAGCTGGTCTGAATAATTTGGGAGTGTGGGGAATCAGAGTGAGGGATGGGCTAAATAAATAAAGTGAAATAAAGGACTGAGAGGAGGTGAAAAGGATCAGAGACGGTCTGTTGCTTTGATCTCTGGCACTCCTGCAGCCCAGCTCTTTAGCTGACAACTCCCAACAGTGAGATTCAAGAGTGAGTTTTTACTGAGTGCAAAGCGACTGATTGTTACAGAGATGAAAGTTCTCCTAAGCAGCCAAAAATGGGGAGGGGGAGGGGGTGGTGGATGAAAATAGATTATCCTAAGAACTTTCAAAGCTAAAAAGGTGGGCTTTTTCAAAGGCATAAAAGGGCTCATGGAATTAGTCATCCTGTGAAGACTGTGGCTGTTATTTGTCCATAGAAGAACATGCAAAAATCTCTGTCCTTCTGTTTTTCCTAGCTTACTAACTCAGGACCCCAAATAAATGCACACCCTTGACATTCCTTAGGAATTAGTAAAGCACAAGCTTTGCAAACCGGAGGTTCCAGGTTCAGTCCTTGGCTAGAGATGAGCAAATCTGTCAATTTTGGTGCTCCCAGTTTTCCATTTTTTTCCAGTCTTACATTCAGTACCCCACATTTCTGCAGTGATTTGTGATTTTTGTAGTATTAATAAAATCCTCATGAAAGACTTGCTCACATTTTTTTTTTACTTGCTCACATTTTAATGTGAATTTCTTCCAATAAATATATATATTTTGTATGCAGAATTGACAAATGCACACATTTTGCCAAGTAGTTTTCCCTAAAAGAATGCATCTTTGTACACATTGTTTGGGTTAAATCACTGCATTGTGAAGTTTGGATAAGTGTGAATTTCAAAGAATAGCTGTGTTTCTGATCATGTATTGGTTAGAGGCGTGTGAATTAGGTAGTTTCTCATTAAAATGTAAACAAAAGCGCATTTCTTGCCCATCCCTATCCCTGCCATCTTCAAGTAAATCTGGAGAAGGCCCCGTTTAGATGGGCCATTAATAACAGGCAGCTTGCTCTATTCCCATACAGTTTATTGTCTACTTTAGGTGAGTGTGATTTTTATTAGGATTAGAGTTAGGCATCGGGAATGTGTCATCTGATGAGAGTTTCAAAAGACAATGGAGAATCAGGCAAGGTGAGGCTCAGATGGTTTAGATTTAGAAGAAGCTTTGTTGTGGAAATTAGCATGGAAATTCGTAGAAATGTGGGTAGTGGTGGGTATTCTAGCATAGGGTGCATACAAACAGAGACTGGAAGGAGAAGAAATGAACAACAGCAGGAAGGAATATAAGCAGCAGTGAGGAAGTTATATGGTATGGGGTTGACTGGCAGAGAGCTTTTAATCTAAGGAATAGAATCTTGAGATGCATCCAAAGCATGATGGAAGGACCAGTTCTGGGGCTGAAGGAAATGGCGGACATAATCACAGCAACAGGAGAGAAAGATTAGTTTAGTAGAGAGGCTTTCTGATCCGACAGCAAATAAGTATGAAAAATCTGGCAGTTTCTTGATCAATGTTCTTCCTCCTGCAAGCAGCTTAGAAACCAGCATTTTATTATCTTCTACCAAACACATTATTGGTGCCTCCCCCATTCATTGTTGTTTAGTTGTACAGTGCAGGCTGTCACTCAGGAAAGCTGATCTCCTGAACCTGCTTTCAATTAAAATAAGAAGACTGGAAAAAGCCCATGTTAAATGCCTATATTGATTCACTGCCTTTTGCTGTGCCAGGTTAATGAGGAGTCTCTCCATACAATGAAGTGATTTTGTGGGGAAGAAAGTTAATTGCTTAATTTAAAAAGGTTTCTGTTGGCATTTATTGCCTCTTGCTTGTATAGCTGTTGTTCCTCATTTTACAAATCTAAGTGCTGGCATATCAAGTCTTAGGATCTGGCTCTTAAGTTGTGGTGCTATTGTCACTATTATCAAGAGTATTTTCATCTCCATGTCATTGGGAAGACTCTGGAGAAATCTTCATGAGGATAACAAGCCTATCATTTATTATTCTTTATTTTTGAAAGCAGAGGGCTGTATTCAAAGTTCTCTGTCCCCTGGTATGAGGACTCTTACACTTACAGATAGGTAAAGAAAAAGGGACCCCTGACCATTAGGTCCAGTCGTGACCGACTCTGGGGTTGCGGCGCTCGTCTCACTTTATTGGCCTAGGGAGCCGGCATACAGCTTCCGGGTCATGTGGCCAGCATGACTAAGCCGCTTCTGGCGAACCAGAGCAGCGCACGGAAACGCCGTTTACCTTCCCGCCTATTTATCTACTTGCACTTTGACGCACTTTCGAACTGCTAGGTTGGCAGGAACAGGGACCGAGCAACGGGAGCTCACCCCATTGCGGGGATTCAAACCACTGACGTTCTGATCGGCAAGTCCTAGGCTCTGTGGTTTAACCCACAGCGCCACCCGCGTCCCTTACACTAACAGATAGGTGTTTAAATATTGTGCAACTGAAGAATCCAATGCAACAATTGAAAAAACTTGTTGCAAAACAGATCACACATCCTACTGTGCAACAAAATTACCAGCACCTGCTTATTTTGGATACAACTCAGATGAGAGTGAGTGTGAAAGCGCACACACACACACACACACACACACACACACGTGGCCATGCAATTGGAGGAAGAAGGGAGGCAGACTGAGAGGGGAGAAGTGAGTGATTAAAACTATGACAAAAGTAAAGTCGGGATGAAAGGAACTGAGAAGGAAATGGCAATTTTAAACAACAGCAGAAGTTTGAGTAAAGGATGGATGGATACTAAGAGGGGGAAAGTGGCCATTTTAAACAGTGACAAAAGTTTGAATATCCTTGTAATATTTTTTGTTTGGTGCATCCCAAAGGTTTAGCAAAGCCAGGGTGCAAATAGACACAAGATAGTTCGCAAGAGTATTCATATTAATTGTTTAGTAGTCGTGTTAATTTCCCCTAGAAATCTGCCACACAAGGGCATTCCCACATGTTCCCTGGCGTGCTCTGCAATGTCAGCAAATTGGAGACAGGTTCTTACTGATGCAAGAGTACAATGTCAACAAGATACTGTTTTTAACTCAATTTCCTTTACTTGGGCAGAGGTCATTGTTAACTGCTTCCTCCCCCAAACTTCATTCCACTCTGAGTCTTTGATCTTCTGGATGTCTTGTTCCCAAATTTTCCTCAAAACTTGCAACTTTCCGATATCTTTTCCCAATAACGTTTGCTATACCCGGACCTTTATGTCCACTTGTTGAATCAGGACCAGCTGTTTGAATGTTGCAAGCTCCATAGCCACTCTTGTCAACTTGATAAGAAGTTACCTTGGCGTATCATTAACCGCCACCCCTCCCAGTTATAAGGGCAAGAAAATAACAGTAATTTGTTCTTACAACTGCATGTGCTGCCTTTTTCCATTTCTGCAGTTGCCATGTTGCTGCGTGGGTCTTTCCCTTGGTCAGGAAGTACATTGTGTTGTTTTCTTTCATTTTTCTAACCTAGGAAAAATGCTACATTTAACTACTTACCTGTAACAAATGTTGCATACTCACTCACCCGCACCCGTGGCCCCTCTCAGTTCAGTGTGACTTACTCCCTAGCAACTGTGTTTAGGGTTGCAGCTTAAATATAACTCTGGCCTTCCTTAAGTCATTTCTTTGCATCAGTGGTGGTGTTGGGGAGCTTGTTGGCTTCCAGTTTTTGGATTCCAACTCCCTTCAGCCCTAGCCAGCATGGCCGGTGATCAAGGATCATGGGAGTTGTAGTCCAACAGCACCTGAAGATGCCTAACATTCTACCCTGCCACTCATAGTTTTGTGGGTTTAGCAGCATCTACAGGATCAGAAAGTGCTTCTTACATGCCCATGAAGAAGGAATGATTATGTTTGACTGCATGAACAAGGAAAGAAGCCACAATTTTGCTGCTGTCCTACCTAGCAGGCATTGGAAAGAAGACAATAGCTTCTAGGTGTGCTCTTAGTTCTTACTCTTTCTATATTTATTTGTCTTGCAGAAACATGCCCGGGGGCAGGTGCTCTTTGACCTAGTCTGTGAGCACCTCAACCTCCTGGAGAAGGATTATTTTGGACTTACATTCTGCGACTCAGATAGTCAGAAGGTATGTTTTGGGTGGCCCTGATAGAGGCCTGTGCTGTGTCTATTCAAGAAGCTGTGATTAAATAAGACTTCCTCTTATGTGCTCTCTCTTTCCATTTCAGAACTGGCTGGATCCATCCAAGGAAATAAAGAAACAGATTCGCAGTGAGTAATGTAGCTGGAAGCCCGTGTACTCAATGGCTTCCTATGTTTTCTAACTGGGCCTCTATGGTAACATAGATGAGCAGAAATTCTCCCCTTGTCCATAAGATGCCATTAGTAAGCAACTTGATGGTTGTATTCAAAATATTTTCCAAGCATGAAAAGGAACTGACTTGAGAAGAATAGAGGCTTGAGGGAGAACAAGGCCTTAAGGATCTAACATTCTCCAGTGTTCCAGTTGCCACTGACACCTGTATGAAGTGTTATACTATGCCTAGAGTGCTGTGTGCCTATACCAATACAGTAGTATTGTTACTGATCATGACACCCTCTTTTTGTCACTCTTTGCAGAGTGGAAATAATAGTAACTGCAAACTATCATTGAAAGAAAGGAGTGCAGTGAAGAACCTCATGATTGTATAAAATACATTATATGATAGGAGCACCAAGCAGTGGGGGACATTCACTTTTGTAACCTGGTTCCTTTTGGACTGCAACTCGCACCAGCCCCAGCCATCATGGCCATGGTTGGGGGTAGGCTGAGGTAAAGCAAGCAGCGCACTCTGCCCTGATGTAGAAAGGCAGGAAAGAGTGGTGATAGGTCATAGGCCCTTGGTCATATTGGCTCCCGTACTCCTTTCATTTTACAGGGAGGAGAAAGCTCTCCGTTGGGAGTTGGCTTCTTGAATAGCAAGATATTGGGTAGTCTTGCTGCACAAGCGGTTTGCACGGATACTGCAGGAGGTCTTTCCCAAACAGCAGGCCCTCTGGGAGACAGGAGCCTGTTTCCATGGCAACAGCAAGTTGTAGCCTCTCTTGTGTGGCGAAGGCTGTTCTGCTGGGTCGCAGGTCTTAGCAGGCAAGCGCACCCTGCCATGTGCCTCAGCCGTGTACATCCAGTCAAGCAGAGATCCCTGCTGATTCTGAGGAGTTTGTCTTTTTTGAGGCACATTAATAGTTTCCTTGCATAGCAGGCGGGAGGCAGTGTGAGGCGGTCGGAGTCATGGAAGTGGGAATCAGAGATGAGTGCAAGTGTGAGAGACGAAGGAAAGGAAAGGATACCTCAGCTGAGTATGTCTACTCCATCATATTTTCCCCTTTCTCCATCTCTCCGTTACATAGGTGGCCCCTGGAACTTTGCCTTCACCGTCAAGTTTTACCCACCAGACCCTGCCCAGCTCACAGAGGACATCACAAGGTGAGTCAAAGCTACATATTCCCCTCTTAAGCAATGGAATGTGTTGAGCTGAACACACACACACACACACACACACACACACACACCAAGCCTCAACCACCCACCGCTGCCACTCATTTTGACATCAAGCTGACTTCCGCTGGTGATGACTGAGAGAGGTGATCACTACTGGAGAATGGTCCTATATAACAACAACAACAACAACAACAACAACAACAGTAGCAGCAGCAGCAGCAAAAATAAATAAATAAATAAATAAACAAATAAACAAATAAATAAATATTATTTATATCCCCATCCATCTGGATGGGTTTCTCCAGCCACTCTGGACGGCTCCCAACAGAATATTAAAAGCACAATAAAACATCAAACATTAAAAACTTCCCTAAACAGGGCTGCCTTCAGATGTCTTCTAAAAGTCAGACAGTTGTTTATTTCCTTGACATCTGATGGGAGGGCCTTCTACAGGGCGGGTGCCACTACCGAGAAGGCCCTCTGCCTGGTTCCCTGTAGCTTCACTTCTCGCAGTGAGGGAACTGCCAGAAGGCCCTCAGAGCTGGACCTCCGTGTCCAGGCTGAATGGTAGGGGTGGAGACGCCCCTTCAGGTATACTGGACCGAGGCCATTTAGGGCTTTAAAGGTCCTAGGACTTGCCTCCAAAATCAAAAGCAACGGAATAGCACAAGCGTTTCTCAGCTTCCATCCCCACTGCTTACACTGGCCACTGGAAGGATGCAACCTAATATCTTCTTCTGGAAGGAAGGAATTGATTTTAGGCAGCCTTCCCCAAGCTGGTGCCCTCCAGATGTTTTGGACTACTAATAAACTGGATGTTCATCAAGCTGTGCCTGGCTTGGTGGGCCATATACCTCTTCTGCACCTAGAGGTTTTCCAGGTATTAAATGCCTTCAGATTAAAAGTAATGTGAGGGTTTGATTAGCTGCTTGTGCGTGAAAACGTGCTCCCTCAGAGTTTGTGCGACCCCACAAACCTCCGTGTGTGACGGAGCTCCTCAGACATGTCTGCTCTAGTCACTAGTAGAGTCCGACAGTGGCTGTCTGCGGAAGCGTTTCCAGCAAAGAAGTTCCTTAACGGAAACGCGTCTCCTGGACTCACGGCGTGACAGTTTCCTGCGAGGTGTGGGTCTCCCTATGGGAGACTCCGATACCTCCCCACTGTTCTCGCTGGAAGCCTCCCTGAGCCCTCCCTCCTGCTCGCATTCCCTCAGAGACCCACTCCTCCCCCTGCTGGTCCCTGCTTCAGCAGTTGAGTCTCTTTCATCCTGCCTGAGTCCCTCCACCACCTGATGCTCTGATGGCAGTTCCCTGACATCCACCTCCCCTCCAGGGCCCCCCTCACCCCCTCCCAATTCCTCCCCCCTGGGAGGTGAAGGGCTAAAACCCCGAAACGAATCTTCCTCATCTTCTGATGTCTCGAACAATTCTCTCCATCGATCGTCGTCCTGGCCAGCTGAATCCTCCTCCTCTTCAGAATCTGGGAACCCCTCCAACTCCTCTTCCTCGTCGGTGGTGGCAAAGTATTCCCTTCGGAACCTCGCTACAGGCTGAGGTTTACGTGGGAACCTCTGATGAAAAGTCTCTATTAAAACCTCGTCATTGACATCCTCTGCCCTAACCCAGGTGTTTTCCGACTCCGGTTCCCCTTCCCACATTACCAAATACTCTACTTGATCTCCCTTCCACCTGGAATCGAGGATCTCCGCTACATGGTAGCTGTGTTCCTTCTCCTCCATTGCTGGTCCCCTAGTGACCCTCCCCTCACTGTCTCCTCTATACGGTGACAGCAACGACCTGTGAAAAACTGGGTGCAGCTTCATGTGGTTCGGTAACCGGAGCCTGAAAGCCACTGGATTGACCTGCTGTATGACTTCAAACGGACCCAGCCTTTTGGGTCTTAATTTCTTACAACCTCCTTTGAATGGCAACCCTTGGGTTGACAGCCACACCTGGTCCCCCACCCTGATGCTTTCACCTTCCCTTCTGTTTTTGTCTGCCTGCCTCTTATATTCCTCCTTAGCCCTGTTTAAATTGAGTTGGAGCTGGCGATGGATCGCTTCCATTTCTTCCACGAACTGTTCTGCAGCTGGAACGCTCCAGTTCTCCCCCTCCCCCCCTGGGAAGGCTCTGGGATGGCACCCGTGATTAGCCAAAAAGGGGCTCATCCCCGTGGACACGTTCTCTGCATTGTTGTAGGCAAATTCTGCCAACGCCAACTTCTCCACCCAATCATTCTCTCTGTCATTAACATAACACCTCAAATATTGTTGGAGAACCCCATTTGCTCTTTCCGCCTGCCCGTTGGTTTCAGGATGACGGGCCGTCGAGAAATTAACCTCTACATGCAGTAAGCTCATGAGCTTCCTCCAGAACCTGGAAGTAAATTGTTTCCCTCGGTCTGAAACCACCCTCAAGGGGGCGCCATGCAACCTAAACACATTCTCTACAAACAATTTGGCGGTTTCTTCTGCTGTAACCGCATGTGAGCAGGCTATGAAGTGGGCCATTTTAGTTAACAGGTCTACTACAACCATGATGGCTGTTTTCCCTCTAGACCTTGGCAGATCAGTCATAAAATCTATTGCCACTGCTTCCCACGGTCTCTCAGGTGTGGGCAGTGGTTCTAATAAACCAGCCGGCGCCTGCCTCTCCCCCTTGGCTCTTTGGCATTGTTCACACCCTCTCACATACTCCCGCACATCTTCCCTGACCTTGGGCCACCAAAATTCCCTGGTAACCAGCCACATGGTTTTGTGTTGCCCAAAGTGCCCTGCTGTGGGGCTATCGTGCAGCTGCTTGAGTACCTTCTCCCTCAATTCCCCTTCAGGTATATATAACGCTCCCTTATAATACAATGCCCCATTTCTCTCCTCAAAACCACCGGATTTGTCTTCCTCCCTCCTGAGATCCCTGAGTTTCCCCTGGGCGTATGCATCCTGCACCGTACCCTCTACCAATTCCCTTTGCCCCACCAAAGTCGCCCCACACACCCAGCGGTCCTCTGGAATGATGTGGGTTTCTTCGGGTGCTCCCTCCCCCTCCAAATATTCAGGTTTGCGTGAGAGAGCGTCCGCCCTAACATTCTCTGGGCCTGGCACATAACAAATCTCAAAGTTAAATTTGGAGAACTCTTGGGCCCATCTCAACTGCCTTTGGTTGAGCACTCGCGCCGTTCTCCAGTACTCTAGATTTTTATGGTCCGTGCACACTTGCACTTTATGTTGTGCACCAACTAGCAGATGCCTCCATCTCCGGAACGCCTCATGAATAGCAAGCAGTTCTCGGTCGTACACCGTGTAGTTCCTCTCGGATTTGTTCAGCTTCCGCGAGAAGAAGGCACACGGACGCCACTCTGACTCCTCCTTCCCCGGCTGCAGAAGAAGCACCGCCCCTATGGCTCTGTCAGATGCGTCTGTTTCAACCCTTAGCTTCTTTCGTAAATCCACATGCAGAAGTTGTTCTTCAGAGGCGAAGGCCCTTTTCAGTTCCTCAAACGCTCGCTCCGCCTCCGCCGTCCATACAAACTTCTTTTTACTGCTGAGACAGTCAGTGATGGGCGCCGTCAGATGGGCGAAGTTGCGGATGAACTTACGATAAAAGTTTCCAAACCCTAGGAACCTCTGCACATCCTTCTTGGTTTTGGGTGTTTTCCATTCCAGCACTGCCTGTACCTTGCCGGGATCCATGGCCAATCCCTTGTCTGACAGGCGGTACCCCAGGAATTCCACCTCCTTGGTATGGAACCGACACTTCTCCAGTTTGACCCACAGCCTGTTGGCTTGCAGTCTGCTCAACACTTCTCTGACGTCTCTCACATGTTGCTCCTCATTCTCAGAATACACCAACACATCATCTAGAAAGGCAACGCAATTCTTGTAGAGCAAAGGGCCCAGCACGTGGTTCATAAAAGATTGAAAACACGCGGAGCCTGCTTGTAATCCAAATGGCATAACGAGGTATTCAAACGCCCCCAAAGGGGTAAACATGGTGGTTTTCCATTCATCCCCTTTCCTTATGCGTATCAGGTTGTACGCCCCCCTTAGATCCAGCTTTGTGAAAATCTTTCCCTTCCTCACCCTGGTCAAAATATCATCAATTCTGGGCATAGGGAACGCCACCGGTTCAGTCACTGCATTCAGCCGCCTAAAATCACATACAAGTCTCGGCTTGTCCGCATTTTTTTTGTCCACAAAGAACACTGGGCTCCCCCCTGCTGCTTTGGACTCTCTGATGAAGCCTCTCTTCAGGTTCTTGTCAATGAACCCTCGCAACTCCTGCATTTCCCTGTCTGACATGGCATACAACTTGCCCACGGGAAGCTGTGCTCCTGGGAGTAAATTGATCTGACAATCAAAGGGTCTATGAGGTGGTAGTTGGTCAGCTTCCTTCTCGCTGAACACGTCGCTGAGATCTGCATACTGTGGTGGTACCTTCACCTTCCCCATTACTTCAGTCCCTGCTAGGGTGGCTTGGGCCCCTGCTGAACCCTTCTCCCCTTTGCAGTGTTCTAGGCAATGTGCTGAACCAAAGGACACCACTCTTTGATGCCAGCCAACCAGCGGATCATGTAGAGCTAGCCAGCTCATTCCCAAAATAATGGGAGCGCCTCCCAGGGTGGCCACATTAAACGCTATCAGTTCTGTGTGCCTTGCCACCCTCATTATCATTGGGACAGTCTGCAAGCGGACTCCTCCTCCCAACAACTCCCTGCCATCAATCGTGGTCACCTGCAGGGGGTTGCTTAAAGGGATGGTCTGTATCTGGTGTTCAGCAGCAAACTCCTTGCTCATAAAATTGCAGGAGCTGCCTGAGTCCAATAGCGCCTTTATTTTTAGGGGGTGCCCATTCTGCAGCTCTAGCGACACTTCAATCACTAGAGCAGGTCGAGGAGCTTCTGGCACGGGCACTTTCACTGCTCTTTGGCCTGGCTGCAGTGCCCCAATTGTGGCAACCAGGCGTTGGCTTTTACCTGCTCCGCTCCCCCTTCTTCTCCCCCCTCAACAGCTCCCACCATCCCTTGCCATTCCTTCCTCTGGGGGCAGACTCTGGCAAAGTGGCCTGGCTGTTGGCAGAGATAACATTTCCGGGGGCCCTTTCCCTCCTTCTTAGCTCCCTCGCTGGTTTTTGAAAATGCGCGCGCGCGCGCTGTTCCGATTTCCATCGGCTCTGCCGGCGGGAAAGCTGGCTCAGGAATGTCTGGAATGCGGAACTCCTTCCAACGTTCCCCTCTCCCTTCCCGCCTCTCCAAGGCTCTTGCCTCCTGCCGCGCTCCTATGGTCAGCGCAGATTTGGTCAGCTGATCCATAGACTCCGCCCTGGGGCTCCGTGCCAGCTCGTCTTTCACCCCCGAAGAAAGACCTTCTTCAAATAGCATTTGAACGGGTGCCGCCGATAAATCCCAACTCAGTCTGTGAATCAGCATGGTAAACTCAGTCCAATATTCACGGACAGATCGACTTCCCTGCTTACAAGCCATTAGCTGTCTGCGCACCACCCCTTCCTCAATATCGCTGGAAAACATGATATCCATTGCACGAAAGAACTTCATTGTGTCCTTTAGTATGTCATTGTGCGTTGCCATTAGGGGTCGAACCCAGTCTCTAGCCCCTTTCTCAAGATGCCCAATTACAAAAGCAGCTCGCGATTCCTCATCAGGGAACTCATCGAACTGCACATTAAGGGCATATTGCATCTCTGTCCTAAAAGCATGGTAGTCCTTGGGGTCCCCCCCAAATTTCTGCACCAATCCTGGTACCTTTCTGGGGAATTGCGTGGCTCTCCCCTTCTTGTCTGCATCCTGAGCCCTTCTCTCCTCCAACCTCGCCGTCTGCAGGGCCAGTTGAACCTCCAACGCTCGGTATCTATCTTCCAAGCTTGGACCAGCTCCAGCCCCTGCTCCTCCGGTTCCGGTTGGTTCGCTCATGATGCCTTCTCTTGCACAGGCAGCGTACAAAGACTGTCGGACTGCTGTGAGGGTTTGATTAGCTGCTTGTGCGTGAAAACGTGCTCCCTCAGAGTTTGTGCGACCCCACAAACCTCCGTGTGTGACGGAGCTCCTCAGACATGTCTGCTCTAGTCACTAGTAGAGTCCGACAGTGGCTGTCTGCGGAAGCGTTTCCAGCAAAGAAGTTCCTTAACGGAAACGCGTCTCCTGGACTCACGGCGTGACAGTTTCCTGCGAGGTGTGGGTCTCCCTATGGGAGACTCCGATACCTCCCCACTGTTCTCGCTGGAAGCCTCCCTGAGCCCTCCCTCCTGCTCGCATTCCCTCAGAGACCCACTCCTCCCCCTGCTGGTCCCTGCTTCAGCAGTTGAGTCTCTTTCATCCTGCCTGAGTCCCTCCACCACCTGATGCTCTGATGGCAGTTCCCTGACAAGTAATGACTGCAATCCCAGACAGCAACAAAATTATGAGATCTGAAAACCCTATAGTTCAGGAGCAGCTACTCAGCATTCCTTGCTGCTGCCAGTGTTGGCAGGGGGCCAATGGGAGTTGTAGCTCAGTGATACCTGGAGGGCTTCAGATTAGCCATCCATGCCCCAATAGGCCATTTTATGGCGGACTGTGTTTGGCTTGGTGACTAGCAAATGGCTTGCTGTATTAAGAAGTAAACATGGCCCACCCCTTATTAAATGACTGCAAGGAAGTTCCTGATTTCCTGCTTGCTTTTCTCATGGCTGTCCCAACTGCTTGACTCCCTCCCCACCCTAGATACTACCTGTGCCTGCAGCTCCGAGCAGACATCATCAGTGGGCGCCTCCCATGTTCCTTCGTTACGCATGCATTACTGGGCTCCTATGCTGTGCAAGCTGAACTGGGAGATTATGACGTCGAGGAGCATGTGGGCAATTACGTTGGTGAGCTTCGTTTTGCTCCAAATCAAACTAGGGAGCTGGAAGAGCGTATCATGGAGCTGCATAAGACTTACCGGTGAGTATGTTTCTGTCCTTCTGTACTGAGAACAAGCAAGACCTGGGAATGGGTTCTCTGACAGTGGTTTGGGAGCAGATAGCACTGTGCGATCTATTTCTTTCTGCCCCTGTCTTGTAAAAGCCCAGTGAAGGAAATACCAGCATTTTGCCCAGCTGTCAGGAGCTGATGGTTTACACTTCTGCCGTTTCTCCCTTTCCTTTCAAAGGGGCATGACACCTGGAGAGGCAGAAATTCACTTCCTGGAGAATGCCAAGAAGCTTTCTATGTATGGAGTTGACCTGCATCATGCCAAGGTACGGCAGACCTGTAGTGTGTGAAGAAGCCCTCATAATGGGTTGGGTTGCATGCCCTGAAGAAATTGCCACATCATCTCTTCACCCCTGGCCAAACTCTGCACCAGCGCACAGGATGCATCAGTTTAGTGGTGCGAATTTTCCTAGGACTCATCTAATAATAAGATGAGGCACTGCCATCATTTTTTTTCCCTATCAGAAAACATCTTGATGACACAGATTAATACAAACTGTCAAATGTTTAAGATTGGAGCTGTCTTTAAAAACAAAAACAAAAAACCAAAACTTTAAGGTACCATGCGGCCATATCATGGGACCTTTTCTGTAACAAGTGGAAAGTGGAGATTTTATTCCATGGAAGCTGATTACTCCATAGTTTTTGCAGGTTGTGTGTGTGTTTTTTTTAAGGAAAAGCACACAACAAGATTCTTGGTACACACACACACACACACACACCTATTCAGTGGTCCACACACATGCCTATTTAGTACAGATAGGTAGCCGTGTTGCTCTGCCATAGTCAAAATAAAAAAATTCCTTCCAGTAGCACCTTAAAGACCAACTAAGGTAGTTCTTGGTATGAGCTTTCGTGTGCATGCACACTTTGGTATCTGAAGAAGTGTGCATGCACACGAAAGCTCATACCAAGAACTAACTTAGTTGGTCTTTAAGGTGCTACTGGAAGGAATTTTTTTATTTTGCCTATTTAGTAGTCATCTACCTGTAGTTTCCTACATGTTTTCTCCTTTCTCCTAACACAGTTAAAATTCCATCCATTTTTTCTGTTCTCCTGTCTCTGTTTCCTGTATTTCTTACCTTCACAACTTTTTTCCTCTTCCATATCCATGCATGATCTGGCTGCTAGGACAGCAAGTTTTGGCCTCTCCAGATAGAGCAGTTTCATGCTTTACAAGCAGCATCCCAATTTGATGCGGTAAAGTTAATCCCTTAAAAGCCAGAGCTAATTGAACGCAGCAAAATTTCACCTGCCTGCTCTCTAGCAAACTTCCTGGTGTGCTCAAAGAGGCGGAGGAGCCTCGAGAAGACGGAGGGCACTGAATTTCGGGCCACATATCTGATCCTTCTGATTACAACAGCTCTCTAAATCATGACCCACAACTCTGGGGGCCTGCTGGTTTCCGGATAGCAGTCTGAACAGCACTCTGCTGTCCCCTAGCGTCAAAATTGTCTATGGGTTAGAGCACATGGGAGGATGCTTCCAACACCCCCACCCCCTTTGTAATAAATAGATGTTGCAAGCAAATGCTGTTGGCAGGCTTGTGCTGCTGGCCAGGACTTTTCCCAGGATCAGGAAGCGCATTTTATGAGATTAGTGCAATATGCTCCCCACAAGAATCCCCTAATGGGGAATACACCTTTAAACCTTGGCCGTGGTGCCTCAGTCACTGCAGTCCTTTTCACCAGTGAAGCATCCCCTGCTGTTGTGTCTTAAATACTTAGACAGTCAACTTTTGCCTCCTTGGGGAACATTAGCCCGGGGAAAAGAAGTAGCAACGCTATGCTGCAGCCTGTTTTTGCAAGCATAGAGAATGACAGAAGACACGCAATGCCATGCACTCTTAATGTGCCCGCTTTCCTAAAGCAAAATTCCTGATGGTCTTTCCAAGAAGAACGGCATTCCATGATGCTCCCCCTAGTAATGCCCTTTTCTCAGGCCTAAACCAGGAAGATCTCCTTTGTCTGGAGTTGGAACTGGAGGTGTGGCTCACCAGTAGAGACCATATTCCTAAAGTTGTGGCTGGTCAGATGACCTCTTTCAAGTTCTGAAATTGTTTCTATACCATTAGGTCCAGTCATGGACGACTCTGGGATTTCGGCACTCATCTCGCTTTATTGGCCGAGGGAGCTGGCATACAGCTTCCAGGTCATGTGGCCAGCATGACTAAGCCGCTTCTGGCAAACCAGAGCAGTGCATAGAAACGCCGTTTACCTTCCTGCCGGAGCGGTACCTATTTATCTACTTGCACTTTGACATGCTTTCAAACTGCTAGGTTGGCAGGAGCAGGGACCGAGCAACAGCAGCTCACCCTGTTGTGGGGATTCGAACTGCCGACCTTCTGATCAGCAAGCCCTAGGCTCTGTGGTTTAGACCACAGCGCCACCCATGTCCCGTCTATATGAGTTAGATGGAGATAAAGGCAGACAAGTGACCCACTTGGAATTTAGAAGCTCCTTCCCTGCTTTCACATCCTTGACCAGTTTAAAATAATACCTTGGCAATTACCAGCAGGGTTTGAGGATTTGCTCTGAATACCTGGCTTTGCACTGATGGGTTTTTGTATGTGCTAACACCTCTCTTTCTTTCTGTCACTTGTTTTCTGCTTTGGCTCTTATGCAGGATTCAGAAGGCATTGACATCATGCTAGGTGTTTGTGCCAACGGCCTTCTCATTTATAGGGACAGGCTGAGAATAAACCGTTTTGCCTGGCCCAAGATCCTCAAGATTTCATACAAGAGGAGTAATTTCTACATCAAAATTCGACCTGGTGAGGTAAGTGTCCCAAGTGTCCCCTGTCCAAAAGAAAGAAAAAAGTTCACTCTTTAGCAGACAGTCAATTCCTGGGGAGAAGCTGAACATTAGAAACACGAGTTTCCTCATCTGGGTAATGAGTGTTCAGCAGGTCCATAGATTTGGCATTGACATAATGGCCAGCAATTATTTATGGTTGTCACTGATTTGTCCCCTCTCTTGAGTCCTCTGCCAAAGAAGGGATATATATTTCACTTTGAAACAAACTTTGGAGAAGAAGGAGAATGAGAAGGATGCTCACCATTTCTGTTTTATTTGAAGCCAGATGGGAAGATTCTGTCTCTCAGTTTCTTTGCTCACATTTGCCCGAACATGTGGACACTGGGTCTGTGGATGGGAAGCAGTGTTGGCCATGCAAAGTGTGCCCCAGAGCCCATTTCCACATGCACTCTATGTCTCCAGTCTTAGCCCATGTTGAATAGGAAAAGTCTGCTGGCCATTTTTAAACACATGCCCTTGGAATGTTGCTAGAACATCTTGTGCAATCAGGGACCTTTCTTCATCTCTTATGCCTGGCACAGTGAAAAACTCCAACCACCCATCCTTTGAGTTTTCTGCAGTTCACAGAGAACCCAGAGAAAAGAAAGGGATCTTTTTGCTGGGTGTCCATAGCAGGAGCAACCGAGGGGGTGAGGGTGGGAAGGGCAGTCCCACTCACAACTGAGTTTGTGGATTCTGGAGTTGGAAAGATCTGTTTTAAGAACATGAGAAAAGTCCAGTTGGATCAGACCAAAGGCCCAGCATCCTGTTTTTAGAGTGGCCAAAATACATCAAGAACCACATGTCCAAAAACTGAACCCAACCACCAGCCTCAATGGAGCAGAAGCTGATGGTTGATGTAACTTGACCCTGGTGGGAAAACAGGAAACTGACTGTTCAACTGGAGCAGACCTTGATTTCATCTTTGCTGGCACCTACCTTCCTCCCTCCCTCCCTCTCTGTCCATCATTCCCTCAGGGGGGGTTGGTAAGGGCTGACTTGATTCTTGGTCATAATGTCTGTTCTTTGTTCCCTGCAATTTCAGTATGAGCAGTTTGAGAGTACTATTGGCTTCAAGCTGCCCAACCACCGCTCGGCCAAGAGACTCTGGAAAGTTTGCATTGAGCACCACACGTTCTTCAGGTGAGACCGGGGAGGGGGGGGGATCCTCTATAAGGAGGTGCTACAGATAAGATTGAAAGGTTTATGGATCCTTTCTCGCTCAGTCTAGCCTATTTGACAGGGTTGTTGTGAAAATAAATTCAGATAAAGATATATTGCCACCCACCTGGAAGTCTAAATATGTTTTTGAGCAGGAAGCAACCTGTAGAACAGAGTCCCTGCCAGATATGATCTTTACCGTGGAGTGGTAATTTGAGGATTCCCAGATATGAGTCTCTGGTCTCTTAAAAAAGAAAACCTCAGCCTTGTATCTTACAGCATGGATGGTGTTGCCTTATTACCTGACAGAGGGAACAGTGATCTTGTTTCCAGCTGTAGAATATGAAGCATACTGGTAGCTGAGACAGTTTACAGGGTAGGGCTAGATAGAGGGAGAAATGAGCTTTGTGTGTTCTGTGTTCTGTAAGACATCAACTAGGTTTAGAATTCTCTTGAAGGCAAAAATTATTTTACTGACTTGGTGTTGCTAGTTCCCAGATTATGGTTTCACCCAGGCCCTCTGAGTTTGTGTGAATCAAGAAGGGAGAGGTCATGAATTTTACCTGTCCAATGAGATGCTGTTCATCTGTATCTTTTCAGTAAATATTCAAAGAGTCAATTCATTTGTCACATTCTGTTGCTGCTATGAGCTTTTAACAGCTCATAGGAGTGCATTGTGCTTCATTTGCGTGTGAAGGAGAGATGCATGCAGTATCTCCGGTCATAAATTCCCACTCACAGGAATGGGTTTCATGTGCTGCTTGTGGAAATTGATATATGGCATGGTTTGCATTCCTTTCTCCAGTATTAACGCAGCTCAGATAAGTAGATCACTACAATCTGAGCTGTTGAATGTGCACATCATGGGCAGAATTGGGTATCTGGTGCTCAATTCATCATCTTGATAATCTCAACACCCACTGTTAAAGGGAGACTTTCAGAGTTCTGCTCAGTAGGATGATCTGGGAAATGAGTAGGCTGTGCCAGGCATGGGCCAACCAGGATATTTAGTAGGCAGAAGTGTGTTTCAGGGCCCTGACAGTTACTTATGGTTGGCAAAAGAAAATGTATGCAGATCTGCCTTTACTGTTTGAGACTAACAGAACTAGTTATGACTCTGTAAGCCACTGTTTCTTAGGCAGCTGTCCATACACATCCGTTACTCCATCTCCAATGGATGGGAGATTTGCCAGGGGCATTTGAGCTCTATCAAAGGAGCAAAGGCTTTGAGGCAACCTTTCCCCGCTCCTGGCCACACACTTTGCAGGTTTTCTACTTGTCTGCCTCTGAAACATTTCCTATCCTGACAGGCCAATGTTTTATACATCAAGACATAGTCCCAGATCGTTTACCCTGTACATTTCCTGTGACATCCTTTTCCCCTTTAACATTCACTGCAGAGCAGCTGGCAGAACATCCCTAGATGCATTTAGAAGGTTTGTTTGTTCAGATGACAACAAAAAGCAAGTAGGGCTGACTGTGGGTTTCTTTGTCACATTGTGTGGCTTCCACGTAATGCAAGGAGTCCGTAAATTGCATACGGTGCTCCTCACAATCTTCCGAAATTGGGCACATCCACAAAGCCAAAACTTCCTCTTCTTTCAAGGTGGGGTGGGAGAGCACATGAGAAAGAGCACTAGAGAGCTTCAGGGGATAAACCGTCCGTGCATCTAGCTGATAACAAAGCAATACAGGGAAGTGACACCGTGTCAGAATTCAGCTTACGCGAGGATTTGGCAAAGATGCAAGTGCAGGGCTTCAGTCTGCAGCTGGCAAGAGCCATTAATCCAAGCCACAATCAAGAGGCAGAGTCATAAAGTCAACTAGAATCAATAAGACCATTGGGCAAAACTCGAGACAGGAGAAATGGGAACTGGGAACATGATAAGGGATCAGGAGTGTGATTGGGGGGAAACCTTGAGCATTAGTGAAGAGCAGTCTAATAGCACCCTGACTTGAGACGTCACTGTATGCAGATGGCTTTCTGTTTCCAGTCTTATGAAATTGGAGGGGGGGTTTAGTGAACCCAGTTGGGTGTGCCTTCCAGGCCTTGAACACGATAGGTTTGTTTCTCCTCTTCCAGGCAAGGGCTGGGGCAAGTGGACTAAAGTTTGAAGTGGAGAACCATCACACGCACAAAATACACACTTAAGTTTTTCTGTGTTTGCAGAGCAGGGGTAGGCGTGTTCTTTTCCGCACTGATGTTGTCTCTGTATCCCCGCCTCTGCTGCACGTGGGCCTGCCATAGTCACAGTCATAGAATTGAGGTGGAAGGGATCCAAGGGTCAACTAGTCCAACCCCATGCAGTGCAGGATGGTTTTAAAGTTCTTAAAACTACCCTCCCATAAATAAATAAATAAATAAATAATCATTGAGGTCTTCCTACCAATCCTTTATTCACACTAATAGAATAACAGATGTTTGGAAGCAGATGTTGTCATAATAACATAGCCTAGGAACTGGATATATTTACCACAGTGCAAATACATCTTTCCCCAAAGAGCTGCGTCAGCAGATGGCTGCACACTAAACGAACACATGTTCCAGCATAAGACCTGTGCATAGTTCTGGCCTTTGCTCCTTGCCTCCTCTGGCACTCCAGCCATTAACATCCCAGGGAAGCCCTCGGGGAACGCATGGAAGAGAGAGTTGGCTCGGAAGCTCTTCTTCGTCACGGGTTAACTTTCTACAGATTGTACTGATTTAGTTAATCCTAAATGATGGGGAACATCTTAGGCGTTGGCAGGCAGAATGTTTTAAAAATTTAGTTAAGGTTAGAAAAACCAAGTGTCCCAGAGAGCTTCATGTAGTGCTCTTCAGCTGGCTCGTTCACCAAACCAGAAGAATTGTGACATTCAGGTAGGCTAGAAAGGTGATAATGGATTATTCAATTCATATGCCATATACATAACCATTTTATATATAAAAAAGCCAGTGTGGTGCTGGATTGAGTGCTGGGCTTGGATTGAAAGTTCCAAGTAGGATTCAAATTATTATTATTATTATTATTATTATTATTATCATCATCATCATCATCATCATCATCATCATTTATACTCCACCCATCCGGTTGGGTTTCCCCAGCCACTTTGGGCAGCTCCCAACAGATTAAAAATTGAATAAAACATCAAACATTAAAAACTTCCCAAAACAGGGCTGCCTTCAGATGTCTTCTGAAAGTGAAAGTCAGATAGCTGTTTATTTCCTTGGCATCTGATGGGTGGGCGTTCCACAGGGTGGGCGCCACTACTGAGAAGGCCCTCTGCCTGGTTCCCTGTAACCTCACTTCTCACAGTGAGGAAACCACCAGAAGACCCTTGGAGGAGGACCTCAGTGCCCAGGCTGAATGATGAGGGTGGAGACGCTCCTTCAGTTATACTGGGCCGAGGCCGTTTAGGGCTTTAAAGGCACCAACACTTTGAGTTGTGCTTGGAAACGTTCTGGGAGCCAATGTAGGTCTTTCGGGACCAGTGTTATATGGTCTTGGTGGCTACTCCTAGTCTAGCTGCCTCATTCTGGATTAGTTGTAGTTTCCGGGTCACCTTCAAAGGTAGCCCCACATAGAGCTACCTGGTTACAAAGCTCTCTGGTTTGCAGAGGTTGGATGCCCATCTATCATGGACGCTTTAACTGAGTTTTCTGCGTTGCATGGATTTGGATTGGATGTTCCTTGGGGTACCTTCCAGCCCTACAAGTCTATGATTGACCTTCAGACCGGTTAACAACACCCAGTCCAACCTACCTCACAGGGTTGTTGTGGGGAGGAAATGGGATATCCCTCAGTATTGTGAACTCCTTCAAGGAGGGGTGAGATTCAGATGCAATTACTAAATGAAACATCATATTGAAATAAGACCTGGATGTTTGGCTTGCTACAGGCACATTTTGCAGGAATATGCTAGCATTTGTTCCAAAATGTAGTCACATTTCTTTTTCAATAGGCATTTTTTTTTAAAGTTACTTTCCCCGTAAACATATGTCAGGGAACTGACATCGGAGCGAGAGGCGAAGGGGAGGCTCCCAGATGGTGCTGGGGAAGGACCCAGCAGCAGGGGGAGAAACAGCTCAGTAGAGGGGGAAGCCAATCAGCGCAACACCGGGGATAAAGGGAGGCAGACGGGGGAAGTGGAGAGAGGGCTCCAGGACTCTTCACTGGACACCAGTGAGAAGAGCCCAGGTCCTCCGCTACCCACACCTTCCCTGCGCAGAAGACTCCCGCGCAGTGAGAGGAGGAGGAGACTGGGTGTCAAACAACTTTTATGTTGGAAGAGGTTCAAGAAACGCCCACTGACGGATTCTGCCAGTGACTGAGGCAGCCACCATGAGAAGAGGCTGTGCAGTCAGAAAGTTTTAACAAGGCAAATTAACCAAGAAAGGCACCAGTTTACGCATTAGTAACTCATACCCATTACACATATTTGCATGCATATCAAGGGTGATCCCATTGCAGGGGATCTCATTGCAGATCCCAAAACACATTTGTGTTTTGTAGCGCCATGAAAAGGTTGCAAATCCAAACAACTCTTTTATGTATAGTTGTGTGTGTGTGTGTGTGTGTGTGTGTGAGCAAGTGGACATTGCAAACAGTTTCTGTGGAGTGGAAGGTACAAGAGATGCTTCAGGCGGGGAAGCACATAGTTTCAAATGAGTAGTGGAGATCTAGGAAACTGAGATAGCATAGCTGCCTTGCCTTGAGACGTAAGAGCCATTCTACACGTTACACAGAAGGACTTGTCAATCTAATGGGGTAGAATTCTGGACTGTGGCAGTTCCAACTGCAGGAAAGGGAACTCATAAAACTTGCACATCCAAGAGAAATGTTTAATGTTGCATACTCTCGAACATGTTGGTTTATTATAAAATAGGGAGCCTTTGACATGCAGGGACATTAAATAAATGCAACCTTTCCCTGTATCATGGAGCACAGTCCAGAAATCTATCACTCAACTCTGCTTAATGTGTAGAATAAATCAACCTGTTTAGCAAGGCAGCACAGAACACAGAAGATACATCAAAGTTTCAGATTGTCACAGTCAAGGGACCTTCAGATCAAACTCACTTGCTGCATCAGCAGGGCAAGTAAAATGGTCTTTCTTCAAAATTAGGGCATCAAAGTCCGATTAAACCATGATTGGAAGGAGAACATAGCTACATTAATAACTTGCAGAAGGTTGTTCTGGCAAGTAAGAATCACTGTTTATTGATGAATGGTAATCTGTTGGCTAGGGACACGGGTGGTGCCACAGAGCCTAGGGCTTTCTGATCAGAAGATTGGTGGTTCAAATCCCTGCAATGGGGTGAGCTCCCGTTGCTCGGTCCTTGCTCTTGCCAACCCAGCAGTTCGAAAGCACATCAAAGTGCAAGTAGATAAATAGGTACTGCTCCAGCGGGAAGGTAAACAGCATTTCCATGCACTGCTCTGGTTCGCCAGAAGAGGCTTAGTCATGCTGGCCACATGACACGGAAGCTGTATGCTGGCTCCCTCGGCCAGTAAAGCGAGATGAGCGCCGCAACCCCAGAGTCGTCCGCTACTGGACCTAATGGTCAGGGGTCCCTTTACCTTTTAATCTATTAACTGGATGAGAACCTTGAAAATTTTTTTTGGGGGGGTGCATGCATGATGTCTGCACATGAAGCCACAAATTTCATCTAATGGTACTTATCCTGGAAAGAGTGATTAAGTAAACAATTACTTGACATTAGATTTCCATGCTCAGAACCCTGTATGACAGACAGTGCAACTCACAACCTTGAGGCTGATTGTAAGCTACCTCTGGCTAAACATATTTGATCATAATATCATAATGAAACATAATATTTTATTTATATTTATTGAACTTGTATACCTCCCTTCATCCAAAGATCTCGGGGCAGTTCACAGCATAAAATCTGCAAACTTTGAGATGTTGCCACTGCTGCCTGCTTTCCCTTTGTATCAGAGCTGGTACTTTGCATCCTATTGCTGAGTGGGCTACTAATCCATTACATTGTTTTCCCTCCTCCTCCTCCTCCTCCCCTTCTGCAGGTTAGTGTCCCCGGAGCCTCCCCCAAAGGGCTTCCTAGTCATGGGCTCTAAGTTCCGCTACAGTGGGCGAACACAGGCTCAAACGCGACAGGCCAGCGCCCTGATCGATCGTCCTGCCCCTTACTTCGAGCGCTCCTCCAGCAAACGGTACACCATGTCTCGCAGCCTCGATGGAGGTATGCCCCAAATTGGGGAGGGGGAGGGAGATTGGTTCACTGGTGGGCATGGGAAGGCTAATGTTTAAAGGATGGGGCCATCAACTGGGGTGATGGGTGGTTGTGGGCTAGCGGGGCAAGTTTATTATTCCTTGCTGTGTTGGGCTCAAGAACAGTTTTTTCCAACAATGGCTCGTAGGAGTCCCTTGGGTGGGTTGCCAGGCTTCCCAAAATGGGGCAAGGATTTTGGCTCCCATGGAGGAGATTATGCTTATCAGTGGCACCTAAACAAGGAGAAAAGCATTGGTGGCCCTTAGTCTGGGGACCATTGCTTTTAAGGAAAATTTTCTTTCAAATGTGCAAAAAGCTGTTTGTTATAGCCGAAAAAAATAGTCATATGTACATACAGATGCACACACATGCACAACAGCATGACTCATAGGGCTGTATCATGTTATGAACTTAAGAAGGTAGGTAAAGGGAGCGGGTGGCTCTGTGGTCTAAACCACCAAGCTCATTTGTTCTGGGGGGCTGAATTTCCCTACTTTAGGACTTATTTAACATAGGGATTCAGCAATGAAGAAGCAGATGATTCCATAGGAGAGCCAGTGTGGTGTAGTGGTTAAGAGTGGTGGACTCGTAATCTGGTGAACCAGGTTCGATTCCCCGCTCCTCCACATGCAGCTGCTGGGTGACCTTGGGCTAGTCACACTTCTCTGAAGTCTCTCAGCCCCACTCACCTCACAGAGTGTTTGTTGTGGGGGAGGAAGGGAAAGGAGAATGTTAGCCGCTTTGAGACTCCTTAAGGTAGTGATAAAGCGGGATATCAAATCCAAACTCCTCTTCTTCTCTTCATTAGCCCTTTCAGTTTACCTGAGCTGCCACCTGCACCTTCTGGACATGAGATATCGGAGGGTTTTTGTGAATGCTGGAGAGGTTTTTCTTCATGTGTTGTTAGAAATATTATGTTCCCCAAGGCAACTCAGCTTCTCTTCTTGAAGAAACAGAGAAGCAGAGAGCGGAAGTGAAAAACTGCCCTAGAAAGGGAATTCTGTGCCCTAGAGGACGAGGAACTACAACAATGGAGTGGTCTTGTTCGCCACGTTTCTGCCATGTTGCATTGTCCCCCTACACTGTTGTAAACCTAGAAGCTCCTAAAAAAGTGGGTGACAGGAGCTCCATTTAAGATTTTGGGAGGTTGGTAGCAAGATTTGAAGAACAGCTCTTGGATGTATTAAGATTAGAATGCAAAAAACAGCACTTTTCAACTGTGCTTACTGCACTTGCTAGCCATATATATATGCAGGTTTTGGTGTCTTCGGGTGTCTTCCCGTGTAAGAGTTGGGGTGTCTAGGCCTAGACACCCCAACTCTTACACGGGAAGACACCCGAAGACACCAAAACCTGCATTCCTGTACCCGTGAAAATCTACGAAAGCATATATATATATATATATATATATATATATATATATATATATCTTATAGCAAAGTGATCAACACTGGTTAAGCAGCTGCCCCATTAATTTTAAGCAAAGGGGTTAGCAATGCATTCTTACTACATGGGGCTAATATATAATAAGTCACTATGTAGAAACAGTGAGCTGACCAGAGATAGATGCATTCCTGAAGAATAGATCCACAATATGGGAGAGCAGTTGATATACCTCCTCTTCTGCCTTCCATATATAGCACCCTCTATTTTTAATTGCTTTATTAGTTTAAAAAAAGAAAAAAAAGTCAACAAATGAAAAACCAAAGGATATACAAATTGCGAAGAGTAAATAAATTTCTTACAACACAACTTCTATTATGACTTCTGGTCACACCATTGAGGGTCCCAGGTTTCTTTTATGTAACACACTTTTGGTTATCATTCCAATCTTTCCCCATATTTCTATTTTTATAAGATTTTCTCTGTTTCTACAGGGGTCATTCTAAGCCTGTCAGAGAATTCACATTTTTACAATGCTCTTTAAGATATTTTATGTAAATACCCCATTCTCTAATAAACGTTTGGTCTGTATTATTTCTAATTCTTCCTGTCATCTTTGATAATTCTGTAAATTCTAATAATTTTGTCTGCCAATCCACTTTGGTCGGTATGGAATCTCCTTTCCAATTTCTGGCTACTAAAATTCTTGCTGCCACTGTTGCATATAGGAAGATCTTCCTCATATTTTTGGGAATGTCCATACCTGTTATACCCAGTAGAAAGGCTTCAGGGTTTTTTTCAAAAGAGATTTTAAACATCTTTTTGAGCTCATTATATATTATGTCCCCAAATCCCCCTATTTTCCTACAATTCCACCACATGTGTATCACTGTACCCTCTGCCTCTCTACATCTCCAACAAATGCTTGATCTGGTTCTGTACATTTTTGCCAACTTTGATGGTGTTAGATACCAACAGTAAAGCATTTTCATGAAGTTCTCTTGCAGGGTGTAACATGCCATAAACTTTAGGTGGATAGTTCCTCTATAGATGTAGCATAAAGTAAGCCACTTATTATACAGTGTGCTAAGCAAGAGATGATCAGCCCCGATGCAGATGAGTGGTGATGTTTTTGGGTTGTCAAGGACTTGACCCAAGGAATCTCAGGTAAACAAAGATCAAAATAAGACTTGAATCCCAGAGCTGATTTTATGGCAGTGTTGGATCATGAGCCTGTGGGATGTCCCCCACCAAGGGAAAGGGGAGCTCTGCACCTTTTTTAAATATTGAGATTACATTGTTTCTAAAATTAAAAAGCAGGTACAGTAGCCTGTGCAGAACAAATCTACTCTTGCTTTTGGCTGGACTCAATGGGACAAAATAGGGCTCCTCCGTTTCTTTCTCTTTTCTGCACAGAATTCTCTCGCCCAGCTTCAGTCAGCGAGAATCACGATGGAGGAACAGAGTCAGACAGGAGAGACGAAGACAGCAGGTATGGAGGAAGAACGCGGTCCGAGACCGAGGATGAAGAGGTGACCACCCCAACAAAAATCAAGGAGCTAAAGGTACAAAATCTACATCGAGCCTTTGGAAGATCTGCCCCTGAAGGGAGGTTTCTGCCCTATCTGCCCCCTGGCCCCTATTCTTTGAATTAAGGGATGAATTAAGTGAGGAGCAAGCTCCCTTCATCTCAATACAGAATCGGGCTTTTCAAATCAAGCTGTTCCCCACCCCACGAATGGATGGAGCTTATAGGTCCTTTTCTATCTATGGTGAGCCCTCCCAGCTCCATACCCCTTTCACAAGGGTAGCTTTGCTTGGCACGGATAGTGGAAGCAAGGAAGGCTGGCTAACGGCAGCAGCCGACATATTTTTAAGCTTGAATTCTCAGGGATTTGGGGCTCAGCTCATAATATATGAAATGGGATTTAATTCATTATTTAACAAATAATAATCTGCCCTTGTGGTTTCCTCTGACCTTCTCCATTTCCCAAATTTCCATCAGTAGATTTTCATGGCACACGCCATTCCTGGTTTCCTCATTTGCAGAGAAAAAGGCTACACCATAGAGAGCCCTTTCCAATGCTGACAACTCCATGCTGAAACCACATGGCATTACAGATGATATTTTTCTTGGCTCCTGAGTTATAACCTCAGTATAATGTGTGTTCTATGAGTTCCCTTGACTGACTCTGCTAGTTCCTTCCCTCCCCCTTCTTTTTGCTGCCAGCCGGAACAAGAAACCACCCCAAGGCACAAGCAGGAGGTATTCTCTTTCTGGAATGTCTTAACGCCTCATCAGTGCATTCTAGTGCTCATCCTCTTTTAAACATGCAAACCACACTGATTGTGCCCCTGTTTACTGGGATACAAGATGTATTCAGACTGGAAGCATCTTTTATTCCACAAGTAGCCCTCCTTGCAAGCAGTAGCCAGGTCACTTCAGCTACTTGCTTCCTAGGAAATCATCTATATTTTAATACCCAACTGACACTTTCCTGTGTTTTCTTAGTATCCCATTGTCTCTCTTTCTGTTTTCCGGCCCTGATGTCCTCAGGTAGGAAATAGGTATTTCAGAGGCAACAAATAGTTATGACAAGAATGTACACCACTCAGTGGCAGGTCGGAAGATCTGCATCATTGAAGTTTGTGCAGGTTAGGGTAGAACTGAAATTGGAGCTTTCACTTAGTCACCTTGCTAAGCTGCCAATCAGTAGAAAGCAAGGTAACCAAGTTGCCTTCAGTTTTTTCTTTGGATGATGAACTTGAGTGACATTTGATAGGTGAATTAAAAATAAACAACCAGGCTGCTAAAGTATCCAGCACAGGCTGTGAAGAAGAAGGTTAAGGCTCTTTCTTTCCACACAGCTTATTATTTGCAGATTTCTCTTGCTATGCAGAGTTGTTCCTCAACCTTTTCCCCTTTCAGAGAAGAACTATAGGGTTTCCATTCAAATTAGCCTGGATCCCATGATGAGAGAATTTTAGTTGATTTATTTTTAGCAGGCTTGAATCAGGCTCTAGAATCAAAACTGGAAAGCAAACCACAGTCAGAATGAAATGCTGTCACTGCATACTAATGTTGTCATGCTACAGTTTTAGTTTCCCAAGACAGCCAAGGTGTATCAGCTACTGATTTCCTGCCTGGCTGTCCATCCATCCACACAGACACTCAAATTCTCCAAGCACCTGATCTTCAGTGCCGGCTATTGTTCCCTTTGTGTTGTTTTACCATCCATTACTTCTGCATGCTCCATATTGCAACCCTTTTATGGTCCTTATTTACAACCTCACCGGTACATGAATGGGGCAAGGGGCAAACTGATTCAGAGATGCTCACACTTCCAGTTCTTAGTTTCTCAGCCTCTGGGGCAGTCATTCCCCAAATATGTTCTTTAGCATGGCAGAAGAGGACTGCTAGTCTGGCGCAGGATACCAATTAAAGGGTCCTTTTAATTGCCCACTCACAAAGGAGACTGCATGCCTAGCTATTCTTGCCTTGCCTCTTTAAAAACACAAGATGAGCCCTGCTGGATCAGGTCTAAGGACCTTCTGGTCCACTATCCTGTTCTCACAGTGGCCAGACAGATGCCTATAGAAAGCCCCAAAGCACTCAGTCTCCACTGCAGGCAAAATACTTCTGCTGAATTTCAGCATTGAAGATGGTTTAATCATTCAATCTCTCCTAGTTCATAGACAGCAGAATTACTCATCCTCAAAAGTTGCATCTCTTCAGCTGCAACTCTTTGCACGCGTATCTGGGAGCAAGTGCCACTGAAATCATTGGGGCTTCCTTCCGAGTAGAAATGCATAGGATTGCACTGAATATAAATCACTGTTTTTGGCATGCTTCTTTGTAGTTGGGAGTGACACCCAGAACAGTGACTCAAACAGAAGTACAAGAAGTTCACTCCCAGTTATTTTTAGTCTTAGACACTCAGAACAGAAAACTTTCAGTGTGACTCCAATTTTATTTCTGAAGAAAAATGTCCTTTGATTGTAAAAAGTTTGGGAAATGCTGCTCTGCTTTGAAGGGACTTGAAGCTGATGACTGGTTTTTGTGGCATCTCTGTGGAATCTGGAAATATGGGGAGGGGAGGCTTTCTTCAGAGCAGAATATCACAGGTAGAGAACAGGACCTAAATTCTTATTTGAGTTGGGCACACACATTTATGGTCTTCCTCTCTTTGAACCAGTTTGCACAATCCAACAGGGTGGAACTTCACTTAACCACAGTAAAAACTTTATAAAAAGGGGATGACTTAGTCGTATAATTCTGGCCCTGAACCCACTTGATTTTATACCAAACCTAGAGCCCTGTTTTCATCCTTTTTTACTATTTGAAATAGCCTATATTTGGCTCCTGGTTCAGATTTTAAATCTTCAGCTTTTTCAGTTGCAGACTTGATGTTCCTGAGGATATCGATCGAAATTACCATACAAGATTGGAAACACTGGACAGAAACATATCTGTCTCTTGGCTCCTTAAGCTGTTGACCCTAGAATGACTAACATTCCAATAAAATAAAATCTAGGCCTGTGGGAGTCAAGAATAGAGAATTCTGCTTTAGAGTACCATAAAGTTTACACCAAAAGGGACTCTCTTTGACCATGGTGACTTTTCTTCAAGGAAAACAGGTCCATTCTTGATTAAGTTCAGTGGCAGGGCCAGTCTTTTAGCCCTAACTGTCATCCTAAGCTGTGGTTTCATGAAAATTAAAGTCTCCCTTGTAGTGGAGATTTCACTTTACAGAGGTTACAGCCTCTGAGGTTCTAAACTCAGTGAAGCTTCCACCTCGGAAAAGATCACTCGTCCCACTCATGTTCCTTCCTCTAATCCTCACCTCAGTAGTTACCTTCCCCTCTCCCTCCAAAAGTTTTTAGACAAACCGGAAGATGTTTTGCTAAAGCACCAGGCCAGCATCAATGAGTTGAAGAGGACCCTGAAGGAACCCAACAGCAAACTCGTGCACAGGGACCGGGATAGGAGGCTGCCTTCCTCGCCTGCCTCTTCCTCGCCCAAACATGAGGATGAGACACCAAGGGGAACCCCAGAGAAGGCCAACGAGGTTTGTTTTGCTCTAATTTTATGAAGGTTTTGTCTGTCGGATATCAGTGCTATGCAGCTGTTCTGTGTGGCTTCGTTCTTGATACTTTATCTGCTCACATCATAACAGAATCAGTCTGATCAGGGACCATGTGGCATCCATCTCTACTGCATTTGAATTCTCTCCAGCCTTTATGGTTGGGACATGGATCACCCACCACTATGTGGTTTGACTGTTAGTGTGGTGTGCATTCTGCTTCTTGGTACTCTAAAACAGTGGTTTCTGGGCAAAGGTACAAGCAAATGGAGGCTGAAAGTGGTAGGACCAAATTGATGGAGGCAGCCAGATTTGTCATTATACGTCTGTCCTATTTGCACATAAGGTGGGATGGAGGTCTTGCTTCTACATCAAAACAGGGGCATAGATGAGGAGAACTGAGCCCTTCCCCACTTACTTCTCCACACTCCATTGCTCAGAACAATTTTGCTCACAACTCAGCTCCAATAAAAGGAATGTAAAGCAGCCTAGGAACAAAGGTGTCTGAAGCAAAGGCATATGAGGAGGAGGAAGGCTGAACTCTTCTTACCGCATGCCACTTTTGATAGTAAAATTGGACACCCCATCTGTTCTGTCTGTGAATGTAGTAGACATGGAATAAACAACCATGAGTGCACCTATCACACCTAGTTAGGCTCATAGTTTGCCGAATATTCCTAGATCAAAGGTTGTGCATTGAGCAAGATCTGTCTGGAACTGAGCTGAAACCTTTATGATGGAAGCAAGGTGGATCTCTGTGTCTTCGGGCGTTATAGGAGATAGAAGTAGCATTCATTAGGTTGTTGTTATTGTCATTGACACGGAAATGATGGAAGCTGAAGGATAGGGTGTTTTCATGCTAGAAAAGTTGTCAGGTAAAAGTGGAAGATGAAAGTGAAAGCTCTAGGAATGGAGTGTATTCTCCATACTTTATTTACTGTCTCTCTGTCTCTCATTATCTCTTCTTCTACTGCTTATTTCTCTCTTTCTCACTCTTTCTCTTTCTCTCTCTCTTTCTTTCTCTGCCTCTTTCTCTGCCTTGGGGTCTTGGGTTTCCCCTGCTGAAATAGATGTCAGAAGAGGATTCTCCAGAGGATCTGTCATCTGAGCATGGAGCTGCCTTAATCATGGAGTCTTTTACACAGAAAAGCCTTGTTTCTTCTCCTGAGGTTATCACCACCCTTCCTTTTTCTCTCTTTCTGTATCTGCTTCTCTTTTTTGTTTCCATTTGCAGTAAGAAAGGTTTAGGCTGCAATCTTTTATACATGCTTACCTACTGTATTTGGTGGGATATGCTTCTGAATAGGCATGTATAAGATCACACTGTTATATTTAGCAATGGTCAGTAAATTGGGGATTCATTTGAAATGTTATAAAGCTATTCCATCCAACCTAGTAATTCTTGGTGTGTTAAGGGCAGATATGTGGTTGATTTTGAATATTGTCCTGACAGTGGTATATGTAGACTCTTCAACTGACTATTGGGGTAAAGTTTGTTGAAAGTGTATCTGAACTAGCTGGTACTTGAATAGGATAACTCTATGAAAATCAGCTGCAGTGGAAAGTAATATTGATATTGTATTCAGTTCACAGTTAATGGAGGTGCATGCATATACAGCTTGTAACTTGAGCAATGGTTGTGGCATTTCACAACCAACAATAAACAACCCAATAGTTGTTCGCACAGGCACCATAGTTGTCAAACCCATTCACTCTGAAAGCTAGTTCCTATCTTAGGAAGGATAGCATGCACAGTTCGTGCCAGTTCTGAATGTGGTTTCTGGCATAGCTCTCAAGGTTACGAAAGTTAGTTTGGGCCTTAACTGTATCAGTATGGCCCAGGACCAAGTTACAGAGAAGTGCCTTCTAGTGGACAGTGGGAGAGAAGATAGTTAGAGAAACTGTATTATGGAGAGACAATCAATCAAACTTGAGTGTGGGTGCTTAGTTGTCCTCAGGGTATGGCAATAAAGGCAGATGCCATGCTGCATAATAGTTGGTTTCCAAGAGGGGGGAAACCTCTTCAGCCCAAGGGGCTGCATTTTCTTTTTGGCAACCTTCCTGAGTGGTGAGGCCAGAAACAAAGGCAGGCAGAACAATGAATGTGAGTTTTCCCTTTGTACAGCAGAGTACAGTAGATTGTATGAATGAAGTGTCTGAAGCACCGTGCATATAATGTATGTCATCAGATTCACTACAATATCTCTAATTGGTTAGGGTCACCCATGTGACCACTCCAGGAAGGATTGCCTTCATTCTGAATCCATTTTTGTTTCTCCCTTTTGACATAAGCACATAGGCAAATTTAATAGTTCACAAGGTGTTGGTGTAATCCCTGATTTGCTAGGATCACTCTAGGAAAGAAAAGGAAGCTCTAACCAAGTTGCAATGTCCCTAAAAAAGTATAGAGGAAACAATGCCAGGTTCAAAAAAAGATGCACATTTAAGACTTTTTTTAGGACATGCTTCTGATTGCTTTGAAAATACTACTTCGATGTTGAAATGAGCGAACATTTGTCACAGCACTAGTTATTAGGAGACTCAGCAACAATAGAAATGGAAATGATGTTTTGCGGATTCTTACATTTGAGTTTTCTTGAAGATATATTTGATGGGACAAGGCAAATAGAGTTACATGTTGTTTTTATTCCCATCAGTGCAGTTGACACAAATTTTTCTATAGCAAGGTTTGAGCATACAGCTGTAAATGATTGGTACCTCACTCTGTGCATACATTCAGACCTGCACGACTGTTTGCTCCATAGTTGCCTTCCAGTATTGAAGAGTACTGTGGTGTAATTAGCCTCTCAGACTGACTCGTGGCACTGTACCACAATGTAGCGCATGGCACTGGAGCAAATCACAGCTGCCTCCACCAGATCTGAAGCCTTTGCGAGGCTGCAGGAAAAATCTCTCTGTTGCAATGCATTCTTTCAATCTTTGGGGAAATCACCAGTAACATCTCCAACCACAATACGTGCTCTGTCTTCCTGCTTTCTTCTACAGTGATGACTGAACCCTCAATGGGTGATGGGCTTGGATAATACACGACATAAAAAGCAAATCACTACATATTAATACACAGCATCATACACGGTGTTTAAGTAGTTTGGTACTGCTGTGCTACGTGATGCACTAAATACTAGGTTTTCTTTTCCCTGCCTCCTGCACTTTGCTGTTGTTGTTGTTTAGTCGTTTAGTCGTGTCCGACTCTTCGTGACCCCATGGACCAGAGCACGCCAGGCACTCCTGTCTTCCACTGCCTCCCGCAGTTTGGTCAGACTCATGTACACACTTTGCTGTACTGCCTTTTAAAGCAGTTTGCATAACAGTTTCTGCCTTTTACTTTCTTAGCAGTGCCTTCCTAGTTCTAGCCCTCTGATCTGCCTTTTTGAAAATGGAATTGGTCTTGGGTTCATATTAACTGGGGCACTGGACCAAAATTGTTGCCTCTACTCAAGTTTGTCCAGAGCAGTGTAACACCATGTGAGAGAACAAAAGTGTCTCAACCATTTCACTTGCTTTCTCAGTGCAGAGAACCTGTGGATGCTGCTGGAGCCTAGAAAAACAGGGTGCAACAAGATCTTCAGTCTGTAGTCTTGCTCTTGACTATAGGCTAAAGGGATTCCTCCCATTCCCATCATGAAAGATGTTTATCATTCTTGCACACAGACATACTGAGATATAAAAGATCTGGATAAATTTCACTGTGGAAATTTAGGCACCAAAGAGAAAGTCTCATTACAGTAACTTGACTTGCCAGCTTACAAAGTGATTTAGTTAGATGTGAATATAACTATGCACTATGCATGAGTTTGTTGCTTAGGTATGCAGATAATTAACATGTCGGTAATTTAAATCAATGTTTGAATATTGTTTTAAAGCTTACATTAGAATTCTGATTTGATCACGAGACCTTGAATTTCCAAATCATCAATCCAACAGTCAGAATCTCACATAGCTCACTATGTAGCTCATGATTTGTATAAACTTTTGGCACCAGACTTTTGCAAATGGGAAGGGAGAAATACTGTCTGTTAAAAGCCAGCTCTCAGCACCAGTCTCAGAACTGTGCTTCTGAGATTTCAGCATGCATTCAGTTAATAACAAACACCTCCTTAAAGGCATCTACCACCAGGTTGTTTCTTTAGTAGTAATACAGTTTAGTGATTACAAGGATGTTGGCAAGACTCTTGCTGCATGTTAATAATGAGGTGTTCAAGAAATTTATGTTTAATGCTAACTCTTCTTGCTCCAATTGCAATGCAGGGTTCAGAGCATTGGGTATTTATAGAAAGAGAAACTTCTGGGCTGGAAGAGCTAGCACTAAAACAAATAGTTGAGACCCAGAAAGAAGAGGCGCATGCAGGTCCTTCAGAGAAGCATCCAGATTTGGATTTAACAAAAGTGACCACTGCAGTGAGGGAACTCAAAGCAGCAGCAGCAAAGCAAGAAGAGAAAGCAAGTGAGGAAGGCAGAGCACATATTCGGAAAAAAGCCAAAATGATAGCCAGCCCAGAAGATTTTGAATCGTTATGGGATGATGATGTGTACGAGAGAGATAGCAGGAAACACTCTTCTGAGACAGATGGACAGTCTGCTGAGGAGAGAGACGAGAAAGATAAAATGGAGACGGTCATGGTAGCCTCCACTCATCCTGAGGAGGCAGAACTGAAAGCCCAAAGAGAGGCAGTGGTGGTAGCTTCCACTAAACTTGAGGAGAAAGGGGAACAGAAAGACAAAATGGAAGCAGCAGTGGTGGCTTCTACCACTCTTGAGCAGCCAGCTCACCACCCCGAAGGACCAACAGAAAAGAGTACCATACCTGAAAGTTTCCAAGTTGAAGAAGGACAAATACATGCCTCAGAATCTCCAAACAAACAAAGCAGAACTATAATACAAGAACACAGGACTACTTTGACTCTGTCAGACAAAGAAGTGTTCAAAACTACCTCAGATTCTGAGACTGTTAGAACTAAGGTGAAGATGGTATCTTCTGCTGCAGAAAGGATAATCTATTTGGGGTCTGAAGAAACTGATGAAAAAGATGGTGATAAGATCAATACAATACCTGCCAGAGAAAAGCCCGGCTCATCTGAAGACAGGCAGGAAAACCAAACAGAGTCATTAGATGAAAAAGAGAAGAGCCCCAGTTTTGCACCAGCTTCCGGTGCAACAGAGATCAAGGAAGATGATGAGTTCCAATCCAGGTCATCCACTTACGGGGGAGGACAATCGGAGCTCAGTAAACCAATTATAAAATCAGATTTGCCTGACAAAGTTACAGAGGATGGTAAAAAGATACATCCCCCAGAGTCATGTGCTTATGAGAAAGAAGAGCATTCATCAACTCCAGAGAAAAAAACTTCAGTGGAACCAACTGATTATGGAACAAAAGTTTACAGCGAATCCAATGCACATCATTCTACAGAAGAATTCAGCCAAAGAGTTTTCCATTTATCGATGCCACAGCCAAAATCTGGATCCCCAACAAAAGAAACAGCAGCTTATCTCTCCTGTGGGCAAGAACAGGAAGCAGATGAAACTCATAGTATTCTCCAAGGTGGAGAAGAATCTGACAAGAAGGAAGTTGATACTGCCATGGAAAAAGTATGTTTGACATTCAGAACTTCAGAAACTCAAAGAGAAATTAATAAATTAGAAGAAACTGAAACTTCTCAAATATTCCTTCAAATGGAAGACATAGAGATGACGAGATCCACCCTGGGTTTCTCACTACAGCAGCTTTCCTGTACTACAGAAATTTCAGATGAAGAGCAGAGTAAACCACAGGATGCAAAACCAGGAGAATTGCCCCAGGATGAAACACTTGATTCAAGCCAGCCTCCCCATGACAAATACTCTGAAGTTCAAAGTAAATGCACCACATCAGAAATCTCTTCCAAGGACAAACACCCTGAGCTGGAAGAGTTGGCTAAAGAGGATAACCATGAATTGGATAAACAGAGACTCCAAGAACTGGAAGATGCAGCCAATGCCAACCATACTGAAGTGGAGCAGATGATGAAAGATAAGCCTACTCTGTCTGAAGAGTCAACTAAAGATGAACCATCAGCTTTGGATAATCTCTCAGAATTGAAAGAGACAACTCAGGGTGCTCCCTCTGAGGCTGAAGAGTTAGACAGAGATGTATTGGATAAGTTGGCTAAAGATAAAGAATTGGATAGGCACGTAAAAGCAGAAGGGGTGAGTAAGGATAAAATCGAAGACTTGAAAGGCTCAGCTTTAGATGAACACCATGAAATGGAAGAGGTAGCCAAAGATCATCTCAAAGAAACAGAGGGTGTAACTCTAGACTTGGAAGAGCTGACTGGGGATAAATTCTCCAACTTGAAACAGCCATCCAGGGATGACATTTTATCCCAGGCTGGCCGTCCTGATTCTAAGCCTCCAGAATCAAGAGAGACATTCCAGGATCAATCTTCTTTGGAAGACGGAACTGAGGCCACCCATACTGTCTCTCCTAAGATTGGGCCAGCAAAAAGGAGCAAAGAATGTCCGCATCCTTATCGTGCCGTAGCACAGGAAAGGGAAGAACTGCACACAGTTATCAAGGAAGGGAAACCAGGTCTAGAGCCACTGAATCACATGGCATTTAGCACAGATACAACTACTCCACTTCAAAAACATCAGGATATAGCAGCACCTGTAGAGAACCACGGGGGTTTGTTTGAGTATAGAAATGAGATGGACCAAGAAGTCTCTGTAGCTTCTAAAATCCGGATGTTTGAACAAGGTGAAGTATATAGCCCACTTTTTGGTGAGCAACATGCAACTCCAAAGGGGTTGTACGAGAGTTGCACTGGCAATGAGACACCAAAGGATCTATCAAGGATGCAGATAGAGCTACAAACAGGTATATTTTTAGAGAACAGCTGTGCAGATGTTGAGTTGGCCTCAGGCGCTTTGGATGGCAAAGCCCTGGATGTGAACTACCTAGCTGTTGTACAAGGAACAAGTGAGGGAGAACCATCCCAGTCTTCATCTTGGAAGGAAGATATTTCTGTCGGATCAGAGCAAGAACCGGAAGGGGATGTTGAGCTGGCTTCTCCTGATTCTGGCTGTGAAATCACTTTGGCAGAAGCTGTGGTAACCTCTCAAATGAACTGTCCCACTGGAAAGTTCATAAAGCATGTTGTGTGACTTGCCTTTATGCACTATGTGCCATGGCTTCAAACATGGCCGTTGACCAAGAGCCGCTGCTTGCATCCCCTGTCCTTTGTGTGTGTGTGTGACCTGGCTCAGTTGCTGAATGCAAACTTGCTGGCCCAGGCAGTTCATCAGCTTTTGGATTGTTCTCTCTCTGTGTGTGTATGTGCGTGCGAGAGAACTCCTGGAGGTTTGGCTAACTTGGAGAGTGCCAGCTGCTAACTCAAATCCAAGCAAAATGAGTTTTGTGAATGGAATCGTGCAGTGGCAGGGTGGGAAAGGATGACGCGCTGAGAGCTTTGTATCTCTCCCATACCTCCACGCACACACCTAGCTGCAACATTCTCACGCTTCCAGCTTCTTCCTTCTTGCATCTCTTAATTTTGATATCCCTTCTTTTGCTTGGCTTGTGAGCCCCTCCTCTCCTCTCCTCCCCTCCTGCCTTTGGCAAGCTAGTGGCTGGCTGACAAAAATAGCTTCCCACTGCTCCAACCAAGGCACTAGCTGAGTTCCTTTCTGCTCTTTTAAGACTAACCCCTTTTCTCTAATCTAGAGCAAATTTCAAGAACCAGCTTGGGAAGAAAAGGATTTGTCAGGCCCATCAGTAAAAGCCTCCCTGAAAGAAGAGAGTTTAATGGCTGCTCCTCCAGTGGCCCCTCAGGTCTCAATGATGTTTTACTAACTGCTTGCTTTTGTGGTGTAAAACCTCACCCTAGAGAGCCGTGTGCCACCACCTCCTTCCCCAGCTTACTGAGCTACTATATATCTTTATATATGTATATACACACACATATATATGCTCCTCTTCTGTTTGTTTTAATTATCTTTTCTCATACCTCTCAACATACCAGAAACCTGGACAAAACCAGGCATTAAGAAGTAGGACATCATAGCATCTAAATTAAAGAATAGCATTTAATTCCTGGGGGACAGGCCAAACCCCACTGGTGCCATGAGGAGAATCTCCATTGACTACAGTAACTTTTGGCTCAATCCCTAACAAGTGGCAATTCTTTGTGAATGCATAATACAGGTGTTTCGATATGGTGCAGGAATATAGGCCAGTTTGGGGGTGGAATTTCCACACTGATGCAGTTGAGAGGTATGTGTAGCTTTTGGGGGAGCTAGGAGAACGATGTCCTTCTGTTCTGATTTTTTTCTTGTCAATTACACTGATTAAAAATCTACCCTGGAAAAGTTCATACTTTTAACAGGTTTCCTCTGGTGGCATACTCAATCCAGAGATGCGAGTTCTCACAACACACGCCCTTTCACAAACACTGTGATATTTCAGGATACCACCGAATCGTTCCTTGCGCGCTTTTTAAAAGGAGCCTTACAAAGCGAAGTGAGGTATATGCAGTGGCAGAAAATAACAAACGACCTTATCTCAGTGAAATTGACAAATGTTCTTGCTTCTCCTGCAATATGTGCAGCTGATTTGCCTTAACCTTTTGTCTTTTTCCCCACACCCAAACTTTTCTACTCTCTGCCTCCACTTTTCTGTCCTCCTGCTTCCCCAATGGTCAGTGAGAGTCCGAACTTCTTTATTAATGTCTTAACAACATCTCTTTTTGCACACACCCGCTTTTGCCACAAGTGCCACTCACCTATTTGGGATTAATATTTCCAAGGTCATTGTTTTATTTCCTCCTTGCAGTTTTGCAGGTAAAATCAGAAACACTTTCCCCTTCTCCCTGCAGAGTTTTTGCTGTGAGAAGTTTTGGTTTTCATGCTTGGGATGTGCTTGATACCCTTTCGATGATGCTTCCTCTCTCCCTCTTCACCCCAAACCAACGGGTCCTGATGGCTGTAACCTGTCATTCGGCACTTACAGCCATAGCTTCTTTCCTCCCTTTTGTCTCATTCAGAGAGCGGGATTGAGGGAGGGCACAGAGGAGAAATCTAAGCCACCTCGGCACAGGGCCCCCGAAAGTGACACTGGGGACGAGGAGCAAGACCAGGAGAGAGACTCTGTCTTCCTTAAAGACAACCACCTGGCCATCGAGCGCAAGTGCTCAAGCATCACGGTCAGCTCAACTTCCAGCCTTGAGGCTGAGGTGGACTTCACAGTCATTGGCGACTACCACAGCGCCGCCTTCGAAGACTTCTCCCGGAGTTTGCCTGAGCTTGACAAGGAAAAGAGCGAGGGAGAAGCAGAGGGCGTGATTTCTTCTGAGGAATCGGACAAGCCAGCTCCCGTGCAGGAAGATGTTGCCAAGGAAGGGGAGAAGGTTCCCCAAGTAATCCCAGAAGAGGTACAAAAGGAAGCCACGGTGCACGGCTGTATCTTAGTGTCCTCATTTGCAGTGTTGTCTGTTTTTGGCATTTGCATTGCTCGATGGACTGTCTGTCTCACACCTGTTTGGAGAAGCACGTCTATTTCCAAACAGCGTCTTTTTTGTTTTTGTTTTTTAAAAAAACTAGAATATTTTATCTACCTTCATGAATGTTGCTGTCATGTTTGCATGTCTTTGACACCCAAGTGCATGTGTGTTTTGTTAAGTGTGTCCTTTTGTATCTCCTAACCCGTGAAGTTACCATCATACCTTTAACCCCCACTGTATTTGCTGTTCCACCATAGCAAGTTTCTATGTTGCATGAATCAACAAATAACATTTGTATTGAAGACATTTAATTTATGTATAATGATGTGACTATTGATGAGATGAATAGTTTCTCGGATGGGAGCTGAGGTAAATGACTATAGTTTATCCTGCTTCTATTTAAGTCAGATTCGGTGCAGTGGGGAAATGGTTATAGCAAGAATAGTTAAAGTAACTTTCTCCAGACTGACTGAAAAAAATAGAAGTGAAAACAAAACAGAGCAAATGCTGGGGAAAGCAATACTGTCTGTGGGAATATACAGTTAAGCCAAATGTCCTATAAATTTGCTTCACCAAATGTCCTATATTTGCAAGACAGTTTGTATTTATGTGCATCTACTCCTTCCAATGGAATTGTTTGTTTGTTCTGCAGAGATTTGCATTAAAATGCAAAGCTCTAAATTCATCTCCCCGCCCCTTTTACTGTAAGTTACTGCAGTTATCATCTTACTTTGCCAGTTTGAATTTTAATTCCATTCTCTTACCTTTACTGGAGTCCTCTACAGCGTCCTTGAGTTTCATATTTTCAGTCAGTTCTCTCTGCTGTTTGAAAACTGCACTTGCTCTTTGCAATAGGACGCTTGAACTCAAGCTAAACAAGTTCTGTGCAATTAAAATAACTTCATCCATCACAGCCTACAAAGTGCAAGGTGGAGCGAGGGAATTGTGCACAAGCCAGCAATTTTGTTCAGTTAAATGCAGGTTGGATTGTTGCTAAATTCTTTTGTTCCTTTGGTAGTCCTCCATGAAAACGGAAACTGTGAAAAAAGCAGAATCGGAAACCTCTGTGCAGCATAGACTCACTGCAACAGAAATTACGCAGGTAACATTTATATTTTATTTTGTTTTATTGCAGTTGTTTATCTTGCAGCACAGCACCTTGGTCAAAGCACATGAAACATGGGCCCACTGCATATCTCTAGTGGCAACACATCATATGAAGATCACATCTGCACTGCATTTGTTTAAATGTAGGGGTTGCTGTGCTGTTCAGATGAGTTGCACTGGAAGGTTATCCAACGAGAATGGTTCATTTATATGCCTGTATTTTCAGAAGAGTGCCATCTTTTCTGATACTTTCAGTGCAGTAATACCCAAGTTATTAGTCCAATTAGGTGGGATGAGTCTAGACCAGGCATAGGCAACCTCGGCCCACCAGATATTCTGGGACTACAACTCCCATGATCCCTAGCTAACAGGACTAGTGGTCAGGGATGATGGGAATTGTAGCCCAAAACATCTGGTGGGCCGAGGTTGCCTATGCCTGGTCTAGACGGATGTAAATTCATGTATTTTACTTTAACTGGGTGAAGAATTTCACTAAAGCTCTTCATTGGCATGTGAATCAGGGCAAGTGTTTTCTTTTTAATCTTCTTAGAGACTGCCGCTTGTGCTTAGTCTGTAAACTTTATTGACTTACCGTATTTCCCTTTTCATGTTTAGGTTGATGGTACCACCACAGGCGGAAAGGAGACAATAACCACTTCCCACATTGTCAGCACAGAAACCATATCAACAACCTCAGTAAGTACCCCTTACTGGGGTTGAAGGTTCTATTGCATCCCTCAAAACCACATCTGGCAACAATGTAAGCCTCATTTCACACATTGCGTGTGTGTAGGGCATAATTGTGTTGACTCTAGAGTGAGGTGCAGCTTTAGTCATGCCCTCAGTGTCATGTTGTCTGCTTCCAACAACTGTGTGTGGCCCAAGATCATAAAGAAACCCCAATGTGCAAACTTTTGTTCGTGTGTAGGGGGATCTGTGCGAATAGGACACCTCACTTCTCTTTAGTTATATCCGTACCCACCTTGTGTTTTTCAGGATCACAGCACCAAGGCTGGGAAGGGAACAACAGAACTTCGCTCCATCTCTCCAGTGAGTGTTTTTACATTCCTGGGCCTTTGAGGTATAGCTACGTTAGAGCACGGTAGACCAGCGGTGCCAAATCTGTAGCTCTACAGATGTTCTTTGATTCCAACTTCCATCTGCCCCAGCCAGCATGCTTACCGGTCAGAGACAATTGGTGTTTTGGTCCAGAACACATTCCCCATCCCTCCTGTAGCCATATAATGACCCCCAAATCCTGCATAACCACACACACATATCTACTATTTCTTAAGGCTACCCCGCCCATCTTCTTTCTAGCATCAGTAGCGGAAGAACAAGGTTCAGGGTGATTTTGTAAAACAGAAGCAATAGGAATAGTAGACCATCTTCAGCATGCCTAATGTAAGCCCGCTGAGGTGAACTGTGAGGTCATTGGTACTGCACAAAATGATTAAAACACATATGGCAGACCAATAAACCCACTATTCTATCATTCTTGGCAGCCATCAACCTCCAGAGACACATACAGTGACTGCAAGCAAGCAAACTACTGTCTCTCTGCCCTTATAATCTGATTCATGCAGTTGTTTCTTAGCAGCTACTCATATGAGAATATAATGGCATGTGTCTGACAGTGCTGATAGGTGCTCTGATCCTCCTGTGACACTTGTGAGTGAATATCCTGTCCGTCAGAAAGTTTAGGGGTTGAGTTTTACTAGTATGGTTCCTTCTGTGTTTTACTTCCTTTTTCAGAAAACAATGATGCAGTAGAAAGCCAACATAATATGTAAAGGTTATCTAATACTTCTGTAGTTGTACAAGTAAATTATAGTGTGTTTCCTACACATTAAGGCCCGCTGCGGGCCCCTTTTATTTTCAAGTGTTGAAACCTGTTAGGAGATAATACAGAGCTTTCTCTGTTGCAATTCCACTTTACCTGGAAATGTCTGCTGGAGGCTGTCCTTGTGAGCCTGTTAGAATGCTGCTGAGATGTTCTTCAGATAGTCTACTCAATGTATCTGAATTCTGACTGTGTCTAGCTTGGCGTTATTGTTTCAGACTGCAGTCCTGTATACACTTAACCTGAGTGTGAACCCCACTGAACGCAATGGGACTTTCTTCTAAGCACGCATGCATAAGATTGCACTGTTAACAAAACAAGCACTAGTAGACAACAGTTAGCTGATTTATTTAAATAAGCAATGACCAAATGAATGCAATACTTAGAATATAATGAAGATATCGGGGTTGCTGTATACAATGTCATAGCAGCTTATTTAGCACCCAGTAGTACTGTGTGATTTTGACTGGTTTGCAAAGAGAACTTTTCAAAAGCGACGCCCAAGAGTGAACCTGAGACTTTCTGTGTGCAAAACATCTTCTCTCTCTGAACTATGACCATTAATAACAAACAGATCCCACCACTCCCCCCTAAAAATAGAAAATCAGAGCCCAGACACTTTTACATGATAAACCTTCGCCCCAGTATGCATGTTTAATAAAAAAGGCAGTCTGCTGACGTGGATGGTGCTTTGCATGTTTTTGCAGATCACCAGCAGTGCTGTTGGGAAAGAAGCCTTCTCCAGTCTTTTTGGTGCCACAGCAGAAACCCTCTCCACCTCCACAACCACTCATGTTACCAAGGTAAGACTGGAGCAGGAGTACCAGAATACTAGCATGTGTGCCAAGTAAGACCACTCAACTTGAGACACTGCAAAATTAAGAGCCATGTGGAAGCTATTCAAGAATCATAGAATCATAGAATCATAGAGTTGGAAGAGACCACAAGGGCCATCGAGTCCAACCCCCTGCCAAGCAGGAAACACCATCAGAGCACTCCTGACATATGGTTGTCAAGCCTCTGCTTAAAGACCTCCAAAGTAGGAGACTCCACCACACTCCTTGGCAGCAAATTCCACTGTCGAACAGCTCTTACTGTCAGGAAGTTCTTCCTAATGTTTAGGTGGAATCTTCTTTCTTGTAGTTTGGATCCATTGCTCCGTGTCCGCTTCTCTGGAGCAGCAGAAAACAACCTTTCTCCCTCCTCCATGTGACATCCTTTTATATATTTGAACATGGCTATCATATCACCCCTTAACCTCCTCTTCTCCAGGCTAAACATGCCCAGCTCCCTTAGCCGTTCCTCATAAGGCATCGTTTCCAGGCCTTTGACCATTTTGGTTGCCCTCCTCTGGACACGTTCCAGTTTGTCAGTGTCCTTCTTGAACTGTGGTGCCCAGAACTGGACACAGTACTCCAGGTGAGGTCTGACCAGAGCAGAATACAGTGGCACTATTACTTCCCTTGATCTAGATGCTATACTCCTATTGATGCAGCCCAGAATTGCATTGGCTTTTTTAGCTGCCGCGTCACACTGTTGGCTCATGTCAAGTTTGTGGTCAACCAAGACTCCTAGATCCTTTTCACATGTACTGCTCTCAAGCCAGGTGTCCCCCATCTTGTATTTGTGCCTCTCAATTTTTTTGCCCAAGTGCAATACTTTACATTTCTCCCTGTTAAAATTCATCTTGTTTGTTTTTGCCCAGTTAAACAAAGAAGACATTAGAAGACATTATTATTATTATTATTATTATTATTCCCAACTCTGTATCTATAAAATAGGAAATAATGTGATAGCCTTCATAGAATTGCAGTGGCTGAGTGAGAGAAAAGGTAACTTACAAAACATTTTAAATATTGGAAGTGCTGTATAAACACTCAATGTGTTGTTTTCCTTGTTTTCCTTATTTCAGACTGTGAAAGGAGGATTTTCTGAAACCAGAATAGAAAAGCGAATCATCATAACAGGAGATGAAGATGTGGACCAAGACCAGGTGTGAAGGAAATCTGAATGAGGCTGTCAGTAATGTTAGAAATAAGCTTTCCATAAACACAAGGATGGAAAGCTTAAGGAGGCCAGAATCCCCAGATCCATCATTCCCTATACATAGAAAGCTAGTGGTAGAAATAAGAGTCTCACATATTTTTACTGGTATATAGCAAATCGCAGTACTGATCACCCTGTGACAGGTAGACTTACTGTCACAATAACACAAAAGAAATCCAGAGGTATGCCTTTTATTTACTTACTAGAATTTAAATACCACTTGATTGTACTAAATACCACTTGATTGTACTAAAACCTAATTATGAACTAAATAAAATCAACAACAGGCTAGTAAAACCATTGTAGGCTTCCTTCATAGTAAATAATTATAAAACAGCAACAACTAAAAAGCCAGGATAAATTGAAATGAGTGCCACCATAAGCCTCTGGAAGATGTAGTAGTAAGAATAATAATCAAATGCACTCTTCTAAAGTTTCATATTATTATTCCTTTTAATTATATTTACTCAAAATTTGTAAATTATAAGAGATTGAAACAAAAGAAAAATAACAAAAAAGCACTAAAATCACATACTTCATAATATCCGACAAGAAAAGATAAAACAATTGCAATATTTCATATTAGAACAGGGATGCTCCAGCCTACACTAGAACTTCTATACTTTTGGTAGCCACATAGAAGAGGAAATTTCAACTTTCTAAACTCCTGCAGCACAGTTCTGTAACATGTTGACCATTTAGAGTAATCACTGTTACAAGGGAAGCAGATCTGTAAGTGTAGGTTAGGGGGTGCAACTGCAATTTCAGTCCAGTCATACTGCAATACACTAGAGGTAAGCTGGGATTGCAACATACAGTAACAGAGGGCTACAACTGCAGATGAATTTTCTTAAGGACATAGTTTTCCTCCAAACTGTGAACCGAAGGCAGGTGATTGCCCACTCCTTCCTCTCTGTGATGCCTCTTTTGAAAAGCATGAAACGGGGCTTTGGGCTGACAGAGGAAATAATAATGGTCCAAAATTGGGCACCAGTGAAGTTAAGTGTATGCGAAATTCCTCTGCTGAATTTTGGCTGGTGACCCCTTCCTCCACCAGCATCCATCCTAAGCTACTCAAGAGAGTCTCCCCGCAGCCCTCTGCGGGGAATTCAGGGGGAGAGGAGGGAACGCTAAAGCCACCTCCTAGGAACTTATTTTCATTTGTGGTTCCAAAGATCCAAGCCACAGGTTTGAATGGGAAATCTACAACAAGAATGTTAAGATTTCTTGAACCATGAATGGAGTTCTATGCATCCTCAGTAACATACCTTTTCCTCGTTTCCACATGATCTTCAGTTGCTATCTCCTTACAGCAAGTTACGTGAGCCGCCATTTAACATTCAGCGTTTTGTTTCCATAGGCTTTGGCTTTGGCAATCAAGGAGGCAAAACTGCAGCATCCTGACATGCTGGTAACCAAAGCCGTAGTATATAGAGAAACAGAACCATCTCCAGAGGAAAGGGACAAGAAACCTCAGGTATGAAAAGATGTGGGAAGATGGCCCTATAAGATGTAACATCTAGCTGCCTATAGAGGCCAGGCAACATAGGAGAATAAAAGAATGATACACGAATTGGATATGTTGCAGTTGTCAAAACAGGCAGACCTCTACTGAGAAACAGTAAAAAGTAAAGGTAAAGGTACCCCTGCCCGTACGGGCCAGTCGTGTCCGACTCTAGGGTTGTGCGCTCATCTCACTTAAGAGGCCGGGAGCCAGCGCTGTCCGCAGACACTTCCAGGTCACGTGGCCAGCGTGACGAAGCTGCTCTGGCGAGCCAGCACCAGCGCAGCACACGGAAACGCCATTTACCTTCCCGCTATAAAGCGGTACCTATTTATCTACTTGCACTTAGGGGTGCTTTAGAACTGCTAGGTGGGCAGGAGCTGGGACCGAAAGACGGGAGCTCACCCCGCCGTGGGGATTCGAATCGCTGACCATACGATCAGCAAGTCCTAGGTGCTGAGGTTTTACCCACAGCGCCACCCTCGTCCCTCTGAGAAACAGTGCCTCCCCTCAAAAGACATCAGCCCTCCAAACTTCAGCTACACCAATATGTGCTTGGCTAGATGGTTATCATGGCCATGGCAAAGTGGTGAGCTTGCAGCGTAAAGCTTTATCTTTTATTTAGCTTTGTTACTAAAGGGCAAACCTTTGCAACTGGATGACCAGTAATTTTCAGTGGGAGCCCTGAGGTTCCTGGAATGGTTAGAAGAGGTGCCTCCTTGGGAAGTTAGCTCCCAGAACCAAGCTTCCCAGCAGACAGCTTGCTCATCATTATTGCACTTTCTCTGTGATGTGCAGCTGCAGAAAAATGTTGGGCCTTTTCTACAGCACGTCACAACAGCTAGGCCTGGTTGAAAGTCTGTGCTGACTGAGGATACACCCCAGAACATACTCTGGAATCCTCTGCAACATGCAGAAATTCCACAGCTGATGTGCAACAAGTTCCCTGTTGAGTGAATTTACATGCAAAGAGTTTTCTTGCAGGTGGGAAGTCTAAAAATTCAGTGCCCTAGATTTGACAGGTTCCAAAATGACAGCGCCCCATTGCATCATTATAGCAAAAGGTGTCCCAGAAAACCAAACTGCTAGAGACAGTCTTGCTTATTGTCTTGATAAAATGCTTACATTGTGCTTACTATTGCTTCCTCCTTCCTTTCATTCTGGTACAGGAATCTTGACCTTCGTGTTTCTAAAAGTTGGCATCTCTATTTTAACTTTGGAGAAAAAGAAGGGGCCTTTATGCTGGATTCCTCAATGAGACATAGAACGTCCTGGCTGCAAGAATAATGTTGAGAGACAAAAAATAAAAATAAAAAAGGAATAGCAAATATATTATATATTATATATACAGGAAACAAAATGCATCCTTGCACTGCTGCTATATGCTGGAGATGAATTACAGACAGCAACATCAGCAACAAACAAAAACCAACCACCTCTTCAAATAAATTGAAGAATTGACTGGACTGATCTAAAAGAAAGAAGAAAAAAAAGTCACGATGGTAATAATATTATTATTAACAATACAATAAACCACCATTCTGCATGTTACATTTAAAGGATACATAACTCATTTGTTGCACACTGAATGGAAAAGCAAGAATGCTTTGCAACAAAGCAAGAAATCAACAAGCAAAACAAGCAGAAATACAAAATGATTCCCTGCATAGGAATGAATCAAAAACCATTCACTTGTATAATTCTTGTTTAATTATTTTCTGATTTGGGATGTGTGGTGATCACCCTCTCTCTCCATTTCCATGCCACTTCTGTTGCTTCATCTTTGGTTCTGTTATTTCCCCAAACTGCCCTTCCTTTCTCAACCTTTCGTCCCCCCACATCCGGTTCTTTGTTCTTCTGAAGATCATTAAGACTGGATTTCACTTAAAACAAATCAAAATATGTATATGATTTCTATATTTGATCAAAATGCAGCCTGTAGAGGTTTCATATGGATGTGCTTTTAAGTTATGTATATTATATATAACTGGGGAGGGTGGGGAACGATATTAAAACAAATTAAACAGTGCTGATAAGTATGACAATGGCATTTTTACATTATAATTATTTGATTGACCGTGGTTGATGTATTATAAGACTCTTAGATCATGTCAATATCCCATGAAAACAGAGTAGGAAGAAAACAAACACTAATGATCTCTGCTGGCCATATTTGTCTGTCACTCACCTGCTCTGTGCTCTTGCTAAAGGGACTGACATAGTGACACGGTAGTGTTTGTAATTGGTTGGTTGGTGATAAGGCACCATTCAGCAACCTGGAGAGGGAGTCGAGGAAGACAGAATGGATCAGTGTTACTGCAGCCTAGTCAGTCACTTAAGCGTGCCAAGGTCTCCCTCCTCCCCTGGGCCCAGGAGACTGAGATCACCTTGGGGACATGAGGTCAGGTTGCTTCATTCACAGCCTTTCAGTATCTAGTAGGCTTTGATCTCTTGGACCTAAATATTTACCTGTAGCAAAGATGCCCTGTGTGTCAGTTTAAGTGGTTCCTCCAGACTTATATCTGCAATGGCTCTTGATAGCCCTCCAAAGGGAGTGTCCAGGTCAAACAAGGAGGCATCCCCATCCTGCTTGCTGTATGCTGCATGACTGTGTTTGGCCAGGGTGACACTAGCTTCTGCAGAGGGTATCCGGCAGGTGGGGAACCAGTGTGAAACATCATGGCTTCCTTCTAAGCACTGTCAACCTAGAACCAGAGGACAAGTGAAGCACTGGCTCTTTGAAAGTACATCCATTCAGTTACAGTAAGGGGACAACCAGTGCACAACATAAGGGCAGGCGCTGCTCGTGGATGAGGAAGGCATCAAATGTAACTTGCTCTGCTACAAATGGAACCTGGTACTTGGAAGGTTTCCATCTCTGCTTTCCACAAATTGCCTTCATCCACTGTTTGAGGGGGGAAAGACAGCAGATGCATAATGTTAAGGGGGACAAACCAAAATGAACCAGTTTCCAAGTGAAGCAGCCGGTGGCTCCAGACATTAGAGAAAGACCAACAGATATTGCACCATGCTTGCCTTTTTACATCTTCCCTCCTCAACACACATGATAGCTAGAGAAGGACATTTAATTAGTGTCTGTGATTGAGATCTTAGGGTAAAGGGGCTCCTTGAATATAGTCAAGTGGATGTTTCCCATACAGTAAACTGCTACAATAGAAAGCATTGGGTCGTTGGTCTTTACAGTTCCCTAAAACTGGATCTGCTTCTGGCATGCAGACATGTCCTACGTAAAGCACTGAGAACATAATCGGACTTCTTTCTTTGATGTAGAAGTCATTGCCACTTCTGTATCCAACTAAATGCTTCTCTCCCTGAGTTTTATTTCAGGGCTGTTATTAATTTGTTCACTTCCTGTTGCTGATAGGGATCATGTAATACCCCAGAACCGAAAAGCAAAGAAATACCACATATGGATGTGAAATACATAGAACTCTAAATTGATCTTAACAGAACACAAAAAAGCTTGTGCTCTTAATTTTAAAAATAACCAAGACACAGGGGGATCCTGGTGACATTGTTACAGGGAATTTGGGGGTAGAGGTGACCCTCCCTTCTCAAACTTTGCATTTTGATTTTGACTTTCAAAAAAAGAAAATGTCAGCTCAAAAGTCACTGTTGAGTAGCTAGATGGAAAGCACAATCCCACTTACACTGGTATACATTGGGATAAGTGAGTCAGCCACTCAAATCTGTGGAGGTAAACAGCATCAAGCCCAACATGCTCAAGATCAAAATCCAACTGGGCAATCAGAGGAAAGCTAAAATAGACTTGTTCCTTTGGATTCTTCCCGCTTGTCCGATGGGTAGCCATTAACAAAAAAATAGGTTTTTTTGGTTCACCTAGCAGGATGTGGCTTATATATAGACATCTATATAAATATATATAAATATATATATAATATTTATTATCTGTGGTAGTGTTGAAGCCATGCATAATTTTTAAAGTTATGGCTTCCTCTTACCTTAATCTTCACTACTGCTTCCATCAGACGCAGCTGACCACTCTTTTTTCTTTTCTTTGGGCATTTCCCTCTGAAGGGCGTGGGAGACGAAACGGATTGTTTGCGCCAAATCCCTTAAGTTGATTCCGAAACTGCCCTGCAATTGCATGAATAATATTACTAATTATATTCTTTCTTTCTTTTTAATTTGAGAAGCACTTTACCAACCAACTGCAACACTCTGTCATTCCTTCCTCACTAATTCCTCTGGCCATCTTGCACCCCATTCCTCTTTTTGTCGTCCCCCCCTTTCAATCATATCCTCTTTCAGTGCTTGGTGGTGTATGCGTGTGTGCTCACTGTTCTTGTATTCAATAAAAGTGAAATAAATGTGTTTGATGCTCAACCACTTTGTGGCTTGCACTTTACTCCTAAGTAGAAGGGCAGTGGAGAGACTCAAGGGAGTTAGCTTGGGAATTCAGGACCCTACGTTCTGGCACAAACTGTTGTCCCAGTGATTTTGAGAGATGGTTCGGACATTCTTCAGAAGGGTGCAGACTTAAATGGGAAGAGCTGCTTGGACGACAATGACGACTGAGCACCAGATTGTCTTGCCCTATATGTCTGCACTCTTGCACTAAGTCTCCAGTTTTCCAGCTCCCATTTCTGAGCTCACCTCTTCCCCATGCCTATTCTTTGTCCTCAGTTGCTCATGCTCAATTCTGCTGCTATTATTCCCATTTGTCTGTCGTATTTCTAAGGGATACGTTATTCCAGTTTTCCTGCCATTCCAATTATTACATTTTTTAAAAAGATCTCTGTGGTGGGAAGGTTATGCTGTATGTATTGTATGGGCTTTTCAGTATGAACTATTTCATCAGGCCTGCATCTGAAACCAACAACAAAATCTAGGGTGCATACATAGCTACATAAAAACGAGACAGTATGGGGGAGGCGAGGGGTTGTTTCACCCTGTATATTGATCCTGACTTCACTCTTCAAATAACACATGCCTGTACAGCAAATGCCAATTTCAGGCTGGCAGAGGTGGTCTATTTTTTAAAAAAGCATGGGTGGGGGATCTGTTGGTCAGGGATGATGGGGCTTGTAATTTAGCAAAATCTAAAAGGTTACATGTTCCCCATCCTTGTCTTAAAGCACTGTTTGTTCAATGACACATCTGAACAAGAATGCACCCCTAATCTCTGTTTGTTTGTTTGTTTGTTTGTTTGTTTGTTTAAGAAAATTTGCTGTAAGATGAAAAACTGCTCTGGGGAGAGTACTTTGTGACATCACAGGTACCCAGCCAATCATTGCTCAGCACAGCCTCTTCTGCTTCAAATTGTCACAACTGGTTCTCCTTGAGTTTGTTCCATGAGTGACACAACAAAGTGTACTGTCCAACAAAGGGTGATTCCTATTTTCTGCCCCCCGCCCTGGGGGGGGGGTAGCTGTGTTAAATCTATTGCAGCAAGAGCAACAGTCTTGTGACACCTTTAGCTTAAAACTTGGCCCTCACTAGTCAAGGTTACAAAGGGTCAAATCTGAACAATTTACATTAAATAATAGGGAAAGAGATTACTGTTATCACAACAACAAATTTATACACAGTGCTTTTTTCGGGGGGGGGGTCAGGAGTATGCATACTCCTAAACATTTTGTGAATCAAAGTTTGGCCTCATTGAGGGCAGTATTTCAATATGAGTAGGAAAATGAGAGTACCCCTAAACATATTTTTTTTTAAAAAAAAACACTGTTTATACGCAACATATACATGTTATTTTACCTTGCTTCATATAAGGAAGTAACAGGACAAACATTTCCTTCAGCCTGTCAATTTATTCTTTTCATGCTATTGCTGGATGTGTGTATATGCACCTAGGCTTTGATCCTAAATGCATTTACTTTGACATAAGGTCAACTGCAACAAGAGAGATATGCAATCCATGTTTAGGAGAGTGGTGTTAGACAAAGAAACCCTCCCTAACCTGATGACTATGGTTTCCTGCTCATGTTTTTTTTCCTTCAAATAATCCAACCTACTTCACAGAGTTTCTGTGAGAATAAAATGGAGGGAAATGTTTACCCTTCTTCCTGAGCTCATTGGAAGAAGTACAGAATAAAAAGACAGTAAGTAACTCAGGAAAATACTTCCGCCTACCTCCTTGAAATTTATCCAAGCCAGAGGTAGCCAGTGTGGTGTCTCCAGGTGTGAGGCTTCAACTCGCAATATCCCCATCCAGGATGGTCAGAGGTCAGAGCTCACGGGAGCTGTAGCTCTGGAGGACCACATGGGCTACCCCTGAATTAAGCACTATCTCTAGGTTCCTCAGTGGCTGCACTGAGCAAGACCGGAAGCAGTAGACAAATTTACTTGTCATCATTTATCTCATCAAGGAATCCCACATGAGCTTAACCCCCATAAACTGGAAAACAGCCGTCTGTGGTAAAGAGGATAGAGCAAGAATTCGGTATGTGAGGATGGAAACAACCAGGCGTCTCACAGGCATCAAATATTCTCACACTGGATGAATTAATCCATAATAGGACCTTCCAAATCCTAGTTGCAGTTACAGCCATTAAAACAGAATGGGATTGGAATTTCAATTCAGTCAATAAGCAGGCACTGAAAGTGAAATAACAACCACACCCTTTTTAGACCCCTTGATAGTAGATTATAAAAGTGCAGCAAGTGTTAATTAAGCATAAGTACTCTAAAATACATGTTCTACAGGGATAGTTTACTATTCTGGAAGCTCAGTTGCCACAGGACATATACTTGATTTTCTTGTGTGAGATGAAAACAACTGGGCAAGGACTAAGTATTTAATTCTACTCGAGTAAAATCCTACCTGACGACTTCTTTTAAGGCCATCTTGTAAAGCGATGAGTTTGGCTTTCCTGCTGCTCAGACGTGCCCAGTAAGGGCCACAAATTTACCCAGGCTGAGCCTATACATCCAGCTTTAAAACCTAAAGGTCATTCCACATTAAATCAATGCCAAAAACAAGGGTTTTGCCACCCACCGTCTCGGATTTTGATGAAACTTGGTGTACACCCTTCCCTTATGGTTGAAAGAAACCCCCTTTAATTTTTCCCTCTATCACAGTTTTGATTTTATAGCACTTCAGAGTTTCATGAAATCTGTGTTTCTGTCCCTCTTGAGATCCTCGGCCTTGTGTACGTTTTTTTTCCTCTCCATAATCAATGATCAGATCTCTTTGAAATTTTACACAAAGCTCAATAACATGATGAGGATTTCAGGAAAAAATACACCAGCACTCAAAAGATTTTATAAATGCCTTTAAAAAAAATGTATAAATGTAGTTTTTTTGGTGGAAAACTAGAAAACCTTAATTTTCAGCATGTGGGCACGATGGAATCTAAAGTTTTGGATGGTGAAAATTATTGCAAAGACATGCTCTTTCTCAACAAAGAATAAAATTTAATGGTCTCTTATTATTTATTTATTTATTATATTATTATTTATTATTATTATTATTATTATTATTATTATTATGTCTTGTAACAAAAGTTTACATTTTTTTGGACATCATGGGGGGGGAATGGCTACTAGGTACAACTTTCCTACAATCCATAGCTGTAATAGAAAAAATTAATGAAACAAAGTTGTTCCTCTTAAAATCTAAAATAATATTGGTTATTATGAAAGGGACCAGGCCCCCCCCCAAGTATATTTCAACCATAAGGGAAGGGTGTACACCAAATTTCATCAAAATCCAAGACGGTGGGTGGCATAACCGCGTTGAAATGACGTGGAATGACCCCTAAGATACCACTATGGGATTAGGGATCCAAACTGTACAGAATTCTATTCATGTAGAGGAACCTGCACCTGTATAGCTGTACACATGTAGGGTCCCTTGTCCAGACTTTGCACCAACCACATGGTGAGATAAGTGGGTACACTCATGCTGGGGACAGGACCAGCAGGCATGGCTCCACTCCTCTTCCATGTATTAATGAATGAATGAATGAATGAATGAATGGGAAAGCTTGTGGAAAGGGCTTTAGCTAAAAGTGAGATGAAATGAAAAATTAGTTTAATTTGCACACCACCTTTCTATATTACTATCCACAAGGCAGCTTACAAGCCAAAGAAACAACAAAATATACAGCAAAGATCACACACCTAATAACAATTTGAATCAATACAGAAAAGTCACAATAAAAACATAACTTTAAAATGAACAACTTATATCAAATAAAGAATTATCCAATAATGCATTAGAATAGTAAAAAGTAAAATTAAATACAGTGGTACCTCAGGTTACATACGCTTCAGGTTACATACGCTTCAGGTTACAGACTCCGCTAACCCAGAAATAATGCTTCAGGTTAAGAACTTTGCTTCAGGATAAGAACAAAAATCGGGCTCCGGCGGCGCGGCGGCAGCGGGAGGCCCCATGAGCTAAAGTGGTGCTTCAGGTTAAGAACAGTTTCAGGTTAAGAACGGACCTCCGGAACTAATTAAGTACTTAACCCGAGGTACCACTGTATAACCCACACCTTTAAAATTGAGGGGGGGGGGAGAGAAAAAAACAACCCCGAATATAAACCACTCCCTTCCTCGCTGCTCCTGGCTGCATGGGGGGGGGGGGCGCAGCATTGTTGGCGGCCTTTCCCCTTCCCAGCCTTGGGGAAGAGGACACCACTTTGCTGTGCTCCTAGAGCTGTTTGCCCCATGCTCATAGCTACATACCGCAAGGTTGCGAATATAACAACTTTTCACGGTCAGAATTTGGGGGGGGGGGGAAATGAGGCTTATATTCAGGCTGATACGGTAAATACAGTAAAGAATTACTAAACTATAATCAATAAAAATATCAGCAAGACACAATGCATAAAATACCACAAAAACATACAAATACCACAAAACATGAAAAAGGATTAAACTGAGAAACAAGGACTCACAACTTACGAAATTATTTTTTAAAAAATATCCCTGAACTCCTCTCTTCCCAGATGCTTCTGCTGTCCTCAAAGTCATGGTCTGGGAAAGGCTTCTAGGCCTGGAGGGTGGGGCAAGGCAGGTGGGAAAAGCCATTGCCTGATGGCCAGCACAGTGTCTCTCCCTTAACTTTAATTAAAAGAAGCTTGCATATCAGGGCTGGGAAACAACCTTGCCCAAGTCCTTGGAAGGAAAACTTATGAGCAGTCAACTGAGCTTTTATGAAGGGGGCAGAGGACCTTGCTTGGAGCCTAAAGTAAGAGTTCTCTATCACTTTAAAAGACTTCATGTTTTTATTGTTTGGTGTTTGGTACGCAGATGTATCTGACCCTCTTAAAAACCTATAACTTCAAGACCTTATAGCAGGAGCAGGAAACCTGTGGCCCTTGAGAAAATTACAACATCCACCATCACACAACAGTACTCTTCCTTCCTACTGTTTCCAGCTGCTGGTATTTTACTTTTTTATTATTATTCAGAAGCACAGTGCTTGCAACAGTGGAGGCAGAACGTAGCCATTAGGGTTAGTAGTGTTCATGAATTCTTGTTTAAAATAAGATTGCCAGATTTTTTTCAATGAATCTGGGGACACTTTTCAACTTCAGTAGGAATGATAGAATTTGTATGGGGACTGCTTTGTAAATCCAGGGACATCTGGTAACCTTAGTTTAAAACCTTCGAACTGGTGTCAGATAGATATGGTTTCACACTAGAAAAACCCTAAGATCTTCCAACCAGAGCCAGGTGCAAAAAACAATAGTTTGAATTAAACAAGGCGCCTCTGACCGAGCAATCTGGACCTAGGAAAGGGGTTCCAGGACCAGAACTGAACAAGGCGCAAAGCCATTTCACACAAGAGACAATACCTGGTTATCCCATGCTTTCTAAACCTCAGCTGCCTAAACTGATGGGAGGATGTTGCTATTCTAAAACCACCGGGGAGTCAGAAACGCTTTGTTGCTCTAGTCCATGGCGAATAACCCAGAGATCGGCCAGTAGATCCCTTATGCTCTGTTTGACTGATTATCTTCTCTCGCGGAAAGCGTCCTCTCCGCCCGCAGGTGTGCAGGGACACCTCATCGCAGCGCCGGAGAAACCTGAACAGGAGTCACCGCGTTTTTTTTGGTGCAGCTGCTGGCACAGTGCCGAGCCTCTCGGTACGGAGAAAGGACGGAGGATTAAACATCCGCAATCCCGCCAACTTTCCAAGCAAGCAAGCAAGCAAACACGTCGCGCCGCCGCCTCTTACCCAACTTGTCTCTCAACCGGCAAAGGCTACTTTTCAGCATCCAGAGCGGAACGTCTTGAGGCGCTGCCGCGGGACCTACCCGGACTGCTTTTTGAGAAGGACCGGACGTCGTTAGCTTTCCCCTGTCTCTAGGGTCGCCGGATATCCAACGCCGTTGCCGGAAGTTGCCGACAAGTGTTTCCAGGGGCTTGCTGGGGCGAGAGTTCTCGAGTTTGGCGGCTGCGCTTCCCTTCCTCGGGGCGCGTAAGGGAGGTGAGAAGTGGGCGAAGGCTGCGTCGGGCGGGCGTGGCATCCCCTGCCCTTCGCCTTTCCCTCTTCGCGGCCACACGGTGGGCCCGGGCTAAACTTCCCCAGTATCTTCCCTTGAGGCTGCTCTTCTCTATTCCCTCCCACCCGGGCAGGGCCTCTGCTCTCACTTTAACAGAGCTGCGCGAGGAGTCTAGAAGCCCGCGGGTGCAGCAATAAAGGCAATAAAGCGTCACCTGTGGAACTTCTGCTCCTTGGGCAGCCGGAGTTCAAGGTACAGGAGTTGCGGTCGGAGAGAAGGGTTATAGAAGTGAATAGAGAGACATGATCTGGAAAGGACCACGAGGGCCATCTAGTCCAACCCTTTGTAACGCAGGGATCTTTTCCCCAACGTGGGGCGTGAGCCCACGACTCTGAGATGGAGAGTCTCATGCGACTAAATTCCTGTTGCCAGAAACTCTTCTACCACTTCCTTTTCATTCCTCTTTTGTTTTTCCCCCCTTGTTGGCCGCAGAGGCAAGTACAGTGGTACCTTGGGTTACAGACGCTTCAGGTTACAGACTCTGCTAACCCAGAAATAGTACCTCGGGTTAAGAACTTTGCTTCAGGATGAGAACAGAAATTGGGCCGCAGCAGCAGCAACCAGAGGCCCCATTAGCTAAAGTGGTACCTCAGGTTAAGAACGGACCTCCAAAACGAATTAAGTTCTTAACCCAAGGTACCACTGTATGTAGTTCTGGAGCACATGCTTTGCATGCGGAAGGTCCCATGTTCAACTCATAGCATCTCCCCACGTAGAGCTGGGAGAGGCTCCTCCTGCCTGTGTGAATGTCATGGACTGGCTGGATGCATAGGAGTGGTGGGAGGCACTAGCTGAGGAATCCCCCAAGGAACCCTAGGGGAAGAAGACTCAGAGTTAGGGTGGTGGCGGAGTGGTCAGAGGTAGATGCCTGGGAGGTGGTGGTGTCAGAAGCAGAAGAGGTAACGGTTTAGTGAGGAGGAAGACGCTGTGGCAGAGACTGAAGCAGATGCTAGAGAGGAGGTTGGCTAAGAGGCAGAGTTGAGGCAGGCTGCTGAAGAATCCAGGGAGTCGCCCCCTCCCGCTGCGACCACCCCATACACCTGAAGTGTATGTAACCTGAAGCATATGTAACCTGAGGTACCACTGTAATGAGTTAACTTCACTGTGTTTTTTATTGGTGACCTATGCCTGACACAGTCTCCTTGCAGCACTGAGCTAGCTGGACCAACGGTCTGACTCATTATAATGCAGCTTCCTAGTTTCTCTTCAAGCCTACATTAGTCAGAAAGCCTGTACACATAAGTTGTTTAAATCCTATTTACTTTGGGACTTGAATCTTGTTTCCTGATGGAGGTAGTTGTAACTTCTGTCCCCTGGACAGTGAAGATAAATTCAGTTGGAAAATTATTTTGCCTGGCTTCTATAGAATGAGTCAGGAATGTGGCCCATCAAGCTTGGCACTGACTAGTCTAGCAAGAGCCTAGTCATATATGTATCATGCTTGTAAAGTGTATTCAGATGAGATTTGTTTGCTCTCTTCTAGATTTCTCATACGGTTGTAGTGTGACCAAGGGAGCAGCAGAAATGCAGATAGATCAAGACCTGGCAAAGCGGCTCTTTTTTGAGGGTGCTACAGTCATCATTTTGAATGTGCCAGAAGGAACAGAGTTTGGCATTGACTACAACACTTGGCAAGTGGGCCCCAAGTTCCGTGGAGTCAAGATGATACCCCCTGGAATTCATTTCCTTCACTACAGCTCTGTTGATAAGAACAATCGCAAAGAGAGTGGCCCTCGCACCGGCTTCTTCATGAACTTGCAGCCGCGTGATCTGCGAGTCCTACACTGGGACCCCGTCAGGGAAGAAGTAGACCTTACCCCAGCTTCTGAAAATGAGACTGAAGCAATGAGGACTAACCTCCAGGAGATGGACCAATTTCTGGGTCCTTACCCATATGACACTCTTAAAAAATGGATTTCCCTCACTAATTTCATTAATGAATTTGTGATGCAAAAACTACAGCCAGAAAGTGGACAGATATGTGCCTTTTCAGAAGTGCTTCCTATTTTGCCTGGGAGGTTTACTAAAGATCGAGTTGAACAGAACCTGCCCCGGTATGACACAGAGTGCAAAAGCTATGCAGAGGGGTTGGCCCGGCTGCCCAAAATGCAGCTGAAAGCTGGCACTGAGATCAGGTTTACAGAAATACCTAAGCAAATGTACCCTGAAGGTGCTACCCCTGAAGAAGTTACTAGGCATAGCATGGACCTTAGCTATGCCCTGGAGACGGTGATCAGTAAACAGTATGCCAGCAATTCCCAGGATGTGCTTGGTGAGTTAACCTGCTTTTACAGAAATTGCTTTTCTTGTTGCTATCAAAGTATCTCTCAGGTGCCATTTGCATGCCAAAATGTGTCTGGAAACAATTTCTGAACCGTAATGCATACTTCTGTTTTGAAGAGGTATGCAGGGCTTTTTTCAGTGTTTGCAACTGTCATCAATATAACAGTTCAGTTCCACTCATGAATGCTTCTATGCTGTTCAGAAGTAACCCGAGAAGTAGTCTTTTGTGATAACAAATCTGACTTCACTTATAACATTTATATCTGGTTAAGTGATAAATTTGGGTAGGGTGCAGTCTCTCTCACCCCCTTCTCACTAAACAACCATGTTTGCATAGAAAAGACAGTAGGTTAATTGAGAAACCAAAAACTTCATGTGTGATATTGGTGACCTCTAGTGGTAAAGCTAGGGTTCTGCTTTGACAGATTTCAGAAGTAAGGCATTTGTTATTTAATCACTTACTAGAGACAATTGGCTGCTGTCTCTCAGTAGTGGTACCTTAATTATCAGCTTTCACCCTTGGAAACAAAGGAAAGCTGTGGACATGCGCTACCCTACGGAGCATGTTCTTGAATAAATCCTATAGATATCATGGGGAGAGAACCATGAAATCAAGCTGGGATGACAGTAGCCTTCCCTAGATTAGTTTAGTAATTATAATAAAATCCTCTGTTTATATCTAATTTTCACAGAATATAACATTTGGTATTGAAACTATCCACAGGAAAGCAATTTAACTACTTCTGCAAATAATTAAGATTTTCATTCATTGCAAGGTTTAAGTTTTTCCTTCATTACTGATTTATCTGCACTACATGTTGGCATCTACAAATCCACTTGCAGAGCTTACGTGCCCCTGACCCTTTAGTGATAAAAATGACCACAGTTCCCGACATCTCAAAGCTAAGAAGCCTCTTCTGCTCTTTCTTATCTTCTCCATCCATCTCAGCAGAAGTGGGAGAAATCCCTGTCCCTCAAGCATTCTGCACATGCTGGAGGCCTTAGAGAGGGAAGGGGTTGGGTACAAACAGCAGCTAAGCAATATTTGTGGACCTCTGTTTAAATGCTGGAACTCATTCTGAGCCCTGGACCAGTAATTGCCAATAATAGAAATTATGCAGAGCATTGCAGTATAAGTATGCAAGCCATTAAGCCGTATAGAAACTTAATCAGGCAATGCCGTTACATGAGGAAGGGTAGGTAAACAGTGATGGCTAATCTTTTTGCCAAATGTGGCTCATGTCAAATCCAAACCATGAGAGAACTCTGCTCTAGTGCCTAGTTGAGTAGCTATACAGCCCCCTGTACCTTAATGTGGTTTTATCACAAGCTTTTTCTGCCAGGGAGGAGGCAGGCAGAATACCACTGTGGAGCTTACTTGTGGGCATGCCAAATATATAGCCCTCTTTTTCTTTGAAGTTCTAGGCATGCACCCAAAGCAGGTTTATGGAGGCCCTAGTGGGCCACCTTACATTGCTGTTGGGCTGTGTTCACAAGTTATGCAGATCTGCTGCATATTATAGCCAAGGCTTTCATGTAAAGATCTTAATTAGAGAGGCTCTAATGCCCTTGCTGTTGGGTGGCTGGCTGTAGAGAGAGGAACTTCATGGTGGTGGTATCCCGGTTGTGAAATGCTCTTTTCAGAGATATTTGCTGGCACCTACCTTATTGTCCTTTTGATGCCTGAAAACAAAGTATTTCCTGGTATTTTTAGAAACCATTTCAATCCTGCTAACTCCTTCATGCTGCTTTTACGATATTGTGGCTTTTAGTTTATTATGGGGTTTTTTTTTGTATTTACTTTTTAACTGTATTGTGTTTGTAAATTTTCCTTGGAAGTATGAATGGTGTTATAAAAATAGTTAAATAAATAATAAAAGCAGTGTACCCTTTTGTTATGCTACCAGAATTGAAGCTAAACAAACACCTTCTTGTTTTTTTCTTTTGTGTGTGTGTGTGTGTGACGTTTCAGGGGAACTGCAGTTTGCCTTCATCTGCTTCTTGATTGGGAATGTATATGATGCCTTTGAGCACTGGAAGAAACTCCTGAATCTCTTATGCAGGTCAGAGGATGCCATAGTGAAGCATCAGGCCCTGTTCGTTAACCTCATTTCGGTCCTGTACCATCAGCTCAGTGAAATCCCAGCAGACTTCTTTGTGGACATTGTTTCCCAGGACAACTTTTTAACCAACACCTTGCAGGTAAGGGAGCTGGTTTTGGTACTGTAGAGGTTGGAAAGCAGTAGTGTGCAGAATTTCCCCAAGAACTGCATGCATGTGTAAAATGCAGCGTCATAATGAGAGGCAATTCTCACAATGTGAAATTGAATGGTTTTTGCTTGAATGTTGATACCATTTAAAAATTTTAAAAGTAAGAAAGCTCCCCACTCCCCAGCCAATCAACCTAAAATCCAGTTTTTGTCTTGAGACGAAACTACTATGGCAAGCTATAATGAGGTTTGCCTCCCCATATTGAAAACCTATGTTACAATCCTTTCTCTTCCCATAATGTGCTGTTAAAATGTCCGATGTAACATTGTTACATGTATTTTTCTGACCCTGTTCCTTTTCTTTAAATAATGAAATTTTTATTTTATTTTGAAATGGAGTTAAAAATACTGGCCACAGAACGTGCATACACTCTCACATACAGCTCAATTTTTATTGTTGTATTTATATACTACTTTATATGTGAATCTTACAAAAAGTTTCACAAAAAACATTGCAGCAGTAAGCATAATTTAGGGAGGGAACCAGGCAGAGGGCCTTCTCAGTAGTGGCGCCTGCCCTGTGGAACGCCCTCCCGTCAGATGTCAAGGAAATAAACAACTATCTGACTTTTAGAAGACATCTGAAGGCAGCCCTGTTTAGGGAAGTTTTTAATGTTTGAAGTTTTACTCTGTTTTAAATGTTCCGTTCAAAGCCGCCCAGAGTTAATACCACCATCAGCATCATCACCATTTTTTAAAAAAAGAGTTAAAACAAGAGAGAGAAAAAACTGCTTGTTTAGAGTGAATTATAATTTTCCCCGCTTCCATCAGGGCAAGATGGTTTTTCCAAAAGCTGTATGGTAGCAGTTGGGAGAGAGAGGGGCCACCCCTGAGAGCTGGGTGGTGGCAGGTCACCAGGCTGTTTCTCTGGTGTTATTTGAGAAGTTTGGAGGACTTCCACATAGGAAATAAACAGAAACCATGATATCATAATACCTTTTTGAATGATTTTGCTGAGTAAGTTTGTATATAAGCATAGTCTCTAGATTTTAATTACCCCAGAGTGGCTTGGGCACAATTGCTGTTGTTATCCCAGCTGTATACAATTGCTTAAGAAAGTCTTTGTGCTGGAATCTATGGTAGTTCATTCAAAATGATGATGGAGGATAGATTTCGGAGATAGCTGTGGTTTAGTGTGTGGTAAACAGCAACCATGTCCCAAAACTCCTGCACTATTGGGCGTTCCCACTAAAGGTGAAAGCATTAAGCAATGCGAGTTCATCCCTTCCAACAATGCTGATATGTTTGAATAGAAAGCCTTACAGGGATAATATACCACTTACTGAGAACTTTTTCTTTATCTTTCTTTATATTGGTATTAATTGCTAAATTTGCAAAAGGGCTGCAGAATCTCCTGAAGAGGTTGGGGGGGGGGGTCTTGTTGCTTAAGTAGACCCTGTTCTGCTCATGCATGCCCCACTCTGTGTTGAATTCTACCCACTCTGTCAGTCCCTTTCTTCCAAAGAAAGTGTCTCTCCCATGGCCATGCATAGGATAGATTGGGCTTTGGAGGATGTTATAAGTAGATGAAGTCATCTCTCTAGCCAAAGATGTAGTAGCTTCTGTGATTGATTCAAACAAAGTGAGTGGGTACTTGTTTGGTGAATCTGACTGAGAAAGTGATGTAATTGTACGGATAGAGAAACTGTATGGTTAATTCAGGGTTCCTTTTTGAGATATTTACGTAAGAGAGAGATTTTCCTTTTTTCAATAGATCAAACTAACGGTATTTGCCATCCTTCATTAAGAGCTCAAGTTCTTCTTGCTTTCCCATATTCTATGCATTCGTGTTGCTCACCTAGTGGTGATTTTGCCAGCTACTTTGAATATAATACAAAGGAACGATCTAACCCTAAGAAAGAAAGAAAACTCCATGCCCAAGGCATCTGTTTCAGGTGCCTGTCTAGCCTTTGCCTGAGCATCTCCAGTGAAGGAGATACCACAGCTTTCTCTGATTTCTGCCTTTCGCCTTTCTGGCTTTGTCCTGGCAGGCTCCTTTTAGACTTTGTTCTGGCAAATTTACCCAGAACAGAAATAAAATAAAGCAAGATGGGCTATGCGAGTGAGTGCTGCATTTGTTCTGGAGGACCAGGATGCCAAAGTACATGCACAATTCCTCTCTATGTGATCACAGAAGGGTGGCAGTCATCCTTCACATCTATCACCATCCCTCCATGTCTCAACCATTGCTACTGCAGAAGGCTTGTAGGCATTTGGGATCAGCTTTTTGTGCAGGGGAGGAGGCGCTGCTGTAGCAAAGAGAGCTGAAAGCCTGCATCTGTGCGTGAAAGATTGAGCATGGCCTCTTGGATCCCGGCCATAGAATTTAGCTGTTGCGTGTCATTCATTCTGGAGGACTGACAACACTCTTGTCAACAAATTGAAATTCAATCAGGCTGTATAATAATGATAATTGTTTCTTTCCAGCGTTGAAGCCCTACAGAAGCAGTACATTTTTTTAAAAAAAAACTACGAGGCAGCTGGAGGAAGCATCTCCTAGTTGCTTTATGATAGTTGTAAACAAGAGTTGTTGACAGCAGGTGGCAGTTCCCGATATTCAAGTAACCCATTAGCTAATTTGTGTATATGCTTGTCTGCAAGAGACCTAAGAAAATTACATTGTGTTGCTGCTTCCTGATGAAAGCTTGCTTTGAGGGCCTTCAGGAAAGCTAACCTTGCAGAAGGCAGTTTGAGTTTTCATGTCATCATTTTTCTATCTATGTCTAGAACAGTATGCTGCATTGGACATCAGAGGTGCTATTCAACTAAGATGACTCATTATAATGAATAAACATGGCTAAGTTAAGTCAATTTATTCAATGAGTCTTCTGTGAGTAAAACTTAGCTCAATACCACCCTAAGGCTTCAGATCCTTGCTCAGCCATAAAGCTCCCTGGGTGACCCTGGTCATTCACCATTTCTTGGCCTAACATATGTTGCAGGAGTATTGTCTGAATATGATGGATAACTCTGAAATCACCAGGGAAAGGTATATAGGCAATAAAATTCCAAGGTGGGAAGGATTTCTGTGTGCTTATTTGCAAGCAAGAAGTGTGACGCTGTTCTTGTACTGTTTTGTATGCACATTGTTCCCACACAACTAGCGAGTCTTTAATTTACTTTCTCCTCCTTATGGGGACATATGTACAATTTTACTTTGACTGCAATGTCAGATACAGGAATTATCTGTAGAGCATTCCCATGACTTAGAACGCAGCTGTGCAATATGCATTTACTCATTTATCTCAGGCTTTCAGTGCTCACTGATGGTTGGGAGGTGTTACATTCATAAATGTTAATAGCAAATTTTTCTCAAACTGAATTCTGGCAGAATCATTTCCTTATTTTAGTGACATGTATGCTGTGCTTCCCTCTTATCACTTTTATGGCTGGCCCAAACATAGAGCTTTCTGAATGTCAGAGAACTTGTTGAAAGCATGAATGTCAAGTAACAATGTCAGGTTTTGTGTCTTTTCACCTTGTTAGGCAAGCCTTTTCCACCCTTGTTATTATAACTGGGAAATGGATCGTCTTGTACCTCTGAGCTTTAGGTGCAGCATTCTTCTCAATAATAGTGCTTTAATTTGGGCTGAAATTAGAAATTCTGGCCAAAGAAGGTTATACCAGTTGAGACTGAATACTGTGTTACTAAACTGGAAATGCATTAACATTGGCTTTAAAAAAAAATGGAAATGCATTATTAACATTGGCTTTTTTAAAAAAGAAATTCTTACATGAATGACAGATAAAGAAAATAAAGACTTTATGTCTTGTGTGAGGCCATATAAATTAGAATGGCAAGAGAGGGGAAGATAAGCACTTGAGGCACTGTGGGGTTCTTTGTGCGGGACAGAATCTGTGTAGCTTGTGGAAGAGGAGCATGTCAAATGGGGCCTTTGAACATTGGAATCTGGAACTGTCTTAAGTGTTTTTAAACATGTCTTCACAGTCATGTGGGCTAGAAATTTTGATTTATTTTAGATAGATAGATAGATAGATAGATAGTCAGATTCTGCACCACAAGCCAAACCCTTCTTCACATGCAAAAAATAACCTGTCGGTGCTGCTTAGCAGACAGAAAGATTATTGCTTAATCATTAAATGAGCTGAACTGAGTAGCAGCAGGTTGCTTTGTTTCTCCTTCTCAAGAGGCCACAAGGCAACTTGATTCCTGCCCAGCATAGCGCATAAAAGGGGGGGCTCATTTAAATACCTGCTACCTCACGAAGTGCAAGTAGATAAATAGGTACTGCTTCGGCGAGAAGGTAAACGGCATTTCTGTGCGCTGCTCTGGTTCGCCAGAAGCGGCTTAGTCATGCTGGCTACATGACCCGGAAGCTGTACGCCGGCTCCCTCAGCCAATAAAGCGAGATGAACGCTGTAACCCCAGAGTCGTCCACGACTGGACCTAATGGTCAGGGATCCCTTTACCTTTACCTCCCAAAACAGTTGCAGCTATGTGGATGGCTTGAACACTGGCCCAAAGCGTTTCTGTCTCTCTCCTCTTCTGCTCTCCAACTCCCTTGCTTCTTGCCATCTAACCTGATGAAGACTTCTGGGGAACTCAAAACTTACATATGATTTTGTAACATTTTGGTTGGCCTTGCAACGGCATTGCTTTAAGGTAGATTTTTTTTATTACCTTTTTTCTTACGGGACCACCTTTTAATATTTGCTAAGCTTTTGGTATCCCAGCAGTACCTGGCGGATTTTTTTCAAAATGCAGTAACTGGACACTTCATTTTTCATGTGGCTGTTACTGTGCTGGTGAAGGGAGTAAAACAAACAAAAAATAAGGGTTTTCGTTTTCTAATGCCTAGATTACTTTGTAATTAGTTTAGTAGGAGAAGGCACTTCACACTATGACAAACAAGGTGTGAAATGACACAAAGCAATGAACCACACCTTGATCTTTTTGTGCTTTTTCCTGCTGTCTGCAGGTCTTTTTTTAATTTTAGAAAAAGCAGCAACAACAGCACAAGCTTTCCTCCTGCATTACAAAGTTTCTCCTTTGCATGTTCCTGCAATGGAAATGTCTTTGCTTTTGGCTATCAGTTGGTTGCCTTGGAAATGAATTATGTGTAACAAATTTAGCACAGAGGCAGAAGAGATGAGCTTAGAGATGAGATTTCTAATCGAACACACATGTGACGGGTCAAAAGTAACAGGAGCTATCCCCTTGTGTGTGAAAAGTTAAGAGATTTAAATTTGAGAGAGCATGGCCCTTTGAAAATTATGGTTAATTCTAAGGCTCAAGTTATTCATAAATAGAATGAATCATATTACCTGATTATAAAACCTTTTGAATACTTTTATTTTTAAAAGAGAATTGTCTCACCCAGATAATTTGGAAGTAACGGTTACTTGCTTAAAAATCGTGGGCAGCAGGTGTTAGAGGCATTCCTCCTCCTGTTTTCCACAACAGGGAAGCTCAGTTGGTAGACCATGAGACTTCATCTCAGGGTTGTGGGATCTAGCCCCATTCTGGGCAAAAGATTCCTGCATTGCAGGGGGTTGGACTAGATGACCCTCATCCCTTCCAACTGTACAATTCCATGGTTCTATGAATGTGGCTTTTAAGATTGTGCCTGTTGTGGCATATGGGCAACCTCATATTGGCCTATTTGGCATAGGTGACACAAGGGAGATGGATCAGGGTGGCAGAGGAGGGATGGATTGCTCTATCACATTTCCAGCCTTCTTCCCGTGGAGGAAGGGTCTAGCTTGGACCCACCTGCACATTCACACCCTGTTTGATAGAAAGTAGAGTTTGCTTTTGCTTTTGCTTTTTAAAAAACTAATCTGCACTTCTATGCTGGTCATGGAGAGGGCCAATATGAAATAACATTACTTACCTTGTAGCAGCCTAGCAACGTTTGTGGGCTTCTTTACAAGGCTGCATATGTGTGCATGATCTAAAGCATTTCCCCCTTCAGAAATGTTTTCATATACAGATTTTTGGAGGCTTAATTGATCACCAGTAAATTGGGTAAATCTGAAATGATTAATGGACTAAGGTTTCTAGCATCCTGTAACAGTTCCCATTTATCCAGGAATTGCTATAATTGACATGGTTTGAGATCTTTTTTTTCTGTACAAGAATGTCAGAATTCTGTTTCTTCTCAACATCCAAAACAGAGTATTATGGATAACTCCATTGCTTCTCTAAGTCACAACTCTAAACCTTTCAAGTGAATTGTGCTTAGGTTTGTATCAGGTTTTTGTGTGTGCCTTTGTGATGCAGGAGCATATTAGGTTGGGTTTTGACCTTTGACATTTCCCCCTTAAAATTATTATTATATAATTAGTATGATATGTATGCAGTCCAGTCAGGTTTCTCCTCTCTCTGTGCCCAATGGTATTTTACTCAGAGTAGGCCCATTGAAATTAATGGACCCTAGTTAGGCATGTTCATTAACTTTGGTAAGTCTACTCTGGGTAGAGCTAGCATTGGATACAACCCAGTGTGTTTTCTATACTATTCTACTAACGGACTGTACTGCATTTTTTCTAGGTCTTCTTCTCCTATACCTGCAGCCCAACTGTTGACAGGACTCTGAGAAAGAAGGCAGAGAGGTTTAAAGTCCACCTAACCAAGAAGTTCAAGTGGGACTTTGAGGCTGAGCCAGAAGACGATGCCCCCGTAGTAGTTGAGCTTCCAGAAGGGGCACTTGTGGACTGAATGGCAATTTCCCTTTTCCTGTTTTGTTTTTAAAGCAGTATTTTGAACTGTTGTACCATACTTGATTCTGTGTTCTACACTTCTATTTTCTCCTCCCTTCACGGAGGCAGAACTGTGAAATCCAAAAAGTCTACCAACTTCCTTCCTGCTGGAAATAAAAATTCTGGGAGATACAGACTAGATTACGTCTAGATTCTTTGCCGGATTGAATCATTTTGACCTCCAACTCTTGCTGTGACTCAGTTCTTTTGTCACTAACTATCTCATACTCTTACCTGGAAGTAAGCTCCATTGAATACAATGGAGTGTACTTCTTTCTTAACATGTGCAGGATTGCACTGTTTGATTGTTGATGAACACACTTTTCCTTTGTTGAAGAACCACATGTGACATAGTGGTATTTAACTCTTGACTTGTTTATTCTTTAGTTCCATGCTGCTTTAGTTCCATAACTGGTAAGCCAAATGGCCGTGTTCAGGAGACTTTGTGCATCATCTTCTAATACATGCCAGAACTGAACAATGCTGTGTAGAGATATTTCATAAACACTTCAAATGGAGTTAGCCTACACAACTTGAGTTGTCATTCATTGTAAATCTCCAAGCTTTTGTTTTTACTGTGGCGTTACTAGAATTATTCCTATCGTTTTTTTCATTCCATCACTTTTATACTCTTTCCCTACCTTTCTTTAGCCTGGCGGAGGATTTCCTTACCAGTTTCCAGAGCAATAGAAGTGTCCAGGGGGAGCAAATGTGAAATGAAAGAGAAATTTCATATTTAATCAATGGCACTTTCCTGTCTGAGCCTTTACTAAAAAGCTCCATGGAATGTTCTTATTTCTTTTTACTTATGTCCTCTCTCAGGACAGACAAGCACTTCCTGTTGTGACTTCAGAGCAATGAAAATGCTATAAAACAGCCTGCAGCAAGCATGCTGCCTGTTATCTTTTAATGCTTTCTCTGAGGTGCAGGGATGTTGGTACATTTTTCAAATAAGAATCCCTACTGTGTCAGGCTCCGTCAAGAGTTGGTGTGTATAACCTGTGTGTTAGCGTTCAGCACACAATAAATGTTCCTGCGTTAGGTATTTCTACAAAATGTCCCTAAAGTCTTCTCTGTGTGAAATATTTTAGCAAAGGTGTGCTCTGGGTGGTTGTTGACATGGCTGCGATGGCGATGAAATGTTCTTTATCTTGCTTGCCACCTTGTCTGTTTCATACCCAAGTGTAGCTAGTTTTCAAGTGCTGTGCTTTAGTATTAATATAAGTTATCATTCATGGTCTGCAAAGCCCTGAGTTTCTGTTCCTTCATATGTATAAAAGTCACAGCAATCGGATATAAGAAGGCAAGTCTAACTTAATCCAGGTTGACTCACCTCTATAATTACACATAACAGCCTTGTTCAGATGTAAACCTGAGGCTTTTAAGCCATAATTTCTCATTAAATACCCATGACTGCTCACCTGCTCTCCTGCACGGCTGGGCGGAAAAGCTTCACCTAACTCCACCACTGTTGGGTGGGTTTTGTCATCTGAGGTGGCATGTAACACCCCAACTATAATTTGTTTTTGTGTTTGACCCAGGGCAAACTCACTAGCAGTAACTACGGTTTGTGTGAAACAAGTCAACTTCAAACCACAGTTTAAAATCCTGGCTTGTTTGGATAAACCATAGTTAAGGCACATGTCACAGTTCCGCCATGGTGACAAAATGTGCTTAGCAGAAAGTAGGACTAAATGCTTCCATTTTAGACTCTGGGATTGATGGTTATATGAGGGGGTCCTCTGGCTCACTCAACTGAGTGGGCCCATGTGCTAGCATTCTGATCTGATGGCACCACTGCCACCAAGATACGGCAAAGGCTTGGCTGCATGCATGTATGCAGAGTGTCTGTTTGCATGCACTTGCTGCACACCTTCAGTTTGCCCCTGCAGTGGCTCAGCAGTTCCTGCTTGTGTAGTATTTCCAGCCCTAATCCTTGCAGGCACTGAACAACCAAGAAGTCAGAAGGAGGATCCAGCCATTGCCAGTGTCCTCCAGCCAGTGAGCAGGGGCTTGACAAAGTAAAACGCTAAGCCTTAAGACCTGCTATCACTATGAAAAAGGGTTTTTCCCATAGTGTGTGATCACAGTTGGGACTTCTTGTAGAAAAATTATTCTGAGACCCCTTGACTTAAAAAAAAAAGTTAACAGAAAGTGGAGAAGATGGATGTTTGTATGGACCAAAGGTTTTTAATAAACTTTTTTTTAATGTAACTGGCAGATGGAAAATAGGAAGTTCTTCTTTTGTATCTTTTGCTAATTGTTTTTATATTTTTCTTTCCTTCCTTTCTTCAGTTTGTATCTTTGGTAGTTGTAATCTTACTGTATTATGGGAAACATGTAATAAAAAATCTTAAAGCCCAAAGAAAAGGGGATTTTTCAATAGTTTAGGGGCCAGAGAACCTTGTGGATATGAGTAACTCTTTGTCTTTTCTTACAGATTTGACCCATGAAGCCTCTTATGGACACTTTTATTATCAATCTCATTTGTATTCTTCCTTCTGCCAAAATAACAATAATTATAATCACCACATTCATAATATAAAACATCAGGGTGGCGCACAAACCTGCCTTCTCCTGAGTGACAGGACTCAAAAAGGCATGCGTATAGAGTTCAATCAGTGGTGGGATTGAAGCTGTTTCAGGTGCTTGAAGTGGTCTGCTGAATGACCAGGGCTGAACTTTGAGATGCACATTGAAAAGGGGAGCTCAAGGACCGCAATGTCTGAGTGTGGGCAAGTAATGCAGCAGGCCCTATACATGCCTGAGAGTAAGGCCTCAACTGTGGTCCAAAACTGAAGGCAGCAGCCTGGGGAAGATTGATATAGCCAGTGCCTAGATGGAATTATTTTATTATAAATAAATAAATACCCTGCCCATCTGGCTGGGTTTCCCCAGTCACTCTGGGTGGCTCCCAACACAACACTAAAAACAGTATAAAACTTCAAACATTACAAACTTCCCTAAACAGGGCTGCCTAGAAACTGTAGACAGCACATAGAGTTCTAGGATGGAAGCTAAGTGGTGAACACAGATGGCGTAAACAATCCCATCGTAAAAGGACCCTAATATGGGACAATTTTCTTCATACATTTTTGTTGCTGCAGGAGTAGAAATACGTTATTTCTGTCAATTTACCAAAATGGTTTGACATGTTAATCTTGCATTTTTTATTAAAAAGGAAAACTGCTTTTCACCTCACAATCCTGCCAATGTAAAGATAAAAGTCGGGTGGGTTTAGAGTCCACCCCCCCCCCCCATAATGAAAATGCCTCTCTTGTCACAGTGATGTGATGACATCTCACAGTTAGGGAAGTGTGAAGAAGCGGGGAATGGGGGGGGCATTCATTTCTATTTTCCCTGTCAGATTTTTGAATCAATCAACTTTTGTCAGACATGCAATTGGACAGAAATGTAAATTGCTAATTTTGCTGCCTCTTGCATGAAGCCTTCCGAGTGATTTACAGCTTCAACCACCAGACAAAGTCTTATTTCTCCATCTGGCTTTTCCTTAACAATTTATTCCTGTTTTGCTCTGAGAGCATAAGAAGAGTCTACCGGATCAGGCCAAGTCCACCATCCTGTTCTCACAGTGGCCAGCCAGAGATGCATATGGGAAACCCACAAACAGGATCTGAACACAAGAGTGTCCTCCCCTTTGAGCCATAGCGTGCCATTTGAATTATGCTAACTAGATGAGTTGGCAGAACTCTGATAAAATATTCTATTTTTTAATTCAGTTTTATTTGCTTTCTTGCCAAAACAGCTGCTACGGATTTTTTTTAATAAACAATTTTGCAAGTGGTGGTTGTGGCAAGAAGGTGTAATTTAGGTTTGGGCTGTTCTCTTGATTTTTTTTTAATTGCCCCTTCCTGTCAAAACTGCTGTTAGGCCCATTAGAAGATACTTATACGTACACAATGTCTATCTCTCTTAAGCACGTATTCCCCCAGAGCCATGAGATTCCTGCATTGCATGGGGTTAGACTAGATGACCCTTGGGATCCCTTCCAGTTTTACAATTCTACGATGCTATGATTCTGTTATCTTGAGCTGACAGCCCCCCACCCTCCAACACACACACAACCAGAGATGGAAGATAGGATTACAGGTCTCCTTTGTGTCATCTGATAAGGTCCTGAGTCCATCTGTTCAGCACTTAGGTATGCTTTACTAGGAACTATATTCCACTGAATTCCAGCAGTAGGGCTGGGATTAACGTTGCCCTAAACCATTTTCCTGTCCATTGTTACCATTTCCAGGCATATTCTCTGATGCCTTATTTTCTCACTGTATGCTGTAACAGCCAATCCAAATGTACTATTCAAATTCTGAAAAATTGTACAATCTTAAAAAGAAGCAATTGTGGAGTAGCAAATACAGTGGTACCTCAGGTTAAGAACTTCATTCTGGAGGCCTGTTATTTCTTAACCTGAAATTGTTCTTAACCTGAGGTACCACTTTAGCTAATGGGGCCTCCCGCTGCCGCTGTGCCTCCACCACACGATTTCTGTTCTCATCCTGAAGCAAAGTTCTTAACCCGAGGTACTATTTCTGAGTTAGCAGAGTCTGTAACCTGAAGCATTTGTAACCCGAGGTACCACTGTACTAATCTTGAAATCATCAAAATATGCATTTAAAATAGACCCTTTGCACTAAAAGCACTGCATTTTAGCCTTCTCTAATTTTAATTTTGGGTGTAAGCATTTTACCTTGGCTCTCGTTGATCCTTGTTCTTTTTCTCTTTTATTGATAATTAACATTAGCCCTTTGCAGCCTTTAGGACGATTAAAGCTAGCCTTTGCTCTTTCCTACAGATATGGGTTTTGTTTTGTTTTTTTACTAGGAAATTAGTTAACAGAGCATGCCTGGGGGATCTTCCACCCAAGCTCATCCTATGACATAATTAGCATGTTGTTGACCACAGAGACCTCATTAAGAATTGGTAAAGGAGTCACTCGGCAGTTACCTAGAGTATTTCTAAGCTTGGTCAATATGGGAAGCTGATATATGTTCAAATTCCCAAAACGATGGTTTTGGATTTCTCTGCTGTGTGCTCCCCTCCTTGTCCCTGCAGGGGGACTGACTGATTAATTTGCATGGACGGTTTTGCATAAATATGAGCTGCAAAGACTGGCAGCGGGGCTCAGGAGCTTGCAGAAATAGGTCGCCCCACCGAGGCATTGCTATTCAGGTGCCAGGGCTGAGCATGCTGGCTTCCCAGTGGAGCTTATCTCCAGCTTCCAGTGGCGTTCATCAACTTCAGCTTGAAGGGCTTTGTGGCCCCCTGGGGCTTGGGAACAAAGAGCCTGCACTCGCTTGTGTCACCGAATCCTCCCAAGTTGAATGGGCGACTGACATCTCTGAAATTTCTCTAGGCAAGGGGGAAAGAAGGAACAGAGGTGCCTGGGATGGAGGGTTAATTTATAGCAGCCGAGGACGCTCATCTGAATGTGACAGCTGTTTCAATAGGCCAATTTAAGCACACAAAAATTAAAAGGTACTTTCCCAGCAATTATTTTAAAGGCTGAATGAGCTGGCAGTCCCTGTCTCAAATGTGGGGAAAGCTTTTTGTGTGTGTTTTTTTTAATGAAACCAGCCTTTAAGATACCTTAACATCTTTGGAGATCTGCTTAAACATTTAATATTTCCTCACAATAAAGTGTGCTCGAGTCTTCAAAGCACCTGCATGCTGCATAATACAGAGAAGAGGTCAGACATCAAAACAGCCAATGACCACCAGAGCCAACTTATTTTGGTTTTGTCCCATCTCAGGTTCTGGGAGGGCAAGACTGAGATGAAGCTGAGAACTCAGTGCCACCCCCTGGAGTGGCTTTAAATAAGAAGGCAGGAACATGGGGGCTGGCTAAGGACAAGTTGAGGTTGGTGGCCCAGTGGCCCATTTGCCTTAATAGACCAGCTTCCACTCACTGTAACACAGTCTAAAGGCAAACACTTTGGGGGGCAGGAGTAAAACGTGTCCTCAGTTTGAATTCAGTGTACCAAGTTCACACCCTGTTCATAGTAGACCTCACCTCCCACCTATGTGTGTTCCTGATTTGAAGGTCAGAATAGAACCTATGGTTTAGAGATCATCAATCCAATGCTTACAGGTTCTTGGTGCTCATTGGTGCCCCAGTGTGCTGGTCCCGGGGGGGGGGGGAGGTTACTGTGCGGCGTGGTCCATGTCCGGTCCGAGGCTGAAGCGGGGTCCAAGGCAGGGAGACAGGCGTGGTCAGGAACTCTGGCAGAAAGCAGGACAGGGTGCCGGCAGGAACAGGTAACCAAGGATGTTGCTCCTGCAACCTGGGACTGGGCGGGCTGGCCTTTATCTCCTCTGAGGCATAGAGCGGCTGTGGTCCACAGGTGACTCGCCTCGCCTGGCCTGGAGGCGAGCATTCCTCCTGCGAGAACTTAGTTCCCTCCGCCTCTCTGCTCTGAGCCTCTGCAGCTCAGGAGAGGCTGGAGGGTTACTGGACCCAGAGACAACCTCACCTTCCCCTGACAGGGCTGGGAGAGGAGCACCTGCAGACAATGGGTCCTCGATCACCTCTGGAGCCAGAGCGGATTCAGCTGGTGTCTGCTCCTGAGGATCTGGCCCCTGCCCCGGCTCAGCCAGCCCTGGAGGCGGGGACTCCTGTGCGGGCTGGGATTCCTCAGGTTCAGCCTCTGAATCAGATTCCCAGGCCATCACACCCAGAATGGGGGCCCAGTCTCTAGCCCAGGCATAGGCAAACCCCGGCCCTCCAGATGTTTTGAGACTACAATTCCCATCATCCCTGACCACTGGTCCTGTTAGCTAGGGATGATAGGTATTGTAGTTCCAAAACATCTGGAGGGCCGGAGTTTGCCTATGCCTGCTCTAGCCTTTTGGTGCTGCTTCCTCCACTCTGTAGATACTCTCCTTCAGCACTGCCCCACTATGATCTGGAGGGCTCCCCAACCCATATTTAGGGGGAGGGCAGAAGAACCACCTGCTCTGGGAGTGTCCTCAGCCTTCCAGAGCAGATTTAGGGCATGCAGGAAGCATCCAGGAAAGGAGAGTGGGAGGTCCCATTGTGTGAGAGGACCTTGTTTGTTGCTCACAACCACTTAGCTGAATCCTGCACAAAATGTCTGGATAGGCTAGCTGAGATAGATAGAATTATCATTGATTTACCACAGCAATTCATCACAGAAGCTGTTCTGCCAGAGGGAATGGAGTGATTTGGTGATGGGGTCCCCTATTGCTCATTGCAGTGTCGGTCTTTCACTACCAGTAAACTTTCCAGACACCTTCCTTCTAAGCATTAATTGCAAGAAGTCTGTCTTTTCAACAATTGTTTCCTCGCTGGTACCAGAATGGCCTTATGAAGGATCCAGCAACAGGAAATTGCTTGTTACCATGGTGACAGGCACAAATTGGGGTGTGTGTGTGTGGTCAAAGTCATGGACACAATAATAGCTAAAGTAGTACCTCTTCCACTTTCTGTGTCTGAAAGGTTGAAAGTCTGTATTTATTGGAATATGTGTGTCTCTTTCAGATGCAAGTTAAGGAGGCAGATGACAGCTAAGCCCATTTGTTTTTGCTCCCCCCCCCCTTTAAAAGCAGAAGCTTGCGGTAGGTAGGGATGTAGATGGAAACAAATTTGATTAAATGGGGAGGAAGAAAAGGAAATGAAGCTATTTATCTCATGTTGGACATTTTGAAGACAACGGGTCAAGGGCAAGGTGCTGTTTTCATCGAAAGAGCAAAATATGACAATATGTTTTGCGGAATAGTTGCAAACAGCTTTTGCCTGATTGAGTGACACCTTCTCCCATCCATACGCAGCTAAGCGGGTTTAACACAACTCTGAAGTCATATTTTGCCATTTTGTGTTCTTCATAAAGAAGCTCCACACATTTCAAAGTAGCGGGTCAGAAGCACTAATGAACAAAAGGTACATTTGGTTTTGAAACGACCGTCTCCGGTACTGTGTAAGTGCTTGTGAATTGGGTGATGCTACAGCATACATTTCTAAAACAGATGTGCTGATAAAACAAAGTTTTTTTTGAAGCTGCTCCTGAGATTATTTTTAACCAGTCCATGGCAAATGAGCTGGCTTGTTCCTTGGCTGCTGAGTTAAAAGGCATAATTCTTTTTCCTTCCCTTTTTGCATTTCTGATACAGTGGTACCTTGGGATGCGAATGGGATCTGTTCCGGAGCCCCGTTTGCATCCTGAACAGAACGTAGGACACGACTGCGTGTCTGCACGTGCATGGGTCACGTTTTGCTGCTTCTGCACATGCGCCTGATGTCATTTTGACCGTCTGCGCATGCGCGAGCAGCGAAACCCAGAAGTAACGCGCTCCGTTTCTTCCGGGTCGCCACGGAGCGCAACCCGAAAATACTTATCCTGAAGCGTATTTATCCCGAGGTATGACTGTACATTTCAACACAAGAAAAACAAAAACAAAAAACCCCTGAAAGTAATAGGAAATAGGAAAAAGAAAATTACAAAATTATTTTCCTTCTCTGGAATTGCCACCACACGGGTTTTTAACTAACTTACTCAAGGAGAAAGTCCTGGGTTATATCTCTAAATCGGACTGGTAAAACACACCCGTCTGAAACCCTAGAGGACTGCAGCCAGTCAGAAACAGACCCTCCAAGTGTCCCTATTTTCCAGGGGCGCTCCCAGATTTACAGAATCCATCCTAGTTTCTGCTTTGATCCTGGAATGCCCCGCTTTTCCTTAGGATGTCTCGATATTTTAATCAGAGAAATGTTGGAGGGTATGGAATAGGATGTCCCTATTTTCTTCAGAGAAATGTTGAAGGGGTGAGACAGTACTGAGCTAGATAGACCAATGGCTTGACTTTGTGTAAGGGAGCCTCCTATGATCCAATTTTTCTCCTCCTCCTGTTTCTCATTGCTAGCCAAATCAGCATTTCAAATCTGCATATATTTAAAGGAGGACATAAGGCTAATGGGGAGTCACCTTTTTCATTCCTCTAGGACAGGTGGTAAGGCAACTCTGTTTCCCTCTAGCAGCAAACAGAGCAGTTTGGGACATTAATGAGAGTCTGGCTTAGCCTCGCTTCTCACTTCTCGGTGAGAATCATAGCTGTCAAGTGTCCCTTATTTGAAGGGACAGTCCCTTATTCCAGCGCCATGTCCCACTGCTGTCCCTTATTGATGGATGTCCCTTAAATGATATCCCTTAAATTTCAAAGGAAGCAGCTCCTCTCCCTCCCTCCCTGCTGGCCAGGGAGGAGGGAGGCTCCAACTGTGTTGCTTGGCTGCGTTGCTCACCCCATAAGAAGTCTAAGAACGACTGGAGGGTGGAGCTTGCATGCCTTGTGTGCGGCTAGTTAATGCAAGCTTAGGGGGGTTTTGAATGCTGGGCGCCATTTTGTTGCACGTGCTGCTGCAAACTTTGCAGTGCAAAGCCAGGCCAGGGAGCCATCTTAAGTTGAGGCTGCATAGGCCTTGTGCTGCATGTGATTCAGATTCTATTCAGTTGAACCTCTGGTTACAAAGTTGGTTGGACAGTGTTCTCAAAGCTACCAGCATGAGTTTGACCAGACTGCAGGAGGACAGGAAGACTGGAGTGCCTGGAACAGGTGAGGCTGCAGGTCCCTTATTTTGGCTGCTGGTCCCTTATTTTCAAATCTGTAAGTTGACAGCTATGGTGGGAATTGATGTGACTAGCAAAGACCCAGTATGCGCCCATATAGGGAGAAACTGAGCTTGGCTCTGAAAAATGGGTTCTGAACTCAGACTATATTAATTTGCTGCAGTGAACATATTGATAGTGATTAAAGAGCCAGAACCACAACAAAAAAGAGTACATTTAAAATGTATTTAAAAAATAACAACTGACAAATGATGAAAAATCATAAATATTCATTTACGCAACAAACAGTAAATGATGCAGAAGTGCTAAAACAGTAAATTTTATAAGAAATGATTACCCGAATAAATGAAGCAGTTACAATGAGGCTACGACAAGCACCATGTGGAAGAAATATAGAGCTATTTGCATTAGCTGCTAAAAGGTATAACAAGAAATTATAAGTGAAAAATGAAGTCTAAGAAAGCAATCATTTTCCTAGCTAATCCAATCCAGCTAATGTAAAAAGCAAAGAAGGTTTTTGCTGTATTAGGAAGGCATCATAAAACAATATAGGAAAAATAAGATTTTAAAGTATGAGGTAGAACTGGGGCTTTGTGAGTCAAAGGGTCCATATTGTTGCACTTTGCCCCAGTCTCCAAGCTGTGCGAAATTCCAGGAATTCCAAGCGTTTACACAGGGTTCATGTTTTGGAATGAGATACAACAGACTGAAGGTGTAAATATATGAATAAATCATATTTCTTAAAGCTGCGACAGTCTCCACCACATCTTCAATTCTCCAAAGGAGCCCAACACCTGCGTGAGTGCCTGGAATCTTGCTTCCGCTTGGCAGAGTGAGTGTGGCACCCAACTTTTGTAAAGCAACTTCCTGCGTGACAGCAAAAAATGGGAATTTATTTAAAGACAACTATGAAAAATGCTGGGCTGAAGTGAAAAAAGACTTAGAAATTTGGTCAAATTTGAAGCTTTCACTGCTAGGCCGTATTGCTGCGATAAAAATGAATGTATTGCCTAGATTGTTGTTTCTGTTTCAAACACTGCAAATTTTGGACAAAATGGACTGTTTCAAGAAGTGGCAGAGAGATATCTCTAGATTTGTCTGGCAGGGCAAGAAGCCTAGAATAAAATTTAAAATACTAACAGATGCAAAGGAAAGAGGTGGATTTGCCCTGCCAGACCTTAAACTTTATTATGAATCAGCAGCTTTTTGCTGGTTGAAAGAATGGCTGCTTCTTGAAAACACAGACATTTTGGATTTAGAGGGTTTTAATAATGTATTTGGATGGCATGCATATTTGTGGTATGATAAGGTCAAAGCACATAAAGCATTTAAAAACCATATTGTCAGGAAAGCATTGTTTAATGTCTGGATAAGACATAAGGATCTACTGGAAAACAAAACCCCAAGGTGGCTGTCACCGATGGAAGTGAAAGCTCAGAAAAAGCTCAATATGGAGGTCAAATGGCCGAAATATTGGGAAATTTTGGAACAAGAGGGAGATAGACTGAAATTGCAGAGTTTTGAGAAATTAAAAAACAAAGTGCGAGACTGGCTTTATTATTATCAGATAATGGAGGCATACAATTTGGACAAGAAAATTGGCTTCCAGGTGGAAAAATCAAAATTAGAAACAGAACTGTTAGAACCTAAAACTAAGATTTTGTCAAAGATGTATAACTTGCTGTTGAAATGGAATACACAGGATGAAATTGTGAAATCTGCTATGATTAAATGGGCACAAGATGTTGGACATAACATAATGATGGCTGACTGGGAACAGCTATGGACCACAGGTATGAAGTTTACGGCATGTAATGCCTTAAGAGAGAATTTTATGAAAATGATATACAGGTGGTACATGACACCAGTCAAGCTTGCAAAAATCTATCATTTGCCCGATAATAAATGTTGGAAATGTAAAGAGACTGAAGGTACATTCTTTCACCTTTGGTGGACGTGCCCAAGGATTAAGGCTTTCTGGGAGATGATTTATAATGAAATGAAAAGGGTATTTAAATATACCTTTCTGAAGAAACCAGAGGCCGTTCTCCTGGGCATGGTCGGCCAAATGGTGCTAAAGAAGGACAGAACCTTCTTTATGTATGCCACAACAGCAGCAAGAATACTTATTGCAAAGTATTGGAAGACACAAGATCTACCCACTCTGGAAGAATGGCAGATGAAGGTGATGGACTACATGGAATTGGCGGAAATGACTGGCAGAATCTGAGACCAGGGAGAAGAGTCGGTGGAAGAAGATTGGAAGAAATTTAAAGATTATTTACAGAAATATTGCAAAATTAATGAATGTTAGAATGATGTCAGAATGAAGTTAAGTGGTTTAAGTAGCAATGTTATAAAGGTGTATGTAAAAATGGATTATTAACAGGTGAGAACCCAAAGTTATAATATATTAAGTTAAAGGATTAAGATAAAAACAAAGAGGGAAAGAAATTGCTGAATTAACTAATTGACTTGGAATACAAAAAAGGGAGGTGTGAGGAGGTCAGGGAAGCAAGGAAATGAATGTAAAGTGGAAAGATTGATGTATTTTTTAAAGTGTTTTTTATCTTTTTTGTGTATTTTGTATTTTTCTTTTATTCTTATTTCTGTCTTTTCTTTTATTTTTATTTATGTAATTTTTTTCTTTGAAACGTTAATAAATATCATTTTAAAAAAATAAAATAAAGCAACTTCCTGCATTCCAGATCTGAAAAAAATATTGAGCTACTATCCTCTGCGTGGTTTCTTGGTTGGTTCACAAAGTGATTTATTTTTAAATTTTAATTTTTGCACAAAATGTCATCATCCCCGTTTTAAATTTGAACCAGCGCTTTAAAAATTAAAGATGGATTGTGAAAGCTGCTCAGTGTCCATGTTACTGACATTTAAAACACTTTCTATTTGCAATCCAATGGGGACCTCTTAAACACAAATCCCCCTTTGGTGTACTCTCAGCTCTGACTTTTAATAGCTTTATTTCATTCCTGTGTGGCCCAACGTGCATCACATTAACGGGAAGATGCTCTTGCTAAACAGATTTATTCATTTATCCAGTTCATTTTCTTAAGTTTAGTTACTATTATGGCATGTTTCCCAAGAGGCTTTAATTCACTTTTCCTAACAAGGAGGCTGTGTGTGTGTGTGTGTGTGTGTGTGTGTGTAAGTAAATGTAATGAGGAATCTGCTGTATTGCGGCAATTGTCCAAGAGGCTGTGCCAGTTTTTCTCTTCCCTTTCTCCGATATTCTCTATGGGGTGGATCATGTAAACAGCAAGACACTGAGAGAAGTCCCCATGTAAACAAAAATACTTCCAACGAGAGCTGAAATTCTAGGAAGGGGATGGGAATGAAATAGCAAATGCAGAGATAGCTTTATGAAATGGCCATAAATGTTTTCATCTCCTCAAAGTAGGGGTGGGGAGCTTGTTGACCTCCTGATATTGGAATCCTAGAACTCCTGTCATTCTTGGTCATTGGCCGTGCTGGCTGGGACTGATGGGAGAGTTGGAACGCAACGACTTCTGGAAGTCCCTTTTGCCACTGCCGTGATATTATAAGCAGTGGAGGCTGCTGCTCACTGGGGCTGTTAGAAGGGAAGGCAAGGAGGCCAGAAGCAGTGAGACCAGAGCCAGGATCGGCCCACCCATGAGGTTGGATGAAGCGGCAGCCTTGGGTGCCAGAATCCCACAAGGTGGTGCCCTCATGGGTGCGCCCTGCCCACCCCTGCCAGGGTTGTGCAGCAGCTTCTTCCAGTAAGATCTTGTGAGCTCTCGTGGAGCTTGTGGGAGTTCTGCAAGATCTTGCGAGAGTTATGTGAAGCCGAGCTTACCACTGCTACATCCCCCGTAAGCAAGGCTTCCGCCAGGGCAGGGACACTGGTGCAGTGGTTAAGAGCAGTGGACTCGTAATCTGGTGAACTGGGTTCGCTTCCCCGCTCCTCCACATGCAGCTGCTGGGTGACCTTGGGCTAGTCACACTTCTCTGAAGTCTCTCAGCCTCACTTACTTCACAGAGTGTTTGTTGTGGGGGAGGAAAGGAAAGGAGATTGTTAGCCGCTTTGAGACTCCTTAGGGTAGTGATAAAGGGGGATATCAAATCCAAACTCTTCTTCTTCTCTTCTTTCACCTCAGGTGACGAAACAGCCCATGGAGCCAATGATAAGTGGAGCCAACTAATTCTGCTTTTGTCCCTGTCCTCCTCCCTGCTAAATCAAAAGCAACACTAAGGAGAAGGCGGGCAGGAAGCTGGCAGCCAGTGGCACCTATTAGTCTGTTTGTATGTAACGAAACAAGCAGGTGGGGGCTGACTGAGGGCACACGGAGCTTGGTGGGCAGTGCCCCATTTGCCCCAATGGACCACTAATTATATGTGAGGTTCTGCTGCCCCGGTAAATAAATAAACCTGACCTACATTATTTAAGTGTAAATGCAGGCTGAGCCAATTACAGGATGGAATTTCAAAGGATGACCTATAAAATATCTTCCAGCCTGATCCGTCAAACTGAAAGGCTATTAACTGACTCTGTGAAAAAATGTGTTTCACAGACATCCTGTGGGAAACAGTGGTTGTATATAAGATTTCTAGATATCCAGACAAGACAGAATTACTTCCATATCCCTGGGAAAGGGAAGTAGTCCATTTCAAACAGGGTTGGAAGAAGAAGAAGAAGAAGAAGAAGAAGAAGAAGAAGAAGAAGAAGAAGAAGAAGAGGAGGAGGAGGAGTAGGAGTAGTAGTAGTTTGGATTTGATATCCCGCCTTTCACTCCCTTTAAGGAGTCTCAAAGCGGCTAACATTCTCCTTTCCCTTCCTCCCCCACAACAAACACTCTGTGAGGTGAGTGGGGCTGAGAGACTTCAAAGAAGTGTGACTGGCCCAAGGTCACCCAGCAGCTGCATGTGGAGGAGCAGAGACGCGAACCCGGTTCGCCAAATTACGAGACTACCGCTCTTAACCACTATACCACACTTGCAACAGGTTCAACAGGAAATGCGTTTCAAACTACAGTGGTACCTCGGGTTACATACGCTTCAGGTTACAGACTCCACTAACCCAGAGATAGTGCTTCAGCTTAAGAACTTTGCTTCAGGATGAGAACAGAAATTGTGCTCCGGCGTTGCGGCAGCAGCAGGAGGCCCCATTAGCTAAAGTGGTTCAGGTTACGCTTCAGGTTAAGAACAGTTTCAGGTTAAGTATGGACCTCCGGAACGAATTAAGTACTTAACCTGAGGTACCACTGTATAATGAAAGGGTGTAGCATTTGGGAGTTTTAAAGAAGAGTAAGAGGTGACATGGTAGACGTTTCTGTAATTAGGCATGGCATAGAGGACGTGGATAGAGAAAAGTTTTTCTCCCTCTCTCATAAGTCCTAAACTTATAACCTTAAAAAAAGAAAAAGAAATTCTCCACTGTCACTTGGTACAGGTCAGATCAAATGGTCTTCACCTCCTCATGCTTGTGCCCCTCTCAGCATCTGACCCCAAGTCAGTTGCCACATTCTGCCTAATAGTGTGGCCAGGCCTAGAGAAGATCTCAAGCGATTTTGTCCTTCTTTTGAACTATCCTGCAATCTAGGAAGGATTCTAATCCACAGGCTGCCTGGACTGCTCATATTTCTGGAATCTCACCCAGGGCCGTAGCTAGGGGGTGGTGAGGTGGGCCCCCACCAGGGGTGCAGGCAATTAGGGAGTGCAAAATCGGCTAAAAATATGTCCATAAATATAAATATCGATTATTGCCTCATAAGAAATAGAAGGTGAATTGAATGGGTGGAGTGGGGGAGTTGGAGGAGATGCGGAAAGAAGAGCTAATTTGTCCGTGGCTAGGGGATGCAATCTGGACGGTTCTGCCAGGGGTGCAAGATCACCTTGCTATGGCTCTGATCTCACCCACCTTGAAATATGGGGACAGCTCTACTGCCATCTCAAGGTACCAGATGCAGCATTCAGAAGTGTGGGGAACCCAGCAGAAGGCATGGGATGAGCACACTCTCCCCGTATCAGAGCTTCTTGGTGATTACACAGCAACTGCTCCCCACCACACATTTTCCTGGAGCTCCACACTATTGCATAAACTAATATCGCCCTCTCTAAAAAGGCAAGCACAGGTTTTCATTCCTAGCTTTTCATTCAATGATACAAGGCCACATTCTCCTTCATGGGCAGGGGAGGGACACAAAGAAAAAGACTGTTGTTGATGCTGTCTCTTCAGGTCTGAATCATTCTGATTTATTGATCCAATAAGGAGGAAGCTGGGAGATCTTTGCTGCTGTTGTGTACCTCTCTGCCCTCCCCCTGTGTCTTAATCTGCTCCATAAATGAATGAGATAGTGAATGAATCTAGGAGTAGATGGATGATGGCCTGGGGTGCCTTCAGTTTATCAAGGCAGTGCAGCACCTTCACTCCTTACCCATGAATTGGCTGGGGCTAGTTATCAATAAGTGCTTATTGTCAATTATTTATTCCGTTGTAGCCCTTACACATTGCCAATAAAGAGCAAATGGAGGCCCTAGAAAGGACAAAGGACCTAAATTTGTATAGATGCACGTTTAGAAATGAGTACTGTGGACAGAATTCAACTAAGCTGCTGTGTGAAGGGAATGAGGTTCACTCATGTAATGGAAGGTGGGGGGGTGGAGGGCCCAGAACAGGTTTGGGGGGATTGCAGGGGGCACACAGGGTGCAGAGTACGGCCATGCTGGTGGACCTTGCTCCACTCCTGCATGCCCCACTTTGGGCTATATTGAATCCCACCCTATAATTTAAATATAAAATTATTTAAATAAAAAAGCTTTTATGTATCACTGAATATTTTCAAAATATCTAAGAAATGCAAGACACCTCACTACAACAGGAGCTAAGTGTAGATGGCACTGGTGGCTGGTATCCACAGTCAAGATGAAGGGTGTAAGGCAAGGGAGACCCACAATCAGTGGAGTCAGAGCCAATGACAGAATGTGCTAAATACTTGTACGTAGGAAGGCAAGCAAGTGGTGGATGGTTGAGCTCAGACTAGTGGGGCACTGCTGCATTTGCCTTAATGCTGGCTTGGGGAGCATTTGGCCCTCCAGATATTGCTGTACTACAACTCCCGCCATCCCTGGTCATTAGCCATGCTTGTCAGGGCTGGTGCAGGTTGTAGTTCAGCAACTTCTGGAGGGCTAAAGGTTCCCCACCTCTCTCTTAATCGATCAGCTTCCACTGACTGATGGGTATGGAATCATAGATTTGGAAGGGACTCCAGGGATCATCTAGTCCAGGGATGTCCAACAGGTCGATCACGATCTACTGGTAGATCCCCGTGAGGTTTTGGTAAATCGCAGTCAATCTCTGGCTCACTTTCCTTAGCGTCCTGCCCCACCCCCTCGCTCTGCCCTCCATTGTTGTTGGATCTCTGGAAGGGAAGAGGGGACTTTCTTTCTCTGTGCTGCTGTTTTCATCCATAGTGATCTTTTTATGAGTGACATTACCGCTTGTCCCTTGCCAGTCCCCCCCCCAAAAAGCTCAACAACTTTGAGCTGAACCCCCCAAAAATGGGGGTAGATCACTGCCAGTTTTTAATAAGTAGATCACAGTCTCTTGAGAGTTGGCCACCCCATATCTAGTCCAAGCCCCTGCAATGCAGGAATCACAGCTAAAGAACAGGTAGCCGTCCAACCTGTTGTTTGAAAACCTCCAGTGAAGGAGAGTCCATAACCTGAACAGCTCTTACCATCAGAATTACTTCCTAAAATTTAGCCAGGCTCTCCTTTCTTATAACTGGCTTCCTTTGGTCAGTGTCTTACCTTCTGGAGCAACAGAAAACAAGCTAGCTCCATCTTCCATGTGGCAGCCCTTCAGATATTTGAAGAGGCCTAACATGTCACCTCTTAGTCTCCTCTTGAACATACCCAGCTCCCTCCACCATTCCTCATTATAAGGCTTGGTTTCCAGGCCCTTTGTCAAGCCCCCGCTCTCTCTTCTGATGGTTCTTTATTTTTACACCAGACCTAGATCAGGCGAACCTTCAAACAGAGTGCATACCTTCAAGCACACACCGTCTCCTCTGAAAAGTAGCCCACAATCCACCCTACCTTTGCTCTCTGACTTTTGTGGAGAATCTCAAGCTGCCATCCTCCATCAGATTTCTGCCTTTGCTCTCTTCCGTGCATTGACAAAGAAATGTAAGCAGGTGGCAGCACATCCCTCTGCTTCCGCTGTTCTCCGATGCCCACTTGGAAGCCTGTGGGCTTGACTTAATATGCTTTTCTGGAAAACTCATCACCCCGTCTCTGCGCAGTGTTGTTATCACACCAAGGGTGGCGAGTTTTGCCTTCCATCGACGTGACACCCTTCATTATTTAATGTCATTAATAGTAGGCCCTTGCTAAAACACCCTTCCTGGGCAGAGGGAGTGGAAGGGTAACTGTTTATCGGAAATTCAGATGTGCGAAATAAATACAAAATGAGTTTGCTGGAAGTGATTTTACTCCTGTCAGTTTCCATTTTCATGCTGCATGTCCCAGCTTGGATCCAGCCGCACTCAGCTGAAGTGGGCTGTAAATTCACTTGGGAAGGAACTAACTCGTAATAACAAATAAATATAGAAGGCAGAACACTGAAAGTGATTGGGTAATACCCTTGCTGTTGCAAGGCTGAGGAGGGAAACATATGCCAAACTCTGGCAAAAGGTCTATTTATAGCCAGGGGCTCCAGCCCAGGTTCTCTTCTTGCACCTGGGAGAGTCTCTGAGAAATGAAAGAAAATTCCTAGTGCATTAACCTGATATATCAGATAGAGCTGTCCTAAGTAAGTGCTTATGTTGTTAGGGAGCACAGTAAACTGTATACCAGGAAAGGGGAATCTACAGCTAATTACACTAGGCACTGGCCCAAATTTGGCACTCAATGTCATTTTCCTGTGCTGCTTCACACCTGATGTCATATCGGTTGTCAGGTGTAGGACAGGTAAGGATGTGCTTACAGTAGAACAATCAGAGGCTTAAAGTGAGCTCCTGGTTTTTCATTGGCAGGCCCTGATATAGTGCACCTTGCTGTCAGTGCCAGTCATTTGTCAAAAGCGAGCCTTGTTTTGCCCTTTGGCAGGCACAGTTTGAATCCAAGCTGCATTTTTAAAAATGGACTTTGAAGGGACTTGCTGTAATGAATGTCTTTGAATTTTGACAGGTGGGTGGGGCTGTCCAGCAGATGGGGAAATTAAGGATCAGGCCCTCTACTCAGATCCAGTTCCTCACCCCTGCTGTATTCTCTGCTAATACTAAGGATCACTAATACCATCTGTTTTAGACCCAAACTTTTGCCACAGTAAACCATAACAAGGATCAGAAGCATGGGTGCTGAAGATATTGCAGATCTTAATATTGCGCAGCTTGAAGCAACTGGATGCATAAAAACTGACTCCTTTTGGAATACAACATTGTCCAGGTCCATAAGTTTGTTTCAAAGCTTTACTTGCAGAACTTTCTTTAAAACAGAGCAAAAAAACAGTAAATGATGCACCCAAACAGTTCCATAAGATCATGTGCGTGTCTAGCACAGGCTCAAATTCTTAGAAATAAAATAACTTATAATCACAGCTGACAAACATAGCTCTCTCTTTCATAGGTTCCATTAGCCTGCATTTCAGCCCCAAGAATGTCGAGTCAATGTATAAAGGCTTATGCATGCAGAGAAAAAGGATAAGAAAGGTTTAAGTTGGTTCTGCTGTTTGTTTTGGGTGTGTTTTGTCCTGCACCTGCAGCTAGTTAACCATGTGTGAATGAGTCAGCAAGCATGTGAAAGTGATTCAGCACAATCTACAGTATAAATACTGTTGTGTTTAAGGCAAGTTTGCTCCTTGCCCCTGACCTTGGCAGGAGCATAATCTGTATGACGTAAGGAGACTGTAGCTACAACTGGGTATAACTGAAACTGCATTATTGTCAGTAAAGCAACTGACTCCTCCTAGAACTAGTGTTTCTTTTGGCACACTCCGCTGGCATTAGGATGGGTGCATGCCCCAACAATTTTCACATCCTTCCACTGCCTCCGTCTGGAGAAGCAGCATCTCGTGAGCAGGAGGCTGAAGACAGCAAAGGTAAGAGGGAGAAAGGAGGACACAAGGAAGAGGTCAGCGGCAGGGAGGGGTGAACAACAGAGATTATTAATTTATTATGTTTTGAATTCATATACTGCCCTATACCTGGACGTCTCAGGGCGGTTCACAGATGTGGGCATAGCTGTCAACTTCCAGATTCGAAAATAAGGGATCAGCAGCTTCACCTGTTCCGGGGACAGTCTGTGGGATATCTAACAATCAGGGATAGCAGGGGGAAGCAGCGGGAAAGGGCGCTGGAACAAGGGAATTTCCTGGGAAAAAAGGGAAGGTTGACAGCTATGGATGCGGGATGAACTCACAATATGTTAAGAGGGTATGGCATTTTCTTTTTTAATTACAGTGGTACCTCAGGTTACATACGCTTCAGGTTACATACGCTTCAGGTTACAGACTCCACTAACCCAGAAATAGTGCTTCAGGTTAAGAACTTTGCTTCAGGATGAGAACAGAAATCGTGCTCCTGCGGTGTGGTGCTTCAGGTTAAGAACAGTTTCAAGTTAAGAACGGACCTCCAGAACAAATTAAGTACTTAACCCGAGGTACCACTGTACCATTATTCAATATTTTGCACTATTACTAACATTTTTCTTCCTCTCTGCCCCTGCCCCCCCTACAAATGTGTCCTCTTTTTTTTTTTTGCCTTTCGGAATATGGCAACCCTAAAAGAAGGCGATCTGTGTCTGAGGATGCTACAACTTTATTCCCTTGTCCTGGTGAGATAACGTCCTGTTGGGATTTAATTTTCCAGTGGCTTCTCCACCCCCCCTTCTCTTAAGGGTAGGGGATCCATCAAAAGGGTCTACCTGATGGACTGCATTGAATTTAAAGAAAACCACCGTGGTAAAAGCCTTCTTGTATGTGTCACACATGTGACACAGCCTATGAAGGTCTCAGATGTGCAGCGATGTCTGATGAGCTTCATTGCCCTCTGTGATGGTAACAAAAACATCACCTCTCTGTAAATGAGTGACGGGATGCCTGTGAGAGGTTAGCTCAAGTCAGGTAGCTGTCTATATGTGCTCTAAATGTCACTTCCTCTGGGAACAATGGAAAGTTTATTGTGATGAGTGACTGCTTTATATAGTGATTCACTGACGGAGATAATTGTGTGACTTATTGGAGAACAGGGAGGGGAGAGCTTTCCGGGGAAGCTCAGGAAATATGCAAGGAACGGAAGGAATGAGAGTCAGGTGAGTTTCCTTCTGATTCTGAAGTAACAAAGAAATAGATGTTGCTGCTGCTGCTGAAAACAGAGTAGGAAATATGGATGTGTTGAGATGCAGCAGTTCCATCAGCCCTAAGCAAGCCAACAAGCAAACAAATGGGTTCAGATCTGGTGGTGTGCATTATTTACAATGCAATTCTGTGCATATTTACCCCAAAGTGATTCTTGCTCTTACTCCATAGTAAGTATATTTAGGACTGCATTCTTAATTGATCTGAATCATAGTCCTGGGGCTCCCTATTAACTTTTAGTCTATATCCAGATAATGGCTGGATGTCTGCACAATGGCAGATGCTCCTTGTTGATATCTTGCTCTGTAACATGCTGCGAGGGCATGGGCTATAGCCTACACCAGCCACCCACAGATTCTTTGGACCACATCTTCTCAAGCCAGGGAATGGTCAAGGACAATGGGAGCTGCAGTCCAAGACATTTGAAGGTTACAAGATTGGGCAATGCTGGGCAGTGAGAGGGAGGGGAGGTAACCAAATCAAGCACACCCCCCCCCCGTTAATTTCACTGCTGTCTCCACATGCCTATCTTTATTTTTCTTGGGTTGCCTAGACTAAACAGCCCAATCCACTTGCAATGATGGTTTGAGTATGGGACACAGGCAAGTAGTTAATTGAAATGACCCAGAAACCCCCCCTCCAAAAAAACAACCTATGCTCTTACTTAAGGCTTTGTAAGGCAACAAGTTAAACAGTTTCTGACAAAAAGATTTTAAGAAAAAGTGAATTTAACAGTTTGAATAATTAATAACCCCTAGCAGCAGAGGGCCAGGTAGAGAGTTCTGGAGGGCCACATTCATCACCTTAGGCCTGAGGTTCCTTATCACTGTTGTATTCCTATCAAGTAATATGTTTTCAAGTCATGCTTTTCTCATTTTATGTCGAAGAGTAACACTGACCTTGTGTTATTCTTGTGGGAAGTCCTGCATTTCCTTTAATCACTGATAGGAATGTTTTATTTATTTATTTGCTTATTTCCATCATGGGACAAAAGGCAGTGTATATGTGGTTCTTAGGCAGTCACCCATCCAAGCACTGACCTGCTTAGCTTAAGCAAGTTGGTACCCTCACATACCCTCAGGCCACACCCTGAGACCTTTATGTTTAACTTTAGGTTGAAAAAATAATGTTGTATAAGCCACCCTGGATCTGTGGGAGAAAGGAAATTACATAAATAAGTCAAGGTGCTCTTCAAATCCAAACATTCTAGCCTTTTTGCACCTCGCTGTCCTATCGATCTTCCCCGTTTGCTCTATAAATGTTACCTGCACCACAATTTTATGCATTCGTTTAAAAACTGGGGATAGGTTTCCAAAGGCAGAAATAGCTCCTGGGCAGCTGGTGCCAACTGAAAAAACAAACGAGACTCTGAATGTCATCTCTGTCTCCATAACTGTCCTCCTGCTGCTCCCCATCCACTGGAGGTATCAAAGCAATCCTTAAATACAGCTGTCTTGAGCAGTCCTGGCCCACCTCAGGGAGAACGTGGTTACATTTTGCACTCGGCCTACAGATGATGGATGATCCTCCCTGAGAAGGTGAACTTCAGGTTGAGGTCAAGCCTCTGACAATTGACAAGTCTGCCGAGTGTCAGCTCTCTCAATTGCAATATAATGATCTGTCTTCCTTGGTGCAGGCAGGACTTCAATAGCAAAGGAGCATCTGAAGTGCTGGAGTTTAGCAGCATCTATGAAGTAGTATAGTGGGTAAAACCTCTTAGTCTAGTATTACGCACTTCTCTGAAAATCAGCCTGACCTTTAAGCATGGGGCAACTGGACAAAGGAGTCAGCTTGGCAACGATGAGACATGTGATTTTCTTAGGCTGTCCAACCTACTGTGTGGGTGTTTCTCCTGGCTATGCCCACACTCTGGGAGAATAGAAAACCAAATTATTAGTTCTAATAAATCCAAACACAACAGATAAAAATACACATTTTTCTCTGATGGCAGAGTATGCTCCAGGAGTTCATTGATCATTTTAAGTATTGTGGCTCTTTCTATCCCTTTCATTGCCTCTTTTGCTGCTTGTTGTGCTTGTTTTACAGTAGTCTTAGTTTTATGTTGACTATAATATGCCTTAAGGGTCTCCTTTGGATGGCAAAGACAAAGTATAAATATTAAGGTTGCAGACTTTAATTAGGGATGCCTTTTTAGTAGACTAATGACACAATCACACACAAGTGTACTCAAATTTTCATCGAGTTCAGTGGGACTTACTCCAAGATAAGCATGTAAAACACTCTGTTTTCAGAGTCATTTGTGTAGAACCTGTGGCCCTGATGGTGGTGTTGAACTACAGCTCCCATCATCCCTGATCATTGGCCAAGTTGTCTGGAGCTGATGGGAATCATAGTCCAACAGCATAGGGAGGGCCACAGGTTCCTCATCTCAGGTGCAGCGAGCATATTTGTGTTAGGAAGAGAGGGAAAGTTGCATATATATGATCTAAACAGTGTTGCATTCAGTTAGCATCTGCAATCTGCATACTAGCATGAGCCAGTCACTTACTGCTCCCTCCCACACAATACATGTAAATAAGTGACTGACATAACAGAAGTGGGCTTCAGAGGATGAAATTCAACAAAGCCAAATGTTAAGTCCTACTTTTTGGTACAAAGAATCAACAGCACAAGTTTAGAATGGGGGAGACCTATCTTGGCAGCAGTACTTGAGAACAGGACCCCCCTCTTAGTTGGTCTGAAGAAGAATACTAGCCAGCAATGTGATGCAGCTGCTAAGAAAGCTAAAGCAATCTTCAGCTGCATAAATAGAAACATTGTGCCCAGATTGCAAGTAACAAATTCACTCTATTCCAGGCATAGGCAAACTCGGCCCTCCAGATGTTTTGAGACTACAATTTCCATCATCCCTGAGCACTGATCCTGTTAGTTAGGGATGATGGGAGTTGTAATCCCAAAACATCTAGAGGGTAGAGTTTGCCTATGCCTGCCCTATTCTGTGCTCAGCAGACTGTGGATCTGGGCAGCACATTTGAAGAGGAATTCTTATTAAGAAAGCCACAGAGAACACAATTGGGTGTGGGTTCAAGGCATGTGATAAATACTTAGATTGTCAAGCTTGTAAAAAATCGAATCTGTCTCACAAAGACAGACAAAGCATCTGACTATGGCCCTGCGTCAGGCCCCTCCCAGATACAGGACACCAAGGAGTTTTAACCCTGTAAACTCCAAACTCCACAATTCTGACAAACTGGAGCACCAGTCTAGACTCCAGAGGTGGGTGATCAGGATGCTGAGGAGCTACCTTATGGTTCAAAGAGCTGGGCATATTAACTTGGGAGCAGCAGTGTAGTGGTAAATTCTGACGTGTAGGCCCTCATCATGACAATCACCATAGCCTCACACGCTTCTAAGCAGCCTATACAACCACTGCCAAACTCTTGACCAATGCAGACATTATAGCTTCAATACCAAGACAGTTTTTTCTCTCTTAACCTTATACTTTGCTGAGCATCTAACCTGATGAGCTCTGGTAGACTCACATGTTTGCTCACTGTTTTGTGACACTTTGCCTGGTAATCGCAGAAGGGCTTTGGTATTTTAAAGAATAACCATTCATGCTAAGGTAACCTGCCTTATGATTTGGTATGCAAAGTATTTGCAACTAGTGTGTCAGGAGTGTTGATTTAAAGCAGAGTCTCGTGCCCAGCGGAAGGATGAGGAGTACGTGCTGCATACTCTATATTGCTTTATTTATAGTTCAAAGCAGGTATATTACAGAAAGACATCTTGCCTCTGCCGGAGCAGAAAAATGCATCCACTCTCCTCAACAGCTCGGAGAGAATCACACAGAGAAAAACAGGAAACCAGTGTACGTCACATCCAGCCTCCCTTTCCCGTGAGAAACTCCAACAGTACAGACTGTGGAATGTAAACACCTGTCTCGTGACAAGCCCTTTCGCTGCACAGTGAAGGAAAGCAGAAACCAACATCCTCCCCCTTTCTGTGAACATCACTGGGCAGCGTGTTCGTACAATATCAGTACAAACCCAACTTCTGCACATAGGTACAGTGTTGATCCCTTGATATAATCTTGGACAATACATCAGCAGGAATTTCATTACCTGGCATATAGGACACCGTTACGAGTCCCTTCTGAATACATTCCCTAGCATGCTGCAACTTTAATTGCAAGTGCTTCGTGCTTTGCTTACAACCTTCAGATTTCAGCAAAGCCAAACATGCTTTGTTGTCCTGGTAAACCTGGATTGGACATTTGACAGGAATTTTCATATCTTTGCACAATTGTACTAACCATTCACAATCCTTAAGTGAATAAGACAGTGCATTCAGTTCAGCTTCACAAGTACTTAAGCTAACTGTTGTTTGCTTCTTGCATGACCAATCAAACAGACCCTGATTGTACATGTAGCAAACTCCAGATGTACTTTTCCTGTCTGTAGTGTCACTTCCATAACTTGCATCTGCAAATATCTCAAGACCACCAGACTTCTGATTGTTAAGTCTCAGTCTGTAATGCATAGTGCCTTTCATATACCGCGCTATGCGTTTCAGAGCTTTCCAATCCTTGACACTAGGATTGTTGACTTGTCTGCTTAGCAAATTACAGCTAACAGCAATGTCTGGTCTTGAACATCTGGCAATGAAGTTTAGCTTGCCTAGCACACTTCTGTACAGCGTAGTGTCAGAAAATGCTTCTTCAGTGTCATCTACCTGATAACCTGTTGTCATTGGTGTGTCTACAGGGTTAGCATCCATCAGGTTTAGTTTACTTAACACATCAGCAATTTTCCGTGACTGGTGTACTAGAATGTTACCATCTTGATCTTTCTCTATTTCCAGAGATAGGTAGTTGTTTACCTCACCAAGATCTTTCATGTCAAAGTGCTCTTTCAGTTGAGCTAGGGCGTTATTGTACATTGCGACATCTTTCCAAAAGAATAATAAATCATCAACATAAAACAAACAGTACAGTTTCTTTTGCCCCTCCTCTTTGACAAACACACATGGATCAGCTTTCCCTTGCTGAAAACCTAGAGAAAACAATACTTCAGTGAGTTTTGTGTGCCAACACCGTGCACTTTGTTTGAGACCATAAAGGGATTTCTTCAGAGCACAAACAAATCCCTGTTTTACCTGTACGCCATCAGGTGGAAGCATATAAAGTGATTCATCCAGAGATCCGTACAGAAAAGCTGTATTAATATCATGGTGACTAATGTGTAGATTTTCCTCTGCAGCTAGCTTGAGCATAAGCCTAATGCTCTCATATCTCACTGTGGGTGAGTAGGTCTCGTGATAGTCTTCACCTGGTACCTGTGCAAAACCTCTGGCTACCAATCTGGCTTTGTGTCTGACTATCTTGCCATTTTGATCTGTCTTCGCTTTGAAGACCCATTTGCTTCCAAGCAGTTTCATTCCTGGAACTACTGGAACTAGCTCCCATGTTTTGTTCCTTTCTAAGGAATCAAGCTCAGCCTTCATGGCATTTAACCATGGCTCAGCTTCCTTTGAATCCAAACCCTGGATTTCTTGGAAACTTGAAGGTTCAAATACCTTCTTGGAGCTTTTAACAGCTGTTACTGCTATCGTAGCAAATTCATCAGCAAATCTCTTTGGAGGTTTGCCTTTTGTGGCTCTTTGTGACCTACGAATTAGCCTTAAGTCTTCAACACTCTCCTCTTCCTTCTTAGGAGAAAAGCGACCTATTGTGAACAATGGTTCCTCCAATTCTTGATCAGAGCTTTCAGAGGGTCGCATAGAGGCTTTCGCACTCTTGAAATCCTCTGAACCACCCGATTCAGTTTCAGATTCAGACTCAGAACCTTCATCAGTGGGTGTGGGTTGTTGTGGTTGCTTTTGACTATCCTCAGTCTCATCATTGTCATCAGGATAACATTGGAAAATTCCCACATTCTCCCCCCACTTTGCATTGTACTCAACACTTCTCGTGAGCTTAATTGTCTTAGAGTCAGTCATCATTATTCTGTAAGACCCTTTCTGATAACCTAGAAAGATACCATGCAATCCACGCTTGTCTAACTTGGAGTTTTGTGGTGAGTGAACCCACATGTCCGAACCAAAAATCTTCATGTGTTTGATGTATGGCTTCTTGCCAAACATCTTCTCATAGGGGGTACAACCAATCGCTGAAGATAACCTGCGATTGTAACTGTAAACAAAACATGAGAGAGCTTCGGCCCAATAACTCTCTGGAAGATTGGCATCATGCAGCAAGGTTTTTAACCCTTGAAGCAATGTCTGATTTGCCCGTTCCGCAAGTCCATTCTGCCATGGCGAGCAAGGACTAGACAAATCGTGTTGAATTCCTTTCTCAGTCAGAAAAGCTTCAAACTGCTGAGAAGTGAATTCTCCCCCGCGATCACTGAAAAGAGTCTTTATCTTCTTACCATGCACATTTTCCAACCAAGCACAGAATTCCTTGAACCTAGGAAAAGCCTCTGATTTTTGCTTGAGATTGTACACAAAAATATATCTAGAAAATGCATCAATGAGAACCATGAAGTACCTATTTCCACCCAAAGAGGGCGCTAGTGGTCCAACCAAATCTGCATGAACAACCTGGTATGGTTCTGTAGCTTGCCTACTAGACACCTTACCTTTCGCAGCCATTTTCACCTTGTTTGCTGCGCATGCTTTGCACTTCATGTGGTACCTGCAGGGTTTAATAGTCATACCTTCAACCAAGGCAGGCATTTTAGATACTGCCTCAAAATGCAAATGACCAAATTTTCTATGAAAATCATGAATACATTCTGCATGCAAACTTTTGTTAGAACCTGCAATGCAACAAGTGTCATCCTGCACAACATCATCATAATACAAAACAAACAAACGATCAACATATTCAGCATGCAATACATAATCATTTTTCTTTGTGATGATGCACTTCCTGTTCTTGAAGGACACGTCAATGTTCCGCTCATTCAGCTGTCCAACACTGAGGAGATTATGCTTGGCGTCTGGCACGTAAAGCACATTCTGTATCGATAAGTCCAAACTGTGAAGAACAACAGTTCCGTAGCCTTTACTGGGAATAGTGTGGTCATCCGCCTGGTGAATCGCACCTTCCTGCGGTGTAAAAGACACAAACAGTCTCTTATCGTTGCACATATGGTGGGTTGCCGCTGAATCAACAACGAAGAAAGATCTAGACGTCTTCTGGACCTCTGCAACCTTTGGAGTGAAGCGTGAAACCATAGCCTTGTGCTGCGTTGTCCTAGACACCGGACCTTTGCCTTTGCCTCGGCCTTTTCCACGCGATGAGCTTTCGCTGCGCTGCTCTGTCTTGGCCCTGGGATATCTGCATTCCCTCTTCATATGGCCTAGACGTCCACACGAGTAGCATTTCACTGCCTTCAAAGCTTTGGCGCCATCTGGTGGTTCCACTGCACTAAGGGATGACGTCTGTGAAGACTCCCCCTTGCCCATGCAGCTAGCACCCCGGCGATCTGCTTCATTCAATATCACGGCAGTTACATAGTCCACTGTCAGCTGAGCGGTTGGCTGCACAGCAATCTGGGTTGCAACAGACTCCCAACCTGAACCCAAAGATTGTAGTATCATGAAAGAATACACAGCCTCTGGAAAGTTGAGTCCTCTCTGTTGCAGCTCATGTCTCAGATTTTGCATCTCCATCAGATGTAAACGCACATCTCCACCTTCAGCAAGAGCCATATTATGCAGCTTGTTAAAGTAAAACATAGTAGATCCAGCTTCTGTCCTTAAGTGAGCCTCTCTCAAAGCGTGCCAAATTTCTCTGGCTGAGGTCTTATCACGCAATAGACAGAGGTCTTCTGGGGATACTATCAATGTAAGAGTTCCCCTTGCTTTGGAATCTTTAGCTTCCCATGCATCTGTAACTGGAACTGGGGGCGTGTCTGTAATCACCTCAAACAAACCCTCTTTCCGCAGAATTGCCTCTGCATACAGAACCCAGTCGTGGTAGTTTTTCTTGTTGAGCTTAGGAATCCCACAAGCATCCTGAAGGGCCATCATGACTCTGGCATTAGCCTTCAGCGTCATATATGCTGCTTTAAATCTTGCTGCGTCACTGCTGCAGCTGCTTTATTCCAAAAGCGCACTTAAAAGTTACTTTCGATTTCCCCAGCATAGTGACTTGTGCCTGGGAGCCTTTTGCCTGTTCCCGGCAAAACGGCTTTAAAAGTTCAAAGTCCAGCCATAAAGCAATTAACTAGAAGCTGGCAGGCTGCCCGGAGCAGTAGCACATACCTCATCAATCACTTTTACGCGCAGAGCAGATTCCGATCTGATCTGTCCCTCTGCTTTCCGATCCTTTGCCGGCACTCCGATTCGACTTCTGGAGCCCATAACCACATGTTGATTTAAAGCAGAGTCTCGTGCCCAGCGGAAGGATGAGGAGTACGTGCTGCATACTCTATATTGCTTTATTTATAGTTCAAAGCAGGTATATTACAGAAAGACATCTTGCCTCTGCCGGAGCAGAAAAATGCATCCACTCTCCTCAACAGCTCGGAGAGAATCACACAGAGAAAAACAGGAAACCAGTGTACGTCACATCCAGCCTCCCTTTCCCGTGAGAAACTCCAACAGTACAGACTGTGGAATGTAAACACCTGTCTCGTGACAAGCCCTTTCGCTGCACAGTGAAGGAAAGCAGAAACCAACAAGGAGATGGCATTGTTGTTGTCCTTGCTGAGAAATGTAGCAGCATTTAATCCCTGCCTCTCCCTGCTCCGCTGCACAACTGGTTGGGAGACATGAAGATTCAGGAGAGACAGCATAGTTGTCCTGAAATATCTGAAGAACTGTCATGCAAAAGATGGAACAAATGGAGCAGATTTGTTCTACGTGACTTAAGAGGACAGGAGTAAAACCTACATATGGGAATTGAAGGGTAGCTGTTTTTGGATGAACATCAGGAGGAACTTCTGAATGGTAAAAGCTATTTGGCAGCGGAACACACTTATTTGGGAGGCGGTAGGCTTTTCTTACTGGAAGTATTTAAGTAGAGGCTGGTCATCTGACAAGGCTGCTGTGGCTGCATCCTGCATTGAACAGAACCTTGGACAAAATGACCTCCAAAGTCTCTTCCAACTGTCTGATTACTTAGTTAAATTTTTCAGCTTCCAGCTTTGTCAGAAACGCTGTTGGATTTCCAACCCGAGATCTACCACCATTTGGGAGCGAACATCATTTGAAAGCAAGATTTGGCCTATTATTGAAGGAATTGACTCCTGCACTTTATTTAGCCCTGATTCATATGCTGCTGATGCAGTATGTGTTAGGGGGAGGATTTCTGTTTCAAAAATAGTTTCTCCTATTGCTCTAAGTCCTATTTTTTTCTGATAGTAAATGCATCAAAGCCACCCACTGCCTCCTTATTCTTAAAATGTGCATAGCAAGTTAATTTCAGAAGGTTATCTTGCAAAAAGCGAAGACACACGTGGCATTTTCCAGCTGGCCTGACTTCATAAGCAAGGTTAGGCAGCAGGTTCAGGCAGCAGGGGGTGGGGGGAAGGATTCTGATGGGATTTTTTTTTGTACATACACATTTACCAGGAACTTAACTGAAATGCCTGGCAGAAGTGGGAGATAGGACTGTGTTTTTCCTATACGCAGCTGATAACCTTGCATGCTGCTCATTTTGTAACATTGCAAACTATAGCCAGAAAATGTCAGAAGGAACATTTGGCCATAGCTCAGTGGTAGAGCATGCAGAAGGTCTTGGATTTGATCCCCAACATCTCCAGGTGTGGCAGGAAGAAAATCTTACCTGGAATTCCTGGAGTCTCACCACCAGTCAGTTTAAACAATACTGAGCTGGATGGACCAATAGTCTCACTCCAGTTTCCTATGTTCCTATGTCAGTTGGACCAGGAGAAGCCAGTGCCGTTGGAGAGAGAGGGGTTGGGCAGCAATATTGGATGGCTAGACTCTGCTTCCATGGTCAGATGCAGTTCATACATAATTGAATATCATGGTTTACAGCCTCACTCCTTGTTGTGTGCTTACCCTCAGACATTGGTGAAGACCTTGGTGACTCATTTACAGGCCATGTTGTCGGGTGGATGCTGGCTCTTTCTCAGTGACCAGTGAGGCCACAGGAGCATCCTGCCCCAGATCTTTCCAGCCAATATCTGGGTGAAGGGATTGTGAAATGCAGGGAGAGTCATTGTGGTACCCTCAAGGGCTACAAATCCAACCACGCCCAACCAACATGGTAAATGACTGGCGCTGTATTCCAGCAACAGCTGGAGGACACCATATTTGCTGCCATGGTGGAATGCATTTTTATCTTGCCGTATTTGAACCAGTGGCCCTGGGAGCATATATGCATTTGTACATGTGTCTCCATAATTGTACAGACCACTTGTTTCTCAGTAAGCAGTGGCTCCCAGGAAAGGATGGGGGGGGGGGAGAAATGTATTTTATTCATTGACTGTAATAAAGCCTCAAAGCAGTTTACAAAAAAGCAACAAAAAAGCAATGAACTGTCAGTGAAAACAGTTTAAAACAACTATTAAAAAGATCCAGAAAATACTTAAAATCAACGATCATCTTAAACCCAGATTAAAACACATGTCAGCATTCTACATGTCTGAATATGCTTGCCTAAATGAAATGTTTTTAGCAGGCAACAAAAAGAGGACAGTGAATGTGCTTGTCTGATGTCAGTAGTCGGGGAGTTCCAAAGTTTGTGTGCTGCCACACTAAAGGATCCATCTCTTACAAATGCAGAACAAGTATTATGTGGCACCTCTAGCAGTGGCAGTTCTGTAGATTGAAATGGTCAAGTGGGAAATTCTGAGGTAAGGCAATCTCAAAAGTAAACTGGTCCCAAGCTGTTAAGGGCTTTATATTCTGCTACCTTGAACTAGGCTCGGAAACGAACTGGAACCAGTACAGGGACTCTGCTAGATTGGTAAAGAGCAATCTTTACCAAGATTGTTGTATAATATGCAATATAACACTGGGACACCAGATGCTGTTGTGGAGTCCTATTTTTCCCTACCAGATTTCCCTGTATGAGTTTACAACGCGTTTAACTGAATTGCTTCTTTGACATGTCTAGATCCAGCCTGGGTCTCTTAACAGAGGTGTTATATGCTCATTCCTGTGAGCAATTGTGTCACCACACTCTGCACTAACTGGATCAAGTGCAAAGAAAACCCCACACAGAGTGCCAGAAATTGGTGCTTTGTGTGCACACCTGGATACATAATGCAATGTGGCTCAAATAACATGCCACTGAAAAGCAGCCACAAGGCTCTAGTGTATTGTGTTTAAAGCTAAGCATGCTGGTAGAAATAACTGCTTTGAACATGCATGTGAATTGTGTGGAGTATCATGTATCTCAGCCTGTGGACTTCACTGTAGAAAGCACAGCTGGAACATTGCCCTGTCACTTGGACCTTATCTCCACTGATGCATCTGATTAGGACTTCTGCTGGGGGGACAAGCCCATTTTCCTCATCTGAGACAACGGCAGGGGTGAGGAAAAAGAGGGATTACAGAGGCATTAATTCTCACACTTTAAAAAGGAAGAAATACTTCTGTAAAGAACAGACTCTCCTGTAGAAGAAAAAAAAACCCCTGCTGTATTGTTCCACCTACGCATCCTACATAAATAGCTTTCTTCCCGGCATACTCATTCTCCTTCCCTTCCATGGGCCATGGAAAAGGACCATCTGCACATGCGGATGGAAGATTGTAAATCCCTCCAGTTCACTTTTGGTGAAAGGAAATGAGCAATTAGATGTGGAATGACATTATCCTGCTCAGAGCTGCTTAAGAGGGCAGCAGTTGTCATCTTCATTTCTCTCCCTGTATCCCATTCCCCCCACCAGCCTGACTCTCTTGCTTGCCGCCTGAAGAACAGCCATAACTGGCGTTCTCCATCATTGCTTGTCTCTCATCTTCTTGCTACATCGCTATGCGCGACATCTTCATTTCGCCTCCTCTTGGCATTTCAGATCCCTCCACTGGCAGATCAGCTCCGTTACTTAATATGTGACTAAAATGGGTTTTGTGTATCATCCTAGATTCTGCTCTTGGATTCACATGCTCAACTCCAGCAGAAGGAGCAGCAGCTGGTACACGATGAGCAGGTTTTGGCCCATTGACAGTTATTAACAAAACATTTTAATTGTTCATTTTTGGGGGGACAGGGGACAGTTTTGAAAGAGTAATTGCTAGGAGACCATATAGGTAAAAGACTGTGCTTCCATACTTTGATGACCCTATGCCATCCTCAGCTGTAATTAACCTTAAGACCAGGAACTTGGAAAAAAGATTCAAACAACTGAACTATCAGCATTAAAAAGTCTTCAAGAGATTCTTTAAAGTTAGCAGTGAGGATGCCAACGGAATCTCAGAGTATTCCGCACCATGGGACGGGCAGCACTAAATGTCCAGCTTCTCGCTGAAGCCTGGTGGGCATCTGAGACATGGACAGCTCACAGCACTTCTCTGGGTGATCTTAGTGACCGAGATGGGATATAAGGGCCCAGGTGGTCCTTAAGGTATCCTGAACCCAAGTTGTTCAGGGCTTTGTATATGAATATGAGTAGCTTGAACCTGGCCTGGTAACATGGGCAGATGTTTTGGCACATACAGCCAGCGACACCAGCAGTCTCTCCTGTGTCCTAGGATAGATAGGGGAAATCTGAGGACCTCCAGATCCATTGGACTCCAAAGCCCATTATTCCTGATCATTTGCCATCGTTTTGGGTTGTGCTGTGTTGTGGTCCTCCTCCCCTTTTGCAAGGAAGCAGTCAACCACCAATTCATCACCTGTGATTAAGTCCAGGAGCAGATTCACCTGTTCATTGGCTATTTAAGAACATAAGAATTTTCTGAATGTTCCAAGATTCAGCTTCAATGGATGTCCGTGAGATCTAGTTATGAAAGAGGGAGAAAAAGTATTCTTTCTCCATCCTATTCGTGATATTATAGACTTCTATCGTGTTCATTTTGGTTGCCTTTTCCTGAACCTTTTCCAACTCTACAATATACTTTTTGGAGGGGTGAGGCAACCATAACCAGACATAGAAGTCCAAATGCAGTAGCACCATGTATTTGTCTTTTCATTACGATAACAGCAATTTTATTTTAAGCTCTTTTCCTAATGATCCCTGGTGTGAAATTTGCCTTTTTCACAGCAGCCACACTCTGTCTCTGAATTTTCTTTTGCTATACTACTGGTAAATGGCTACTTTGATACTATACGAAAAGCTGAGGCATGTCCAAATGCCTGACGGTCAAACAAAAAATATATGAGAGTGTTCATTTGGAATGGTGGCAATCAATTACTACAATTTTGGTGTGTCGTCCCCCCCCATTTTAAATATATTGTGGGATATGTGGCTAGTACTTTGGTAGAAACATCTATTAGACTGAGTCTCAGGCCCCGTCTGGATTTGTATGCCTAAATGAACATTACAGATTTCAATTGTCTACAAGTGTCATTTTGAGCCTTACAGAAGAAAGCTGAGGAACTCCGAGAAGGTTAAAAGATATGCATAATGGTCTGGAACTAATGTGAACAAAATGTAGATGTTTTTAACATGAATGCAAGAAGACTACAAAATAAGATGGGTATAATTATAGATAGTTCAGAAATTTCATGAAATGATAGGTTTCATCGGGACTACTGTAATATATAGCGGAAATGATTGGCGTAGTTCTGGACACTGAGGATACATACACACTAAACCTTTAAAGCACATTCGAAACACGTTCTCTCCCTCAAAGAATTCTGGGCACTGTGGCTTGTCAAGGGTTGCTGGGAATTGTCACTCTGTGGGGGTAAATTAAAGTGCACAGAATTATTTGAGGGAAAGAACTAGTTCCAAATGTGCTTTAAAGTATAATGTATATACCGCCTGAGATACAAACAGGTTACATAGTACTGGATTGAACATAACATGATTTATTTCTGAGCGATTAGAGTGTGAGAGAGACACAAAGGCCTTATTTACACAAATATAAGAGGCAACGTGATAGTAGTTTATAAAATCATTCATGGCATGGAGAAAGTGGCCAGAGAATATTTCTTCTTTTACTCTCATTACACTGAGACTTGTGGACATCCAAGAAAGCTGAATGTTAGAAGATTCGGGACAGATAAAAAGAAATCACTTCTTCTCACTTCTTCACTCAGTGTGGTGTAGTGGTTAAGAGTGGTGGACTCGTAATCTGGGGAACCGGGTTCACTTCCCCGCTCCTCTACATGCAGCTGCTGGGTGACACTAGACACACTTCTTTGAAGTCTCTCAGCCTCACTCACCTCACAGAGTGTTTGTTGTGGGGGAGGAAGGGAAAGGAGATTGTTAGCCACTTTGAGACTCCTTAGGGTAGTGATAAAGCGGGATATCAAATCCAAACACTACTCAGTGCATCGTTACATTACAGAACTCTCTCCCACAGGAGGCAGCAATGGCCACCAAGCTAGATGGATTTTGAAAAAGGATTGGACAAGCTCATGGAGGAGAGGGCAATTGGTGGCTATTAGCAAGGATGGCTCGGCTCTGCTGCCATAGTTGGAGGCAACATTGCTTGTGAACACCAGTTGCTGGAATTCATATGAAGGGACAGTGCTTCTGTGCTTGGATCCTGCTTGCAGGTTTCCCACAGGCATCTGTTTGGCCACTGTGAGAACAGGAAGCTGGACTAGATGGGCCATTGACAGGCTCTCCATATGTTCTTGTGAGACAGGGTTGATTAAAAATAGGCTTATTCTTAAGAAATCAGATGGCTTGGAATTCAATGACAAAAGTAATTCTAATCTGTCCAATAAAAAAAAAGTGAGGGGCACTTGTAGGCTTGATTCAGATGTCACCTTCCAGTGCTTCAGACTATGAGTTGGAAGGTTGGGAAAGTGATGCAAGCCGGAGAGTGGAGGAAGGAGGGAGGGAGGGAGAGGGAAAGAGAGAGAGAGAATAGACTGTCAATCACAAAGCTGAAAGCAATACCTAAGCAGGCAGCTGTGCATTTGTGAGCCCACCTCAGATGATGGATAGAGCGATTACATTATGCTGCTCACTGTAATAAAATTTGTCTGAGTTCCAACAAACCAAGTGCTGAGCTACCTTTTGATGAGGACACAGTGTTCCAGAAAATCAGGTGCAGGTTTGATAATCATCTGATGATACAGCTTTATCAAGGAGGAAGCATGGGCTATGTGATGCAAGGGCATAAGGGAGGTGTTGCTCTTTAAGCTAGCAAGACTGAGAGAACATGATTAAATATTGCCTCAGTAAGGTGGATTAGGGGTAACAACTGGTCTCCTATGGGACTGAGGGAGAAAGCAGATGTGATGCATTTGGGATTTTGATCGACCTGACATTTATTTTTGCTTTCTTTGGTGCTTCCTTTAGTGAAGTTTCTGTCACCAAAATGGGTTGACATTTTCATACATGTGAGTGAGATATGGTGGGGAAAGAGCAGGCTTTTTTCTTCTTGGAGAAGTGGGAGCCACAAAAAGAAAATGAACAGGAGAGGCCTTTATCACCTTGGTGAGATGGGGGTAACGTGGGATTTTGGCACAGTAATGGTGTGGAGATGACTTGTCTTGAAGGAATGGGTTTCCCAAACCCAAAACTAACTGTGAACGCAGTTTGAAACTGCACCAAAATCCCTATTTTTCCTTAGCTAAAATCCATTAACTTGAGCTCTGAGACAATGTATAAACAAAAACCCGGCTGTGATCAAAGCCTTCTCCTTTATCAGTTTGTGATCGCAGGGATGACACTGACTGCACCAGCAGAACAGAGAAGACACGTCCGTGCCTTATCTTATGTGCTGACCACAAAAGACGCACAGACCTAAGTCCGGAACAACGCCAAAAGCGTGTTCTCGGAGATGACTACCTCTTCATCCAAGAAGAGTGAAGAGAGGAAGATCCTTTTATGGTCAGAAGTACAGGAAGGAATTCCCTTTTATGGTTAAGAATACCAGAGCAAGAACATATGTGATGTCAACCTGCGTACATAGGCTGACGTGGTTGGAAGGAGGGAGAGGGTGCCTGGAGGATATATATACTGCATGAAACTTGTCATTTCTTTGGACTTGCTGTGGACTTGATCACGCAAGTGCCTTCTGCTATCTGGAGAGCAGAATAAACTCTTTCTTTGAATCAACTTCAGTGTCATTTGACTTCCTTCCTCCTGTCCCGGAGCAACACAGACCCAATCGGTGAACTCCAATAAGGCTACAGTCTTTAATTTATGAGTTGGAAGAAAATGAGATTATTATTTAATACTGAAAAGGAGCAAGTGATTTATGATACAGTGTCAATTCAATAACACCACACTCTTGAGGACTAACAGCATGCACCTTTGGAGAGGTGCAGATCGTTCCTGAAGCATTTCATCCTCCCTATTCTCCATAAACAATGTAGTGACCTGGAGTTCCAACCCTGATGACCTAGTTTGTCCCAACCACTGGTCAAATAGGCATGTCTGCGGTGGGGAAAGATCTGGCCTGCCATGTCAAAAATGTTCCTCACCCCTTCTATAGAGCAACAACCAGGATTTCCACCTCAAGGTTCAGATGCTCTCCACCACAATGTTTCCCTTTCCTACCCAAAAATATGAACAGAGGGCCCCCAAATTATAGCTCTTGCCATACCCGTGGAGAAGGTTGACGATACCGAATTCCAATTGTACATTTTTTTCCCGTTGTCCAGAAAGCACGATACTTTCCTTTTCGTCTTGCTGCACAGCATCTCACTCTCAAGATATTAGAGAGCCTAAGGTCTTGTAATGCGGCACTACAGTATGATTCCTTTGTTAGGCAGGTTTCTGTATGGTTGGCTGATAAGAGTTAATGGCTAGATATGATACCTCTGAATCTCTCTGTTTGAATGAGATGTCCATCAGAGCTTAGAGAAAGTGACACCCTCCAGCTAAGGGAAGGAAGCAAATAGAGCTCTCTCTCCCCCTCCCCCGTGTGTGTGTGTGTGTGTGTGTGTGTGTGTGTAGAATAGCAGTTTGGGAGAAAGACACACCTGACAACTGTCTGGAGGCATCCTGGGCTGTTGAGTGTGTCTCTCTCTGTGATTCTGATGCAGGATTTAAGCAGCCTGGCCTTTGAATATCCTCCCTCCTACATCAGTGGACCTCTCTGGTGGACTTACCTGCTAGTGGAGGTGAGGCTGGGCAGTACAGCAGCAGCACTGCAGTTTGTGGTTAGCAGCTGTGACCCAATGCCTCTGATATAGTCCTGGGGCAAATAGTGGGCAGCTTGCAGACTCAGACACTTGATGCAAAGGTCCCAGGACCAGTAGTAACTCCTGCTGAACCTTAGCAGATGCCGGAGGATGCTGGCTGCTGCTGCTGACAATGGAATGATGTGAAGTAGCAGATCTACCACTTTGCAAGAGTATCTACGGCTTGCTTTGGCTTATGCTCTCCTTGTACATTTGCAAGTAAAGCTTTGTTTTTTGTTTTTTAAAGTCTCTCTCATCTAAAGGAAACCAAACCCATGTAGCACTGCCCCTTGAAACTTCTCATGATGTGTAGAAATGGGAAATGTGCAACACCGGAGGTATAAAATTGCACAGTGCACATTTTAGAAATTAAATTGAAGGGAGAATTTATTTTATATTTGAGGAGAAAATGGTGGCTTGATGAGGGAACTGGCCTTCAGTTTTAGCTGAAACTGGGAGGCAATGTATACCTTATCACCTTAATGGTGCACCCACCCCTTCTCTTCAACCACAACACTTTTCCTTCCTCTTGCTGCAAAGTACCGTATATGCTCAAGTATAAGCTGACCCAAATATAAGTTGAGGCACCTAATTTGACCACATAAAACTGGGAAAACTTATTGACTCGAGTATAAGCTGGTTCACCACACCACAAACCTCCTGGTGGGCCGGAGTGTGTGCGTGCACGCATGCGCACATGGCAGAAGGGGCTTCTCTCTCCCCCAGCCCCTCCTGCCCCCCTGCCTACCTAGGGTGCTGCCGAGAGACAGAGGCTGGTGGTGGCAGCGGCTGCTCGTTCCTCCACCGCCGCCAGCGAGGGGCTGCTGGAAATGCACTTGGGTGGGACTCTCACTCGAGTATAAGCCAAGGGGGGGGGGTTCAGCTTAAAAAATGTGCTGAAAAAGTTGGCTTATACACAAGTATATACAGTATCTCTCACCAGCTGCAGAGACAAATCTACCAGCAGTATGATCTGCTTTGGTGGCTGAACTCCAGAACTGCCCACTGCTGATACGTGGAATGCAATGCCTAAATCCTGCCTTCATTCCCCATTCTCCAGCTCCTGTGTTGTTCACATTCATGGAGGAGGGGGGGGGGGAGAGGACCCACTCTCCCACCCGCAAGATGTTGTTTGTATTTTGGCTTTGGGTTTGTTTTCTTAACAAGATGGAACATTTAGACATATGGCCATCGATCGTGTGAGAAAGGGAGAAGACGGATGAGAGTAACAATACTGCGCACTGCTCTGCTGCGTGCACAAGCCATGCGGTGCTGAGGAAAGCAGACTTCATCACTCACAGGGCATTTATATTAATGGCTAACCCAGCCTAACCCTTTGCAAAAGAATGAGGAATGAAACCACTTCACTGAGCATTGTCAAAGCCTTTTGTTAGTCCAAAGACAAAAGCAGGCTGGAATATTCCTGGTGTTGTATGCTCTTACTACATTTACTGTTGCAAACTCAGCAAATGAAACCTCGTGCTGGGAGATTTTGCTTGCTGTGATTCCAGCAATGGTAGAGTCCCACCACAACAACCTCCCAGGAGCCACTGGAGCTGGAACTGCGGCTGTGAACAGCTGCCCTGTGTGGTGAGCAGCAAGGATGACCGTATGGACTGTCCTCCTGGGCAGTAAGGTGTTTTCAGGCTGCATGAACGCCATACATTGAAAGCACACAACTTCTCTAAAAGAATCCTGGGAACTATAGCTGAAGGGTTCTAGGAATTGTAGCTGTGTTGGGGGTAAACTGCAGTTCCCAAGTTTGGGGGGGGGGAGTCATGTGCTTTCAATGTATGCTGTGTCTGCAGCTTCCGGATGTGGACTGATCACGTCAACCTGCACCAGCCATTGGGCCTTCTTAGACAAAGAGAACTACAAAAGGCTTCCTATTTGGGCTGGGTCTTGTACTGTATTTTTAATATTTTGTTGGAACGCACCCAGAGTGCCTGGGGAAACCCAGCCAGATGAGCAGGGTATAAATAAATTATTATTATTATTAATAATAATTAATTTCAAGGCATCAGTGGTCCTCCTGGTTCTCCTGCATCTATGTTTTGCATGAAAGCATGTGAATTTTTTCTTTAGAATTGGTCCTTTATACATGTAACTCTTATGGTCTGGAGCTGATCCTATGATCTGGAACTGTCCTGCATCAACTCATGGAATTGTCAAGTTATGGGACAGACCAAACCCAAATGTAAGCATTGCGCACAGATGCTCTTACTATTGTAATTCCAAATGCCAGTTTTATTTAACCTCTCATTTCTCAAAAGCCCGAAGTCTTTCAAAGGAAGATATCAGAGGTGATGCGAAGCAATGGCCTGGCACGTTACAGACAGATGCAGCCAATCTGGTTTTCCTCTGAGAATGTAAAATGGCTAGTCTGACCTTTCCAACAAAAGAGTGAGCAAATGGCCAGCTCAAAATATGATTCTGTGTATGAATGCATGAATGAAGCAATCAATGCATGTTCATTCATCTATGTCATCTTTGGACAAGATACCTTCTTGCATTCCTCTGTACCCAGCTTGCTCTTTACCAAGTAAAGATCTGAAAGCAATACAGAGCCATTTGTTCAATGTACGGTGGGTGTGGTGCTTGCATGTGATTATGTATGGGGGAAAGTTTTGAATAAAGGAGGTGTGGACAACGGGGCTGCTGCTTATTGCATTTGCTTTCACTATTCAGTTTTTTTCAACAAATATTCTGATGGAATGTAAACCTCAGAATGCCTTAGCAGATGTTGACTTCTCATAATTGCTGACTTTGTAATCTGCAATTGAAAACTCATTGGTGACTGGCAATCTAATTCTGCTGTGGCAAAATGTGCTGATGCAGCATGTAGGATCTAGCTAAGCTGTCTGGGTGAGATTTGTACAAACATGCCAGATAAGCTGATCCCACACCACTAAAGGGCACCAAGTAGGAAAGGATGTTTGTGAGGTTAGAGGCTGAGAAGGAGATATTGCCACACTGGATTTTGCAACTGCTCTGTAGCAATGTCATTAAGACTGTTTAAGGGACTGTAGATGTAAAAAGCTCCAATCTGTAGTTTTTTTATGTCTTATTCTTTATATCATGAAATGCTGGGAAGATCTTGAAACATACTTCTCACTTTTGCATGATATCTCTTGGGTGAGAACCAAGCTATTGCTTTCTGTTTATTCTTGTGCTGCTGTGATTTGTTAAATTATCAGGTTATTATTATTATTATTAGATAACATTTTATTGATTTTTCCAACAATAACAAAAATAAAAACAACAATAATACCATACCAAAACACAACACAACACAACAAAATGACTTCCCTCTAGTCCCTTCCTTGGTTCTATTATTTATCAACTTGCTGCATGCCCATTATTAAATTTAAAACCTATTTAAATTGCCTATTATTCATTCATAACAAAATTACAATTAATCTTAAACCCTGCTAATAAATTAACCTGTGTGCAATGCTTCTGTATATATGCAATAAACATCTTCCATTCTTCCTCAAATTTGTTGTCGTCTCTTCCTCTTAATTTCATTGTCAATTTTGCCATTTCAGCATATTCCATTAATTTGACTTGCCAATCTTCTTTAGCTGGGACACTTTCCAATGTTGTGCTAGTCAAGTCCGTGTGGCTGTAGTTGCATACATAAATAAATTATTTTGTAGTTTTGATAAGTCCACTCCCGTGATGTCTAGTAGGAAAGCTTCTGGTTTTTTGACAAAGGTTATTTTAAACATCTTCTTCATTTCATTATAAATAATTTCCCAATATTCCTTTATAATTTTACACTCCCACCACATATGGAAAAATTCCCCTTCTGTTATTTTACATTTCCAACACTTGCTTTCCTTAGTTTTATACATTTTTGCTAATTTAACTGGTTGTAGATACCATCTATGCATAATTTTCTTTAATCGCAGCACATGTCAGGTTATTATTTTTAATTGGTATTGGAAGTTTTCGGAGGGAGGGAATTGTACTTTATTGTTTATATTCCTGTTTTTAAGCTACCTGGAATCCTTTTTGGAAAATATGTGTGTGGGGAATAGAACATTTAAAAATAAATAAAAAGGAGCAGAAGACCACCCACTTGGGGGTGTTCTTCATGACCTAAGACAGGGTTTAACTGCTTTCTTCCGAGACAATAAATATGCCCACAAACAGGTTCTTGTAAATGCAATTGTCTGCTGAGTCACTAGGGCTTATTCCTAGGGCTGCAGTTATATCCTTCAGTCCTCCTTATTATGAGAAAAAAATAGCATTCCTATATCGACTGATTCATTCACACCTCAACCCTTGAGTAGCTATTTCCAGATTGCCACAGGCTTAATAGGAATGTTAAACACAAATGTCAGACTGAAAAGTGTCACACTTTTACCAGGGTAAAAAAATCAGATTAGATAAAGTTATTATTAAGGACATGCAAGCCTGAGATTTACCCGAGCCTTTCTGTGGATCACCTCTGACATTGACTGCCAAGTTCCATAGCTATTAAAATCATGCTTTTTCAGTTTTCAGAGCCTCTATTGTTTTGTGACTTGTCGGAGCGCCAAATTTCCATTTCAGAATAAAAAGGAATGTGAAAAATAACATTTTTTGGGAAAAGTCCAAACATTGCTGTCATCTTCTAAAAAGAAAAATAACAATGATGTCAGTGGCCATTACAATACAAAACGTGTTGTGTTGACAATATTGATCCAATGAGAGCAAGTGTGGTGCAGTGGCTTGGGTTCAAATTCCCATGCAGCTGTGAAGCAGGCTAGGTAGTCTTGAGAGATTCACTAACTTCCCTCCCAAACTTATTGTCCAGCTAAAAGGAAGAGAAGCCAGCTCTCCTGAATGGCTTGCAAGCAGGTTGGGTTATACATGCAATTGATAGGTAAATGTCATACAGAAAAGGAAACTTTGACAAATCCCCACGTTTATGTTAAGGGCCTTCATTTTGTAGACCCAGAGCCTGATTGCAGGCTCATCTCTGAAACACAGAAAGTGATTACAATGAAAACTGTGCCTTTACTGTAAGAAGAGCCTTGCCGGTTCAGACCAAAGGCTCATCTACTGTAGCATTCCTTTGCTCAGAATTTAGTTTTGATTTGAAATGTGTCACTGAATGGGACTTTGAAAACACAGAGTCTCCTTCCTTCCCTCAGAATATCAGAAGAGACTGCAAGATCAGGCCAGTGGCTCATTTAGCAAGAGGCGAAAGATCGTTGTCTCCTTATCAAAGAGAAAACAGAGTTAAGGATAAAATGCTCAAAGGGGCATTGCAAACATACAAATAGATACTTAATATTCCATAAAATAAATCATTACAACCCATTTTAACAAAGCATCCCTATACTCATTTGGCCAAGCTGGTGTGAGAGAGCCTGTGCCTATAAAAGGGTCCCACCACCCTTGCACGCATGCTTGGTAGGGATGTAGGAGATGACCCACTCATTGGTTTATCCCAGACTTTGGAACTTCCTCCCTAGAGAAGCTAGACTGGCTTCCTCCTTGTTGTCCTTCCACTGGCAGGTGAAGACCTTCCTTTTGGAAAGTGACTGCTTTTAATCAGGAGGCTAGTGCTGTGTTGTTTTTGTTGTGGTTGTATGTTTTCAATAGATTTTGAAGCATTAATTCTATAAATGCTATTTTTAAATTACTGTCCTCCACCAATGTTTTCAGTGGTTATTATTTTATCTGTAAGCCACATTTAGTCCCTGTCAGGGAAAAAGACAGGCTATAAATATAACAACAGCAGCTAAAGGTGTACATCTGTACAGGACCAGATTTAGGTTTGATGAGGCCCTAAGCTACTGAAGGTAATGGGGCCCTTTATATAGCAGGTGGAGCCCATTACTTACATCATAGGAGCCTACACAACACAAAACACTGTTGCTGTATTGTATGTAGGTTTTATTTTATTTGTTTTTTTTATCTTAAATTTTGGAAATGTACATCCAGTTTTATTTTTCCTTTAATTTTTTGGAGGGCCCCCAAGAGAGTGGGGCCCTAAGCTATAGCTTGTTTAGCTTATATGTAAATCTGGCACTGCATGTGTAGGATCTGTAGAAACAATTTTACCTGCTCTGAGCATAACTTGTGAAGAGACCTACTGTGTTTTAAAAATCAAATAATTTTTTTCGGGGGGGGGCATTTTGGTTTCACTTTGTTACTGAAAATGTAGCAGATTTGTTTTACAGTTTAAAAAGTTCACACTAACAATCCCAGTTTAGTTTATTATAAAAAAGTCTCCCCCCAGTTGGAAGCATTTTGACCACCATACAGTCGAAATCCTTTGTTTCAGCTGCCAACATGTTAACTGCAGGATCTGTATTGTTTCTTACAACTTTGTGCCACAGGAGAGTAAATGCAGGCAGATGAATCACAAATCATTCTCTGAAAATCGCAGTGGTAGATGTGCAATGGCATAAGTTTAAATGGAATTCTACCACTGATGACTTTGTCATCCCATGGAATCAAGGCACATGCTGGCTAATCATCATTTCAGAAAATGTTGTCTAAGCTTCAAGCACACTATCAGGTGCCAGCAAGTGATATTTAATAAGCATTTGTGGCCAAGAAAGCAATGTGTGGTTTTGGAGATGAGGATCAAACCCTGCATGTTCCCCTAAGATTGGGTAGGAGATGAACAAATGAACTCCAGCACTGTACAAGCTAACTTCTCATTTGCATATGCAAAACAATTAGCTGGCTAAAGAGGAACTCAATTGGCTTATGTGACAATGAAATGCTACATTTTCATATGGCTGCTCTCCCGCTGAAGAGGGTGGTGTTGCCATCTCTCCTGAATAAATAGAGCCCTGTCAGGCCTTAATGTGAAGCATCCACAAGTTCAAATAGTCCCTGGACAAGAAAACTTCAATGAACCTCTTTGATCCATAAGGCAAAGAGCAGGTGTCCAACATGCACACTGAAGAGCCATTCCAGCACCACCTACCAAGATGCATGCAAGCAAGTCAAGCCACATACTGATGTGATATTTCTTTTCTTGGTGCTTATCATACCATGGCATGTTCTGAAGGCACGTGATTCAGTAACCACTGAAGCTAAGCCAGTCTGGATCTGGATGGGAGACTGTCTGGGAACTCTTAGGTATGCTGCTTTGAGTTCCATGGAAGAAAGATAATGTGAGTGTTTGAGGACCGGGACATTCACAGGGAAACTAAAATGCTTGTTTACAAAGCTATTGTACTACCAACTTTACTGTATGCTTGTGAAACATGGACCATTTGCCATCTCCAACTCCTTAAAAGATTCCATCAACAGTGTCTCCAAAAAATTTTACACATCACTTGGGAAGACAGGTGAACTAATACCAGTGTACTGGAAAAAGCAAAGATCACCAGTGTTGAAGGAATGATTCTTTAACATCAACTTCATTGGACTGGCCATGTTGTGCGGATGCCTGATTATTGTCTTCCAAAGCAACTACTCTATTCCGAACTTTAAAATGGAAAGCGTAATGCTGGTGGTCAACAAAAGAGGTTTAAAGACTCTCTCAAGGCAAATCTGAAAAAATGTAGTATAAGCACCAGCAATTGGGAAACACCTGCCTGCGAGCACTCCAATTGGGGAACAGCCTTTACCAAAGGTGTCATGGGCTTTGAAGACACTTGAACTCAGGACGCAAGGGAGAAACATGCTAGGAGGAAGGCACGCTTGGCAAATCCACACTGTGATCAACTCCCGCCTGGAAACCAATGTCCCCACTGTGAAAGGACGTGTGGATCCAGAATTGGCCTCCACAGTCACTTACAGACTCATTGTCTTCCATAAACATGGTTTTAACAATCTTACTCGGCTACAAGTGATCGCCAAAGAAAGAAGAAGATATAAAATATGCAGGATTTCAACATATATTCTTTTAATTCAGGGTTGAGGAAATTCAGGCCTGGGGTGGAGGATTGGGTACAGGCCTCCCAAGTCTCTCTCTTACCTGAGCACAGGGTCTTCATAGTTCTGACATGTTCATTGGCTCTGTCTCCTGGCTCTGTCTTTGACTTGGTTCCTCCCATGTTTTTGAGAGCATGATACAAAGACACGCTCTTCTTGAATAATATGTAGTGAAGCTTCCTCAGACTGCCTCAATAGGTCAACTGATGACAACAAGGACCTGTGAACAACCTTTGAAGCTGGTTGCACAGGCAGCTCCTTTATTAAGTTTACCAAATTGAATTGGGTATCTTGACTGTAAAAGGCAGCACTGTGCAAATCCCAAGAGATGATACTTTTCTATCAGACTCCTTGTATGCATTGTTCCTACCATTTCATGACTGCAGGTCTCTACCAGGCCACCTGTTTGGTTGTTCAAATGCATCTTTTTCAGGCCATGCTTTGTCTAGCTACACTCAATAGACTTGAAAAAAAATTACTAAGCCTCTCAGCATGTTGTTAGATGAGACTGAACCTTGCAAGTGCAATGAACGAATACAACTCTTTTCAAAGGAACCCCTAAGATTCTGGTATAAGGTATTAAATTAACATAGATGTATTCTTCAGGGCTCTTCTCTACATAAGTCAATCCAAATATAAAAAGCAAGAAGGCATTCCAGAAACTTCGTCCTTTTCTCCCGTCAGCCCATTCATTTCTACAGAGACATTGTGATACACTAAGCCTTTTGCTCTGGAGTTGCTCTCCAGTCTTCTATTCTTTCAGGGCCAATGACTCAGGTTGTGAGATTTATAGGTTCATTTGTTGCATTTTTTTGTGACTTGTGTAATTATCCCAAGCTGTGCCAGGAACCCAGCCACCTTTCCCTCTGCAGAGATAAGTCTGTTCAATTGTGTTTTCATGATTAAAGGATCCATTCATTCCCTTGACAACACATAGAGGCGGACCTCGTTAATTCCCATCCCTTAGGAATCAACAATGTTACCAGTCTCCTTGATCTTTGGGTTAGTCCCAGACAGTGCAAGTATCCCAGTTGTGAAGGCATGGGGAATTATGTGGCTGAAATGGTTTTTCTTTCTTGCTTTGTAGCTTGGTCATTTCAGATAGTGACATCTTTGGCTTTCATCATTTCCCTTGAAGTAACAATCACTGTTCCTGGGTTACCCAGTTACTACATCTGTAGCCATAAGTTCATGCTATTGGCTGACATTTGTAGAAAGACTTGTGTAATGAGAACATAATAACTGCTTTCAAACCAAATTCCAGTTCCAACTTCTTTTCTACCAAAGCTGTCAAGTTTTACTAGTGCTCAGGCCTGGGACCTGATTCTCAAGTTCGTCTATGGTCTGGTTCCCAACTTGATCTATCTAAAATGTCTTAAGAAGACAATTTATTTTAATATATTTTAAAAGTCTGTATAAACAAGAGGAACAAAAGAAACAGCAAAGGCAAACAAAAAGGAGGTGAATGTTACTATGGAAGTTTCCAGCACAGACAGGAACCCCAAGGAGTCGTCACCCACTTTCCAGCTAGACCCCACCCTCCCAAAACTGACCCCAGCTCTGAGCCCTCCTTCATTATCTCAGGAGTGTCAGAAACAATAGGCCCACATCAATACTCAAATCTGGTGCAGCAAGTTCTTTTTTGAAGCTTAATATTCCCTCTTCATCTAGCCTATTTGGAGCGGGAGGCAATCCTCATTTGTGTACTAAATCAGAGCTCTGAAAGTAACAGAGCCACCAGGTTCACAATAAAACCAACTTCTAGATGCTAAGTGCTGGTGCAATAGCTCTGTTGGGAAATGATTTGCACAGTTTTTCAGGCTTAGCTCCACCTGTTTTGATTCTGCTGGAATCATGCTGGACCAGGCTTCCTAAGTAACATTATGCTCTTGCTGGACAGTTTCCTGGCTGGTTCAAGCTCCCTGCTTAGTACTTCCTCCTGCAGCTTGTGATCTCCTGTATCTACGGTATCCTGTATCTGAAGACTGGGATGTTGATACTAGCCTGAGGTGAACCAGTAGTCAGGAATCAGAAGACAGTAGTCAGACCAATGAACAAGGCAAGGCCGAAGGACAAAACAGGAGAGAAGGTTGTCAAAACCAGGAGTCCGATGAAGAACCAGACAGCAAGTTAGGACCAAACCAGGAAAGAAGACTGAATAACAAATCGGAACTGGAGATGAAACCAGGATGCAGGGCTGAAGTCAGGAGTTGGGACCAATGAACAACCAAGAACACAGGAACACACCAGAGCCTAGGAAGACATTGTTCAGGCAAGGCTTGGCTGGAAAAGGAAACCCTTTACACTCTTTCCTACCCAGACAAATCTAGAAGTGAGCCTGGACGAGTAGAGCCAGTGCGGAAGGTTCTTTGCCATCACTAAGACAAATGCAACGTACAGTTCAGTACTTTGCAACACAAGACAGCCACATGCATATTCCAGAGCTCTGGTGGAAAGGGGCACACATGTTAATGATGATTATTCTCTGTTTGTCTCCAACATCTAATAAAGGCATGCTGTCCCTGAATATGGAGATCTCATTTAGCAATCTTCGCTATTCTGCCTTGTGCCTGTTAGTTACTGTATTTGCAGGGACATGGGTGGCGCTGTGGTCTAAACCACTGAGCCTATTGGGCTTGCCGATCGGAAGGCCGGTGGTTCAAATCCCCGCAACGGAGTGAGGTCCCATTTCTCTCTCCCAGCTCCTGCCAACCTAGCAGTTTGAAAGCAGGCCAGTGCAAGTACATAAATAGGTACTGCTGTGGCAGGAAGCTAAACGGTGTTTCCGTGCACTCTGGTTTCTGTCACAGTGTCCCATTGCACCAGAAGCAGTTTAGTCATGCTGGCCACATGACCCAGAAAGCTGTCTGCGGACAAACACCGGCTCCCTCGGCCTGAAAGTGAGATGAGCGCTGCAACCCCATAGTCGCCTTTGACTGGACTTAACCGTCCAGGGATCCTTTACCTTTTACCTTACTGTATTTGCGTTAAAAGAAATGGGACAGGTTAGTCATGACTTAACTTAAGTTCCATTAACATCAATAGCATTAGTTGAACCTAGCTCTTATGTGCTCTGGATCCAACTCAGTGTTTGGGGAAGGGATGACAGGCAGTAGCGAGCACAGCTGTTATGTTATGTAGTGCTATTTTAAAAAGTCAAGAGAGGTGCACTCCATTGTCTCTTGAGACAGATGGATACCAACAATATATGTTGAATTAAACTTTAAAGGAAAGCACATAGGAAGGAAGCAGCGTTAGAAACTGAGATATGAAAGCTAGGAGCTAAATGGCACCTTAAACCTAGGTTATGGGCGCTGCAACAGAGCGTCTAGGCACACTTTTTTATAACAAGAATACAAAGCTGAAAATGAGTGAATTGCAGCTCAAACCGTATATTCATTTTTCAATTTTTCACGTGGTCTAGTCCTCATCTCAGAGCCTGGCGTGCTCTGGTCCATGGGGTCACGAAGAGTCGGACACGACTAAACGACTAAACAACAACAACAGTCCTCATCTGAAGACTGCAAAAAACAAAGCCATACTTCCCCTGCCTGTCCCCCTAATATTCATATGAGGGTCCCTTCTCCAGGCCTAAGAGAGTGGTTGGAAGTGGGGAGGCAGAAAAGGGTCCTCCTTTCATTCCACTCTGCAGCTTTAACCTGAAATCTTAGGCTCAGTACTGCTCCCAGAGCTCAGAAACTGCTTGCATTAATGAAATTCCCAGTCACAAAACGCACCTAGTGTTAGGATATTTCCGTTCCACCTTAAAAGGGAGAACAATGGGAGTTTTGAATGCTGGAACGCTTTATACTGAATCAGACTGTTGGTTAATCTTGCTCAGTACTGTGTACATTGACTTGCAGCAGCTGTCCAGGGTTTCAGACTGGGTATTTCCCCCAGTTCTACATGGAGATCCTGGGGGCTGAACCTAGCACCTCTTACATACAAAGCACAGGAAGCTACAACTCTTCCCTATTGTTAAGCTATGGCCCTTTATACCTTGACTCAGGCAGAAACTCTCATTCACCAGTCACTTAAGAATACGGTAATCTAAGATCATGGTGGAGCACTGACTTCCTCGCCACATGGCTACTTGCAGCATGCAAAGTGATTCACTGGATGCTGAAGGTCCTATTTTCCATTGCAGGAATTGATCCCGAAAAGCTGAATTAAAACATGCAGTGAATTGAAGGCCAGTTCAAACAGAAATGATTCAATAAACAGGTTGTCACAAGAAATGCTTTATGACTCAATTGTTTGAAGTGCTGCTATACTCACAGGCTTGGGCAGGAGGTCTCCTTTGCTGGCAAATTGACAGAACTAGAAATAAATGCTTACATTAAATGCTCACCGAAGCACAGGAGACCCCATCAGAGCTCCACTGAGCTGCAGTGAGGTACTACCCAATGGTCAAATGCTGCAGGGGTTGGAATAGTTTAAGTCCCAAGACATTGTTTGGCCTCTGTGTAACCAAGCAGGCCTAGATCTGGTAAGTGCCTATATGGGAGATTGCCTGAGAGCTCCATGCATGCCTTCATGATGGAAGAAGTGTGAGATGTCATCAACAGAAAGCAAAAAAACAAAACAAAACAAAAAACCATCTTCTGAAGCAACTGAGTGACCTGGGGGTGAGAATCCTTTGTTCAGATGGTTCCTGTTGATTTTGGGTTTTGTTGTTGTAATGTTCCTGTAGGAGTGGGTTGCTTGGCAAGCAAGCAAGCAGAGCTGAGCAGCTCTGGCCTGCTTTCCAGGCATTGAAAATGCCTTTTTGCTCCAGCAGCTCAAAGCACCATTAACTCTGCTGCAACTAAAGCTCTCAGACGCTTATGAATCCTCAGCTCATCAGTTGTTGACAATGGCTTCCCTAGCAGGCAAATTTTGGGACTTCTGAAGGCATGTGAAATGTTCCTTTTCTCAAAGAAGCACATGGCAGCTTTAATTCTGACAAGTGACAAACCTACACTGGAAATTGTAGCACTGTAAGAGCTATTTGAAGCAGGCTGCTTGGAGAGGTGGTGGGCTCTCCATCACTGATAGCATTGAATCAGAGGTTGGGTGGCCATCTTTTGAGGATGCTGTAGCTGCATCCTGCCTTGCAGGTCCTGCACTGAGCAGGGTGCTACACTAAGTTACCTCCAAGGTTATTTCCATATCAGAAATTCTATTATTTTGATACAGCGTTTATTTTAATAGTAGTCCACAGGCTGATAAATGGCCAAATCCATAAATCATGCGCAGACTGGCAGAAGAACAAAAGAGCCCTGCTGGTGCTGGGTCAGACCAAAAGCCCATCTGGTTTAGCATTCTGGTCCCACAATGGCTAACCTATGGAGAACTCATAAGCAGGACATGAGTGGAACAGTACTTTCCCCTCCTACAATTTCCAGCAACTGGTGTTCAGAAGCATTACTGTCTCCAACATGGGGCATAGAACATAGCTATCATGGTTAACAGCCATTGATAGCCTTATTCTTCATACATTTGCCTAACCTCCTTTTAAAGCAATTTAGATTGGTGGACATTACTGCATCTTGCTATAGCAAGTGCTGTAGACCAGAGCTATTGTATGAAGAAGTGCTGTCTTTTCTTTGTTCTGAATCTCCCACCATTTAGCTTCATTGGATGACCCCAGGTTCTGGAATTCAAGATAGGGATAGAAAGCATCTCCATATCGGCTTTCTCTGCAGCTGTGTATGATTTTCAAAACTGCACAGATTTTAACCAATGGTTTCAAAAGGACACTTTTCTTGGGGGTGAGGTATTATTAGAATTCCCGAAGAAGGCTGGGTGTAAGGCTGCTGTACTACTATATTTTAAGAAATTCTTTCTGAACTTTATCTTACGGCCTAGGTGTGAGTGAAAATCACTCTGAGGTTAGAGCAGTGAATAGACTTATAAGATGATAAAGAAGCAATAACTCTAGTTAAAAAAAAGGGAGAGGCAGTACTCCTGAGTGTTTCTCCAGTCAGCAAAGGTGTTGATTGAGAAAGGAATTGCTAAGTAGAGATAAATGGAAATGAGCCAGAAAGGATTTCTCAAAATAGAGGAGACAGCAGGCAGTACTCCTGTTAAATTGTCTTGGTCTTCTTTTGCTTCCCCTGGTAGTAATGAGCTCCCAGGGAAAAAAAGCGTAATTAACATATTTCAGTTTCCCCCTTTGCAAATTTGCACTTAAGAGAAAGAATAGGTTGTTAAAAATATCAGGTGTTGTGACACTTCAGAGATACTACTATGTCTCTTGAGGAAATGCAAAGTGATGGTAGTAGGAATGGTTGGTGCAATGGGTTAATATTTGAAATGTGAAAATTTGGCATCAAGTTAACAAATGTTTGCACTCCGCTCTGATTCCCAAGGTCCACCAGATGATGGTCATTAGGTTCTCCCCCGCTCCCTTGTATTAGGATAACCTGAGATAAGTTTGCATGGAAAATGAAAAAATGTAAAAAACATGAACAGAGCAGATACGGACAGATAAAATGCAGATGGAACGCATCCAGGCACATATACATCTGCCAACATATACACTCATGCACGCGGGTGGCGCTGTGGTCTAAACCACAAAGCCTAGGGCTTGCCCATCAGAAGGTCAGTGGTTCAAATCCCCGCAATGGGGTGAGCTCCCATTGCTTGGTCCCTGCTCCTGCCAACCTAGCAGTTCGAAAGCACGTCAAAGTGCAAGTAGATAAATAGGTACTGCTCCGGCAGGAAGGTCAACGGTGTTTTCGTGCGCTGCTCTGGTTCGCCAGAAGTGACTTAGTCATTCTGGCCACATGACCCGGAAGCTGTGCACCAGCTCCCTCAGCCAGTAAAGCTAGATGAGCACTGCAACCCCAGAGTCATCCACAACTGGTCAGGGGTCCCCTTTACCCTTTACCTTTACACATATACACATGCAAACATATACATAGGAGATTTCTGCACCTACCATTTCTAACTGTACAGTTGCTAGGTTTGGGGTGTTGGGAGGGCATGCTGCTATTATTCAACCATGATTCTAGAATAATGTACTCAAAAGCCTGCTTTTTCTTCTACAGCAAAAAACCCAACTTCAGTTTTTTTCATTTGCATCACATGTGAACAAGCATTGGTCCAGTTTCTGTGAGGAGGGGTGGGTGGGGGGTGGGTGGGTTTGGGAGGCTATTTCACACCACTTCCCTCTGAGCAGTCAGTCTGCAAACTCAGTTCGTAGGAGAGATATGGCAGAGAGGAACAATGGTACTGAGTCAAAGTACTGCCCATGAGAGCCACCATCAGGTGCAGACGAAATCTTGATCACAATTACCAGGTTTGCCATGGATCAGATATTAGTATAGTTCCTCCTACCCTTCTAAAAGATTAGAATCCCAGAACATGAGGCATTAAGATCCGGTGTAATGTAGTGGTTAGAATGTTGAACTAGGACTGGGAGACCAGCTTTCCAATCTCCACTTGGCCATGAAGCTCACCTTGGGCTAATCTTGCATAATCTTGCCTCTCAGCCTAATGTAGGATTGTTGTGGGAATTGCAGAGGGGAAGACCCATGTGCTCCATCTTGAGCTCCTTGGCGAAAAAGGTGGTATATACATGCAATAATAAATAAATACCCACCACCATCCCAAAGCCATGAAAAGGCTATCCATGTTTATGAGGATATTCAAGGGGCGTGGTGGCTACAGCCAAGGCACATTTCTCAATGTGGGCTCAACTCGCAGATTCAGGAGAGTGAAAAGAAAGTACTTCACATAGTGCATAGTTAAACTATCAAACTTGCTCCCACAGGTGAACCACCAACTTGGATGGCTTTAAAAGAGGATTAGACAAATCCATGGAGGATAAGTCTGTCAATGGCTATTAGTGTTATGCACTGAGGTTCTTACCCTGGGCCAGCAGGGGGATACTGTAGATAGTTTTCACTCAGGTCCACATATGCAAATAAGGGATTGAAAGTGACGTTCAGTGATTGTATAGTTACAGAAAGTGGTTACTGTTGTGTCCTAGTGGAGCTCTATATAAGCTGGCTGGCTGAACCCTTCAGTTCAGTTCTGTTCTGTTCTGGCCTGTGAATAAACAAGAGCTGTTTGAAGAATCGCTGTGTCATCTGATATGTTCACCCACAACTTAACAATTAGCCACTACTAGCTTCTGGTTGGCCTCTGTGAGTACAGGTCGTTGGACTAATGGGCCAGTCCTGATCCACCAGGCTCTTATGTTCTTATGTGTATGATACTGCATTTTAATACAGTGTGAGGTCATTTGGGAATAGTGCACCATGGAAAAGTGGCACGTAACATATTTTTTTAAAAAATTCTTTGAACCTGCCCTGGTCAGACAGCAAATGTTCAGGGTGACAGACAACTTACTGCGGGGCTGGATTGAAGATGAGGCCATCTTGTCATTTAAAGTGACTGCTGCATTTTTGGGAAATGCCAAAAGCTACAGTAGGAAGGGAGTTGAGAGAGATGTGGGTGGATCTTTCATGTTGACATATAAATCTAGGCATTTTTTCCCTTCCAGGGCACTCCACAGTGATTTAGGGGAGGAATGTTGTAATGGTGTTTGTTTTCCGTTAGATTCATCTTCTTCTGTGAGGTCTGCCTAGGAAAGGCAGTGGACAATTGGTATCCTCCCCAATCATTTTCTCCCCAAACAATTAAAAATCAATATTTCAGCCAATTTGTTCTCTCTCTGCTTGCTTGCATGTTTTTCTTTGCCCTCACTTTGTGCTAGTTTGGTTGTTTTATTTTGCAAACTTTTAGGAGATCCTGGTACAGGTTCCTTCCTTCTACTTTCCTTGTCCCTCACTTCAGTTTGTAGTGCTTCTTGTAGGATTTATCTCTTCATTTCATTTATGAAATGTTCTCATTTTGATGTTCTACTTTTTGCTTTGCTAACTGACCAACTTAATATACTTAATACTGCTTAATGAATGTTTCGGTCTCTGTGGAATCAGAGAAACAGAATCTGTGGATCATGTTCTTTTATATTGCAGTTGGTAGGAACCTTGAGGGAGGCTGGTTTTTCATTTCTCAAGAACTCTACTTGGAAAACCCTCTGAAATTCTGATACTCTTTAAGTGATTACTCTTCTTACATTAGCAAGCAGGTAACTTTTTTTTCCTTTTTGTCCTCAATACAAATTAGGAAGCAGATGGTAAAGTATGAAATTCCCTTTGGCTCCTCTGTGAAATGTATCTGTTATTTTACTACACTAATTATGTTTCCTGTGTGTATCTGCTTTTATTAGTCTATGGCCAGAATAAAATCTATCTTGGTTTAGATTTATTATACATCACTTTGATAATTTTGTCAAGATGGGATTAACAAATATAATAAAGACCACTTACTGTTTATGTGGCATGGAAAGGAGTTTTTAACCACTACCACCTGGATCAAAGTAGGATACCCTGGTAAAGGGGTCCAAGGGAAAGGATTATGCCTGTATGCCCAGATGGGGGCTGATGGGCCATAGAATCCCTAAATTGCATCCTGGGCGTGTGACTCGTATTTATGTGTGTCATATGGTATCCTTAACCCAAGATTGACCCCGATGAAGTAATCAGCCAGCAATTGTGTTGGTTGATTCGGGTTACATACTCAATGCCTATGCCAAAGCCTACTGACATCTATGATCAACAAAGTTGTGGCCATTTCAATCCCAAAATGTTGTCATGTCATTTATTACTTCCTGTACCCATCGCCCGGCAATCTCAGATTCACTGTGACTGCATCCACAAACATTGCATGGACAAGGTTGCAGACAGAAGATTTGAGTCTCAAGTAGGGACGACATAAGTTGTTTCCATATTCTACATTTATTATTCAACAACCGCTGCCACTATAAACATTTCATCTAGATTATCATTTATTGGGTATTATCCAGCACTCCTGTTCCACTCGCGGAAGAGATTTGCTCTAGCAGAATGGAACTTCACCCTCCTCCCTCCTGACGCCCACAGTACACACTCAAAATCAGTTGTGGGGAGGGTGGGAGACCCTCCAGAGAAAATTTTTAGGGGCTGGGGGAAAAAGAGGTAACATAAGCACTGGTGCACCAGTGGAACTCCGCTGACGCTGCTTTGGATACAACCCTAAAGTTACTTGTTGCTTTTCCTTCAAGGATTTCAATCATATATGATGATCCCTTTGCCCATTTTATTCTCACAAGAACCTTTCTTCCCCTCTCCTCAAATATAGAGTCTGAATATCCATACAAAAACAGCACTGAAGTGCCAGTGGTTTTGTGAAACAAAATACAGTAGTTATATCTGTTGTCCTTTAAAGGGTTGCCACCGTTTTCCTGGCTCCTGCTTCCTATACTTTTTATTTTTATTATTATTAAAGATTTTCTTGTTCTACAGAAGTATGTGTAATGTCTCTCGTATTTTTTCCATGTAACATTTTTACAAATCCATTTCATTTGTTGAGACATTAGTGGGGGGGGGAAGGGGTGGAGGGGGGAAGATGGGTGGGGGTGGGGTCGGGTGGCGATGTTTCTATTTTGCTTAATGTATGTAGGGTTTCGTGTCAGCGTTGCTCATGCCGGTTCTCTGCTGTTCATTTGTGTTTCTTTGGTGGTGAGAGAGGTTGGGGTTGGCCTAGGGTGTGGTTGTTTGTTTGTGATTGGCTGTGGTGATCTTTGTTTTCGTGTAGAACTCATAACCCACCTACTTTCAGCAGCCAGAAACACCATAACCAGACACTGGAGAGACCTGTCAGGAGTAAGCATGGACCAATGGTACCAAATAGTATGGGAAACAACCTTACTAGAAAAATTAACCAATAAACTGAAACTGACATGGGGACAAACAGAAGAACACGCCTTTACCCCGGTATGGCTCCCCTTTATCACATACACAGCCCAACAAGACAATGACAATAACCCACCAACAGCATACAAATCAATATGGCTAACCTGATCCAAAACACCCACCCACCCCACTTCCTATACTTTTTAAATAGCCACTTAGTTTGTTGTTTCATGGCATGGGGATTCCACCTGCAACTGACTGCAGATCATACTGTTCTTAGATGCAAAAGAATAAGGCCTAATAAAAATGTTGGCAATCCTACCCACCACAATCCAGCAAATAATTGTGCCACCCTGAAGATACATTTTTGGAGAATCACTTTACACTTTTTGATCCCAACCCGTAGGTGGGGCTTTTTTCCTTTCAAGTTGTGTGAGTATGAGTTGAATCTCTTCATAGTTCATCTAACAATATAGAATAGAATCATAGAATCATAGAGTTGGAATAGACCACAAGGGCCATCGAGTCCAACCCCCTGCCAAGCAGGAAACACCATCAGAGCACTCCTGACATATGGTTGTCAAGCCTCTGCTTAAAGACCTCCAAAGAAGGAGACTCCACCACACTCATTGGCAGCAAATTCCACTGTCGAACAGCTCTTACTGTCAGGAAGTTCTACCTAATGTTTAGGTGGAATCTTCTTTCTTGTAGTTTGGATCCATTGCTCCGTGTCCGCTTCTCTGGAGCAGCAGAAAACAACCTTTCTCCTGGCATATCTCCCATGTGAACAAATAATACAGGGTAGAAATAAAAACAGTGTTGATGTGTTGATAAAGTACAGCTAAGAACAAATGTATATAAAGAAACCACATTTCCTACAACATTAAAAAAAACTTCAGTAGAGAAAAGCTAGAACCTCTGTCCTACCACATCTGATCTCAGTCCTTGCGGGTGTATTGAACAAATATCAGACTTTGGTCACAGTTGTAAAAATCTGGGCTCCAAGACATCATGAGTAGAGGTTTTTCTTTTGAATAAATTTGTCCTTGCCTCAACACAAGATCATATTTCCTTTGCTCATTATAACCTTTTTCATACTATTAGATCTTCAATATATCTGTTATCTCAAAGGCGTTTGCCATCTCTTAAAAAAAATTAAAAGATAGTGTTTCCATAGAAACCTTACTGAGATCTAAGATCCAGTGTTCCTCATCATTCCTTCTACGGAAGGAACTTTATTTTAGTGTGGTGTACACTGTTAGGTTTGTCTAAACCTATCTGTCTCTGTACTGTGTGTTCCTAATTCCTTGTTCTCTTATGCATTAAACCTGCAGCTTAATTTTACCGTCACTGTACTGTAATCATATTTAGCTGAAAGCAATCTGCTTTGCCGCTTTTGAATATTTATTAGAGGTCTCGTTCATTCATTGAATCCATTTCCTGCTTAAAACTGGTGGCTATCCAAAGTGAAATTCTCATTAGTGATGGCTGCATGTGTGAAGATTCTACACACGCTGGGGATGCTGATTCACGAGCAAACCTACTTGGTTGGAGGAGAGAGAGATCCAGACCTTACTTGTAGTCAGCAGTGAAGGCGTGAAGCCAATTCCTTGTCCACTGATGATTTGTTAATTATTCTGTATTATTCTATAATATTATGTTCTATCATGTTATTGTTATTTGTTATTCGTAAGCTGCTTTGGGATTCATTTGAATGAAAAGCAGCATACAATAACAGTAGTAATAGTAATAATAATAATAATAGACATTAGTGGGTCTACTCTAAGTATGACTCGGGTTGCATTTCTAATCCTCATCCCCTCTCCTGGGAGTAAACTCTACTGAATTCAATGGGACATATTTCTGATAATTTGATTCATTCTTAAGGAAATGTTGAAGTAGTGAGGTCTTGTGTAGGAACTGAGCTATCTGGAATGAATTTAAAAAATATATTAATAAATAATTTTAATCAATCTGAACTCATGGCTTGAATGAAGAAATAGCTAGATGATGCAAAACATGTAGTATGGCAAGCACAATTTTTCAAAAATGGTTTTCCGTCTCTCCAAATTTTATATGCTGGTGCTCAGCATAAGCTTGTGCAAATACTTGGTGAATAACTAAGATAAACATTCAAATCAAATCAAATCAAATATTTATTGCATTTTTGGATTCTTATTTGCTAATTCAGGTCCAGAATCTACATTCAGCTTCTAGGCTTGGGAGATGATGTTAGCAAAGGGATTGTTTTCATTAATGAATTAATGAATATTGAATGAATAAACTGATAATTCGACATTTTATATTTGTTCTTCTGATGAACACATACTGGTTAATGTGAGATTAGCTTATCCAATAGTTGTTGCAACTCACCTTTGGTAGTTGCACAGTGCAGTGTATGGATGAGTGAACATTAATGATTTAAGTTAGAGTACCTGGGGTTAGTTTATTTCTAGAAGTAATTAAAACTAATGAAGACTCGCTTTGTATCTGTCACGGAAATGTAGTTCATTTGAGACAATATTACTCTTAGAATCTGAGCAAACAAGCTGTTGGCAAAGAAAACTCTATACAACAAACTTCTTGCTTTATTTTTGGCCTTTCCTGGATAGATTATTCAAATTGAGAATAAACAGTCGCAGCTGAGATGTGACCTGCTTGTGCTGCTTTATTCCAATCTATTAGTATATGCAGATAGCTAAGAAGCAATATTCATCAACAAATATGCAGCAAATCTGCTAAGGCTATAAAAACGTAGACACACACCTGCATTCATATTTTTGTTCTGATGCTAGGTGGGGATTGTTGCAAACAAATTAGAAAAGGGAAATGTTTGACCTTGATAGCCTCTTGGTGGGATTAGAGGCAGGATTCCAATAGAGAAAGAGATGAAATAGTTTAGCAAACTTAGTTTATGCCATGCATATAAAATTACCCTGCTTTGCTTCTGCAAAGGTGTCGGAATGAGAAAGTCTCAGCATGTTGAAAATGTGACACACTGGCTTTTCTTTCTTTCTTTCTTTCTTTCTTTCTTTCTTTTTTAAAATAGCCTTTTCTTACAAGGAAGACATTTGCCTATATTAACATGGTGACAATCTGAATGAAACCTTATAAAGCAGGACTTTAATTATGAACACACATGAGTTTACAGGAAAACCTGAACTGTTTAGATCATTTGTCTGTAATGAGCTTACAGCCATTGACTAAAAAACCAATCTTAGAATACATTGGTCCAGCAAATCATTACTGAGGATGGGGCATAAAAGAGATGAATTGTTGCATCTTCACAAAATCTGATGATTCTTTGGTTTGGTAGCAGGGCAGTTTCAGTCTGTTTCTAAGAGGTAATGCTCTGCTTAAAATACAAGGTTTGCAGATTGGCAATGCTCTTGGACCAGGCCTTGCTGTTGAATGCTCAGAAAAATGCATTGGACATGGGCATGGGCTGGTACACCAACTGCACCTATTTTGGGGGAAGCTGAACCCAGCCACCGTGGGTGTAGCCAAATCAATAAAAATGCATAGCTAACTGAGGTTCTCTCTCCCCCAACAAAAATCCTGGCTATGCCCATGCTAGCCACAGTTACAAATGCCTCGGTTACATCAGTTGGTCCAGAATGCGTCAACAAAGATGTTCACAGAAACATGGTTGAATGAAGAAGCCTATTAGACCCATTTCAGAACATGATTCTGGGCCCAGTGTTTGGTTATCACCCATAAAGCCCTCAATGACTTGAGTACAGGGTACCTGCAAGACTGCGTCATCTCATATCACCTACCCAAACCTTAAGATCTGAACCCTGGATGTGAGTTTAGTGGGGCTATGGAACTGTCTTCCATAGAAAGTACATTGACTTTCTTTTTAAAAGCTTTTTTCTGCCAAGTAAAAATAATTTTGTTTAGGTGGCTTTTTATTATTAATGTTTGTTATTTCAGCCAACTCCAGTGCTTCAATGATCTGCTATTCTCTTTCTGTTGTTGTTGTTTTTTTAAAAAAAGTTTTAATGATAGAAATAGAAATACTTTATTGTCACTATACCACTTGTTTACAGTGAGATTAAATGAGCCCCCCCTCCCATCCAATCTCTCAGTCCTTGTTACACTCTGTGTGCTGTTGTACGGCCACCAACCCTGAACATCAGCTGCAATGTTGCTATCTTCCATTCAGCATTCAGCTTTAGCTGCCTCTAGCACTACTCAGGTAAGTGGGAAGGTGGGGTCTACATATTTCTAACAAATTCTCTGTTGGGAAATTGATAGTACTCTTACAGTAAAAATTACTATGAAATGCAACACCTTTAAATAAATATAATATACAGTGGTACCTCGGGTTAAGAACTTAATTCGTTCTGGAGGTTCGTTCTTAACCTGAAACTGTTCTTAACCTGAAGCACCACTTTAGCTAATGGGACCTCCTGCTGCCGCCACGCCGCCAGAGCACGATTTCTGTTCTCATTCTGAAGCAAAGTTCTTAACCCGAGGTACTATTTCTGGGTTGGTGGAGTCTGTAACCTGAAGCAACTGTAACCTGAAGCGTCTGTAACCCGAGGTACCACTGTAGTTCTTTTTTATTTATTGTCTTGTAACAAACCATAATATACTTGTATTTCACAGAATATGTATCAGAGGTGATGTGATTAAAGACTTGTCTATTTCTTTATAGATGAAGGGCTACTTTGGGTTCCATCTTCTGTATCATTCTATGGTTTCTTTGTGTTGTATTTTGGGGGGAACTCTGCAAAAAGAGACTGGGTTGCCCTCTAAAAATAGCCTTGATCTCAGAACTCCTATATTAATCTCTGAGGTGTTGAGTTCAAAGAGATATTAGTTCAAAGGCCCAACATTTAGAAGGTATTTGTCCTTCAGAGTATTTTGCTTTTAGCTTATTCAGTTCTGAGTCACTTCAACATCCCCAGGGTATCTTTATATTATTGCAGCATTCAGTATTGCACTACCCTAAAAAGTTGTGGTCTTTGGGGCATAATTGAGCGAGGTGAGTAATAGAAATTCATTCACCCCCATATAGCTGTAGGTGGGTTTTTCTGGGGTTGCTCCAAAATATTTTGTTGAAGGAAAAGATGGTGCTTCCTCACCATTCCACATGCATAATCTGAGTGGACTGGTGGTTGAATTTGCTTTGAATTCTGTCCATGGGATTGCATCACCTGCACCTCAGTTCCACAACAGAGAGGAATCGCCAGCAATGCTATTTTTCTAGAAAAAGAGGTGCCAGAACTCACCACGAATACCTCCCTTGTTCTCTTATAATGACAATGGCACTCACGTGAGAGGTGTTGGAACTGAGTTCCAGCGAGTTCTGGCTAACTAAAAGCCCCAATGGCCAGGCAGCTCAAAAAGAACAGCCCAGAGCTTCTGCCACTGCCTTCAAACATCTGCCACCTGAGCTTAAAGGTAAGGCTGGCTTTAGGCTTCTAGATGGCAGCCTTACTGTTATCTTTTTTACTTTAGCCAGGAATGGGGTAGAACAGAGAACCACAAATCCTATCTGAAAACTATTTTGGTAAACAGACACTGCTGCTTCCTCTCTTTGCCAAATCACTTTTGGCCTATGATACTTCTTTAAAAGCATCTCCAGCCTCATGTGATGAAAATATTGTGCTTTCCCCATCAAATAGTAGTAGTAGTCGTAGTAGTAGTAGTAGTAGTAATAATAATAATAATAATAATAATAATAATAATAATAATAATAATAAATAATTTATTATTTGTACCCTGCCCATCTGGCTGGTTTTCCCCAGCCACTCTGGGCAGCTTCCAACAAAGATTTAAAAAACATTAAAATGTCACACATTAAAAACTCCCCTGAACAGGGCTGCCTCCAGATGTCTTCTAAATGTCAGGTAGTTGTTTATCTCTTTGACATCTGATTGGGAGGGCATTCCACAGGGTGGGGCGCCATTACCGAGAAGGCCCTCTGCCTGGTTCCCTGTGGCTTTGCTTCTCGTAGTGAGGGAACTGCCAGAAGGCCCTCGGTGCTGGACCTCAGCGTCTGGGCAGAACACTACATCACTAGATTGCATTGTAAGAAGCTCAGATCTGATGCTTTCCAGCACGAGAAACACATTAATCACTTCCTCCCTCTGGTCTCTGTTTTCATCTGAGAGCCAGTGTGGTGTAGTGGTTAAGAGCGATAGACTCGCAATCTGGGGAACTGGGTTCGTGTCTCCGCTCCTCCACATGCAGCTGCTGGGTGACCTTGGGCTAGTCACACTTCTCTGAAGTCTCTCAGCCCCACTCACCTCACAGAGTGTTTGTTGTGGGGGAGGAAGGGAAAGGAGAATGTTAGCCGCTTTGAGACTCCTTCGGGTAGTGATAAAGAGGGATATCAAATCCAAACTCTTCTTCTTCATCATCTTGATCACTCAGCTTTCTGCTCAGCTGGCCAGTGTGTGCCTTGCAAAGCACATAGAGCTGAAAGAGGAAGTGGGCAACAATGCCATTCTTCCAACTTCCTCCTCCTGCTCCAAGTGCTTCTCCACCCCAGGAAAAAGCAGGCATGAGTGTGTGAGCGCTCACAGGCGTCAAAGGCACCAGGTAAAGTCTCAAGAGCACATAGCACATGCAGTTGCCATGCTGGTGATTCCGGAGTTAAGAATCTATTGTATGAGGAAGTATTTCCTTTTCTCAGTCCTGCACAAATTCATAAGGTGACCTTGAGTAACAGTATTACAAGAGAGAGGGGGAAGGTTCCCTCTCCCCTCTCTCTTGACACCATTCAAGATTCACTAGCACATGCAAATGACGGCTCATCCTTGCAGTTCCAATTTCCCTATGCACAATAGTCTGCTCAGCCCCTATTACCTTATTCCGCCGCACAAAGCTATTATGTGTATTTCCTCCTACGCCAGAAGTCAGTTTGGCTTCGGTACCCAGGTGGTGCTCCCTGGGATGAATCGCTAGGCTGGTTCGTATCAATTCTTCTCTGTAGCTGTCACTGGTCCCTTCATATCCCAAGCAAGTACAAACTGCCTTTTAGAATCAAATGGGGTCAGAGACTAAGCTCTATAAATACAGCTTTTGGTACAAAAGATTTTGGAGATGGGTTAAAGGTTGCTTTGCTCATCAAGGAATTTAGTTTAGTCAGGTGTTGCTGATCACAATAGTTGTCGGGGTTTTTTAAGACCTCTAGGATGATCCATCTTCTGTAGCCCTTAACTGTGCAAACTCCTCTTCCCTGATCCCATCCAGAACACCCTCCACCCCAATTCCTAGCATGAGACACAAGGGGCTTCTCTCTAATGAAGGAGTTCAAGACAGACAAGAATAGCTCACTGAGCTCCATGTGGCAATTACAGCCTCAGTGTCAAAATCAATAATTTAAAAGGAGGTGGAATGAGATGACACTTTGCATAGAGGTAAATGAGTTTTAAGAGGCAGAGAGAGAGAGAGAGAGAGAGAGAGAGAGAGAGAGAGAGAGAACAGTTTGCAGAGTGAATGGATGCACTGAACTGGAAGTGCTGCATCCTAGATTTTGTTGGAACAGGCAACAGTCTTTAATTAATACCCATTGTATTGAGAAGAAAAATGCACTAACATGTTAATGTATTTGGGGGGGGGGAGATTTTCCTAAGTTGTGCATTTCAATATTGCCTTCCTTCCTTATTTCTGCTTCTATCATTTCATTGCTGATCAGCTTCAGTAAAACAAGCTAGTTAAACCTTATAGCTGTGTTTGTCTTCCTTGGAGTAAGACAAACAGCTCACTCTGCAACAGGATTCACCCCAGATTTGTTTTCTATCCATTCACCCTTCTCCCATATATGTAAAGTTGACATACATTTTAATAGGCAATTTTCTATATATCTATATATACCTTCTGATTTTATGTATACTTGGAATTCTCCTCCTCTGTCAACTTGTTTTTAACTTTTGACTCTTATTGATAATTTTAATGTATATTTAAAGTTCAATGTAAACCACTTAGAGGCTTTGATAATTAAGAGGTATACATTTTTTTTAAAAAAAGGAAATGAAATTATTTTCAAAAATGGCAGGGTAGGAGATAATCTTTGCATTTTGCTTTGTTGCTGTTGAAGCCATTCGGGGGTGCAGGTTTTCTTTCCTGTTCATGGACACAACTCCTAGTAAAATACAACAATGTGCTGCTAAAGTTAACATTCTGGAATAGGGGCTGTTTGTATCTTCTGCTCCTGATGATACCTGCAGGCTTGGCTACTGAGCTTATGAGTTAGGGTGTGTTTACTCAACATGCATTTCTGATGTGAAAGTTACTTCTGGGTAAGAAGCTTTCCAACTCCCGCAAATCAACTGTCATGCTTATTTACTTTCCCCCAGCTGTTTTGCAGTGACATCTCACCATATGTGTGCTCAGTGCAATAGAGTATACATTCATCACAAACTCTAGATGGGATTCAAGATGGTTTCTACAGATTTCTGTGTAGGACAGCTGCTGGAAGCCACGGGAAGGGAGAGTGGTGTTCTGCTCTGATCCTGCTTGTCAGGATTGACATTCCATCTTGGGAGATGTGGACCTGAGAATGACCTTCAGGGTGGACATGCAATAAAATATTATTTGGGCTGGTTTATTAACAATTTTTAAAGATACTCAGCTTAAATCATTGCACAAGGAACTTATCCCTTTTCTTCTTGTAGCAGCACAATTGCTCATAGCAAAAAATGGGAAAGGACTTGATTATCAACATATCACACAATGGAAACTGGAAGTATGGACAATTGCACTATCTGAGAAACTAAGAGTGCACACCCTGACTGATACAACGGATATGGACAATTTTGCTAAAATATAGTATCCCTTTATAAAGCATTCAAATGAACACTCCGATGACTGACACCCACCAACTACACCTATAGATCTATGGGGAAATTTGCTGTATTAGTCTTCTGTTCTGGGGTGAGGGGTGGAAGGGAGGAAACCAATTGTTTGAATAATGTTATGCTTATGCTTATATCTGGCTTCTTGAAAAATTATTACAAAAAATGATTTGGGCCATGGAAAGAGAAAGGTGTAAGTCCAGATAGGACAAGCAGCTAACCAAGAAAGGGCTACTGTTGCCAGTTTTGCTTTGTGGCTATGCAGTTTCTGTTCTGTTTTTAAAAGTGGAAATTAAACTTATGTTTGTCTTCAGAGCCACATTTCTGTAGCATTTGCTTTCATTCACACCTACCCATCCATGGTGTCTTTAAAAAAACCACATACATTTAAATGTCTTGTAAATGCACACATCTGAGACTGTGGGTTCTTTCTGGTGTGGAATTTGTATCATAAACAGGTCATTCAGATCCTCTTTTCTTTTCTTTCTTTTTCTTTTTTGCATGTTCACAATAAATCTCATTCTTTTGTCATGGATATTAATCGCTGCGCATGCCACTGGGTGGAATTTGCTGGAATGATTTTGAAGGTGGGTTTTTTGGCGTGGTCCTTCTCCTGAGTCATTTCCTGCCAGTGCATCACTGCCTTTTTCCATTCTGGGCATATATACACAGGTGTTTCTGCACCTCCATTCTAAAACTTCAATGAACAATTCCAAGATTTAAAACAACAATAAGTAAACAGGACACACAGATATGGCCATCATTCTTAGAGCAAGAGCTCTCCCCCTGCCCCCATTATTTGTTAAAGCTACATTGCATTGCTGGTGCTGAATTGAGCAAGCAAGAGTATGACAATACAGTGGTGCCTCGCAAGACGAAATTAATTCATTCCGCAAGTTTTGTCGTCTTGCGATTTTTTTCGTCTTGCGAAGCACGGTGTCGGGAAAGTTTTGGAAAAGCTTCAAAAATCACCAAAGTCTTAAAAAACCTCAAAAAAGGCTACCACACCGCGTTCTATGAGTTGCTCCTCGAAGTCAAGTCGCAACTGTATTAACGGTGTTAAGAAAAAGGAAACAAACTTGCAAGACGTTTCCGTCTTGCGAAGCAAGCCCATAGGGAAAATCGTCTTGCGAAGCAGCTCAAAAAACAAAAAACCCTTTCGTCTAGCGAGTTTTTTGTCTTGCGAGGCATTTGTCTTGTGAGGTACCACTGTATTATTTTCCTCGTGGCTTCCTTTTAAAATGTATGAAGCCTACAGAGCAATCGATCATGTCCTTCCTTAATCTTTTGTTCCTTAAGGTAAACTTGCTCTTTTCTGTCTTTACTCATATTCTGTCTGTAATGCTATCTCTAAGTGTGTGTGGCTTTTACAGTGGAAAATACACATTCTCCCTGATACCGAGAAAACCAGAGGTGATGCTAGGCACTACTTATAGGGGAAGAAACACAATAAATGGAAGCACCGTTTGATAATTAAGGTATAATTAAGTTTGTGCTGAAGACCGGAGACACTGTTATAATTAAAACACTAGCTGCAGCAAAAACAGTGATTACTTGTTCAAATGCTGTATGGTTTTCATTTGATCTCAGAGTCCCATTCTCCAAATTTTTGGACATTCTCATTTCGGCATTTGGGTGTACTAATCTGTGCATAATTCTCAGGTCAACTGGCCCAGTGTACATTAATTCCAATTCCAGATAAGACCAGCACATTGCCTTATTTGATCGTAGTGGCACAGAGAGATGTGCGGCTTTTCAAGACATCCTTTTTATTGTGCTTTCATAATTTTTTGCAATGGGGTGGTCACATACGATCCCACTTTCAGTATTGCTTGTGCCTGCAACAGTTTGCGGATGGTCGGCCAGCTTCATTTCCAATCAGTGCACATCTCATAACTTCCTGCTGCAATTCTTATACCACAAATGTTTTTGTTTATTTATTGTTCCACTTTCGTTGTGCTATAGTCCCCCAGGGCAGCAATAATGTGACAGTATTGGGGAAGCATTGCAGAACTAACTAAAGCAAAACAAATCTACCACTGAGCATTATTGTGTCAAGAACATGCTGCAGAATACGTCCGCAATAAAATGCGAGTCTGGAGGGACCCCTAGTCAGAATTCCCTATACCTTTCCACATTCAAAATAAAAGAGTAAATGTGTGAAGATACCACTCTGAGTTAGGCACTGTTTAGTCTAACAATTTTAATCAGCTGAAGTGCACCAAATTCAGCACTGAGTTGTGGATGAAAATGCTTAAAAATGCCCATGGCAGGAGAGCTAGAGAGCAGAGTTGACTGCCTTGGTTCAGAGAAAATCAGCTGAAATCAGCCACCCATTGAAATCAAACACATTAGTTGTATTGCAGAGTTGGGTTTTGAAAGTTTCTTGCAAAAATGATTGGAAACAAACTAGGAAAATGGGAAGCAGACTACAAGGAACAGAAGAGATGTCCAAACCAATGACATATCTGAGCAGGCTTCAGCATGCTTACTTGGAAGTAATCCCTATTGAACTTGGTGGGACTTACTTTTGCATAAATAAATTCAGGATTGGACTCTAAAAGAGCAAAGATGAAGAATGCTTCCTTTTTCATCAACATCATGTGAACCATAGGTTTTGAAATGAGGGGAGCGGGGAAGGGTAAAAAATCATGTTGATCTCCTATGCTGAATTCTCCTATAATTAAAGGCTTTGCTGGGAAATGCAGTTTTGAAAACTGAAATGCTTCAGTTTGATATATAATCCTGAAACTGTTGTTTGGCCACTTTTGAGCTTTGTGATGTGTATAAACTTAATCCACACCAAACAAAACCCATAGTAACTTTGCAAAATAATAATAATAATACTAGAAGCAACTATGAGAAGCAGCCAATTTTTTATACATGAGTTTTCATCACTTATTCAAGGCCAAATACTCTCAGTGTTTCCCATTAGGTCTGTTGCTGCTGCTGAGTTAGTAGCAATATGCTGTGTTTTATGGGGCCGCTCACTTTGCATTATTCCTGCTTGAGCTGTGTGTTGAATTGCCAGGCTTCGAAGAACAGGCTAGGTTTGCCCTGTGGCTCTTTGCCTGTCTCTAAGCTTCCCTGAATGAGGCTGGCTGTTCAATTAATGAACTAGAGGGACTGCATAGACCCTCTAGTTCATAATGAACTAGAGGGACTGCATTGAGCTAACTGTGTGTGAGGTTTCCTTTGGCCATCTGTTGGCCTTGTTTTGCTTGAGTTAGTCAAATGCTAAGTTTATACGATCAGACAGAACTGTAGATGGTGGGTGGCGAAGACAGAAAGTTTGGGTGGCGTAAAGAATCTCTAGCTTTTCTAACACTTTGCCATCCCTGTCTGAGGCACAAGTTTTAACTGGCAGATTTAGTACCAAGTAAAAATGCCCTTTTTGGAATACTCCCCCATCATTAGATTGCGAGTATCTCCAGAGTTGTCTTTGTCCATGGAGTTTTCTTGGCAGGGATACTGGAGTGGCTTGCCGGTTCCTGCTCCAGGTGGATCACATTTGGTCAAAACTCTCCACTTTGACCTGTCCATCTTGAGTGGCCCTACATGGCATAGCTCATAGCTTCTCTGAGTTATTCAAGCCCCTTCGCCACAGAAAGGCAGTGATCCATGAAGGGCATCTGAAAAAGCAGAGAAGCATTTGCAAAGGGGGTGGTTCGTATCCAGAGGTACCACTGTATAAGTATGGGATACCTTTTTGGATGTCCATCAACTAAGGCTACCATGATGCTAAATTAACCCTTTGATTTCTAACATCACAAATAGTGTATGGGAGAATGGTTTCTACTCTGTTTGTAATATAATACTTTATATGATACTACATCAAAGGCTTGCAATAATCTTGATGTGATGGGCCTATGACTTTCCCTGGTGCATACAAAGTAGATGTATGAATTACTTCATTGGTAAGTAGCAAGACCATTGAAGAAACCATTCCAACAGATTTTTTTTAACCCTGGAACTTTCAGGTTCCCATATATACAAAATATTTCAGATATTGAAAGCATTCAGGTAAAACTCTAACCAGCTGTAATATTAGCATCATTATTTCAATTCCAAACGAATATAGCTAAACTAATAGCTATAGATCTCTTAGTGTAATTTTATTTATATTGTACCAAATATGTTACTAGCAGATTTGAGAATTGGCCTATGACAAATACTGTTTTTATGAGCAGCCAAGCCAGGTTTTTCTACTACAGATCACGTATTCACTCTCCTGTATTTGATAAGTAAATCCTTCAACATTCATAGTCATTCCTTCAGAATACTATTCAGTATTTGACGTTCCAGAAGCTGATGTCCACATGGGCAGCAGGACATAGGAACTAAATCTTTCACGTTCATCCAAAGTTTTCAGCACACGCTGCAGTTTCCTTTGAGTCTTTCCCATTCTCTGCAAATAAGCTATCAAACTCTCCGTAAACCGTTCAGGCTCTCGCTATTCCATTCCCGCCTTGGGATGCTATGCAGAAATAAAGTAATATTCCTTTAATTGCTTGAAACCCTTGTGTCAAGCAACCTACATTTCAAAACGGATGTGAATGTGTAAAGGAAGGCACTGGAAGCTGTTAAGCAAACACTGTAATTGGCTCCCACTGTGTCTGGGCAGTCTGCTCAATATTATCCATTTATGTAAACAGAAAAATATAGCAGCATCCATCTACTGCTACCTGACCTACACATCCCTCCCTCCTTTCCAAGTTTTATTCAAGTGTGCAGGTTTCCCTGAGCAATTATTTTCATCGCATGTTGTGAAATAGCTCTTTTGATACTGACAAACATTTATTGTTTGTAATGGCTTCATTTCCTCAACTTCATTTCACTTCTCTGACCTCATGTCATATAGGCCTGCATCCTGCCTTGCAGGGAGGAAGGAAACAAGAGCTATTAAGCTGTTATATCACCAAGTTCTAGAAACATTTTGCTGAAGGGGGCCTCTAAAATCTGTTTTGAGCCAAACAGCAGAGTAAGTGCATGGCATAAAGAAGGTACGTCCACTTTGTCTCTCTTTTGGTCCAGCACTTCCCATTTGATATGAGTGGGGTTTTTTTAAAAAAAATTCATTGCGTTAAAATTTATGTTAAATGCTCCCTTGAGCAAATAGAAAGGCAGGATGTCAAAATTTAAAAAGAAACAATATTTGAATTTTCACTCAGGGAAGATAATCTAATATCTCAATTGCAGATCCTCCAAGTGTCCCTATTTTCCAGTGACAGTCCCAGATTTATAGAAGCCATCCCGGTTTCAGATTTGATCCCAGAATGACCCACTTTTGTTTAGGACATCACTATTTTCATCAGATAAATGTTGGAGGGTATGGTAGTACAGTGATGCCTCTGGTTACGTACTTAATTTGTTTTGGAGGTCCATTCTTAACCTGAAACTGTTCTTAACCTGAAGCACCACTTTAGCTAATGGGGCCTCCTGCTGTTGCTGCACCGCTGCCGCACAATTTCTGTTCTCATCCTGAAGCAAAGTTCTTAACCCGAGGTACTGTTTTCTGGGTTAGCGGAGTCTGTAACCTGAAGCGTATGTAACCTGAAGTGTATGGAACCCAAGGTACCACTGTATTTCCCTATTTTCATTGGAGAATTGTTGGAGGGTATAGTGTTATGCAACCCTCGAGAAAAGGAGATAAGTAACCATACGACCTTTAGAAGAAGGCGTTTGAGGGCAGCCTTGTATACCGAGGTTTTAAAATGCTTAATGGGTGACATAACAACAACAACAACAAAACAACAACAAAACAACAACAACAACAACAATTTAGGACATCCCTATTTTCATTGGAGAAATGCTGGAGGGTATGAAATCAGATTCTTGGCATACTTCCTTTCATGAGCATTTCACTAAGGGGAGGCTTTGTATACATTTCTTAGGTAAAAAGGGGAATTTTTCCAAGTCATCCTTGGATTTCTGGCACATAGAGGGTTGCATCACCATAATGCAGTGGTTAAACCCCAACAGCAAAATGCAGCAATTTAGGCATGGTCAAGTTTGGAGATCCAGGGCAGATGTACAGTTGAGTATTTCTACGTTTTTCTCCCAATGGTAAAAATTGCAGGTTGGGGGAGCAGTTTTAAGTTTGGAAAACATGGAAGTACAATATTATACTATTTAATTTTTTAACATCCCTTCCCCAGTGTTGCAGTCCCAATCCAAGTCAGAATGCTTCCCACCTGCTCTCCAGTTCTAGGGATATTTATCAACTACAGTACACCCAGGGGTCCCTCAAAATCCATTTGAGAGACCCACAGCTAAGTCATATAGAAGGACAAGAAACAGTTAAGATCTGGCTATATAGAAGGAGGAAGAAACGGTGAGATAAAAAAGTCGCGTTCATCAGTAACCTAATGGCAGAATAGATATGATCCTGCAGGTCTCCTGAATCCCAACCTAATGCTGGCTAATTCTTTTCTCCCTGTGTTTGTATGTTTTTGTTTTTGTTTGGCATATGCTGTTGTAGGTGGCAATCAATAATTTGGGAATTAGGAGCTATAATAATATTTTCTTTTTTAAAAAAAAAGATTAGTAATGGCTGGTCAGTAAAACATTTCTATGGAAAGGAAATCCCTTAACATCTTCATTTACCAGATCGGCCTCTGATCTGTGAACAGTGGAGAGATGTTAACAGCAGTAACAACGAAGTCACAATCAGATATTTGACTGCAAAATTGGTACTGTACATGCCTTTTTCTGTTCTTGACGTGTTACCTTTATTCCAGTGTACTGATGGCAAAGCTTATTTATGGCTGTCATTACTGTGTGAGGAAGAACTACACTCTGTTCTATTATGCCTTGCACATCCCCCTCAAGCTGCTAGAATATTTGCAGTGGGTGGTACTGTTTGGAGCGGGGGGAGAAGCATGCGTTCCTTGTCAGGTCTCAGGGAGAAATGCAGGTCAGGCAGTGAAGAAGGCCATGCCCTGTCTGAGAACGTTACCAAGATGATCATTTCGCTGCACATTAAAGGCACAGTTTTTACTCAGTTGTTGCAGATCATGCACTTATTTTCCCTCCAAGGTAGTGCTGTTTGTTTCCCATAGTGGCTGCCGCCACCGCAGCAGCAACAACAATTATTGCTTGGGAGAATGTAGATTTTCTTGTCAACTAACACATCCGTTGCAATAATGGTTACTTCCAGACTTTTGGTATTCTGCAGGTGTGATCGGATCACATTTAAGCTCAGATCACATTCAGGTTGCACCATTAAAGTGACCGTGGCACTCTTAGACTCCTGCAAAACAAATTGCTCAGACTTGAGGGAAAATGCACTGGGAAGTATGGGGTAACAATTGCTTGATGAATGTTGCAATTTAATCAGAATGAATGATCAATAAACAGCCAATGTTGTTTCACCACCATTCAAAGGTTGTGCCAACAAATCAGGGTGAATACTTGGCTTCTGATTTGATGCCAGAATGTCCCTATTTCCCCTACCAGTGCAACTGATGCTGAGCCCAGGGAGGATGAGCTGGTACTAGTCCTGAATGACTATCGCCTCTCCACCTCCATCACTGCCAGCCTCCTCCTTTGGGACTTGCCCTTCTTCTGAAACGAAATGCTTTGCAGGGCAGTGTAGGGGGGCAGACAAAAAAATGGGGATTGAGGAGGGTCATTTGGTGGTGGGGAGTGATAAATGTCCCTATTTTCAGCTGAGGATGGTTGGAGGGTATGTACTCCTACTGCTGTAGCTTAGGAACACAAGAGGCGGCCTTATTCTGAGATAGAGCTTTGTTGTTGTTTAGTTGTTTAGTCGTGTCCAATTCTTCGTGACCCCATGGACCAGAGCACGCCAGGCACTCCTATCTTCCACTGCCTCCCGCAGTTTGATCAGACTCATGTTTGTGGCTTCGAGAACACCGTCCAACCATCTTGTTCTCTGTCGTCCTCTTCTCCTTGTGCCCGCCATCTTTCCCAACATCAGGGTCTTTTCCAGGGAGTCTTCTCTTCTCATGAGGTGGCCAAAGTATTGGAGCCTCAGTTTCATGATCTGTCCTTCCAGTGAGCACTCAGGGCTGATTTCCTTAAGAATGGATGCATTTGATCTTCTTGCAGTCCATGGGACTCTCAAGAGTCTCCTCCAGCACCATAATTCAAAAGCATCTATTCTTCAGCGATCAGCCTTCTTTATGGTCCAGCTCTCACTTCCATACATCACTACTGGGAAAACCATGGCTTTAACTATACGGATCTTTGTTGGCAAGGTGATGTATCTGCTTTTTAAGATGCTGTCTAGGTTTGCCATCACCTTTCTCCCAAGGAGCAGGTGTCTTTTAATTTCGTGACTGCTGTCACCATGTGCAGTGATCATGGAGCCCAAGAAAGTAAAATCTCTCACTGCCTCCATTTCTTCCCCTTCTATTTGCCAGGAGGTGATGGGCCCAGTGGCCATGATCTTCGTTTTTTTGATGTTGGGCTTCATACCATATTTTGCGCTCTCCTCTTTCACCCTCATTAAAAGGTTCTTTAATTCCTCTTCACTTTCTGCCATCAAGGTTGTATCATCTGCATATCTGAGGTTGTTGATATTTCTTTCGGCGATCTTAATTTCGGCTTGGGATTCATCCAGCCCAGCCTTTCGCATGATGAATTCTGCATATAAGTTAAATAAGCAGGGAGACAATATACAGCCTTGCTGTACTCCTTTCCCAATTTTGAACCAATCAGTTGTTCCATATCTAGTTCTAACTGTAGCTTCTTGTCCCACATAGAGATTTCTCAGGAGACAGATGAGGTGATCAGGCACTCCCATTTCTTTAAGAACTTGCCATAGTTTGCTGTGGTCGACACAGTCAAAGGCTTTTGCATAGTCAATGAAGCAGAAGTAGATGTCTTTCTGGAACTCTCTAGCTTTTTCCATAATCCAGCACATGTTTGCAATTTGGTCTCTGGTTCCTCTGCCCCTTTGAAATCCAGCTTGCACTTCTGGGGGTTCTCGGTCCACATACTGCTTAAGCCTGTCTTGTAGAATTTTAAGCATAACCTTGCTAGCGTGTGAAATGAGTGCAATTGTGCTGTAGTTAGAGCATTCTTTGACACTGCCCTTCTTGGGGATTGGGATGTAGACTGATCTTCTCCAATCCTCTGGCCACTGCTGAGTTTTCCAAATTTGCTGGCATATTGAGTGTAGCACCTTAACAGCATCATCTTTTAAAATTTTAAATAGTTCAGCTGCAATATCATCACTTCCACTGGCCTTGTTATTAGCAGCACTTTCTAAGGCCCATTTGACTTCAGTCTCCAGGATGTCTGGCTCAAGGTCAGCAACCACACTACCTGGGGTATACGAGACATCCATTTCTTTCTGGTATAGTTCCTCTGTGTATTCTTGCCACCTCTTCTTGATGTCTTCTGCTTCTGTTAGGTCCTTTCCACTTTTGTCTTTTATTATGGTAATCTTTGTATGAAATGTTCCTTTCATATCTCCAATTTTCTTGAACAGATCTCTGGTTTTTCCCATTCTATTGTTTTCCTCTATTTCTTTGCATTGCTCGTTTAAGAAGGCTTTCTTGTCTCTCCTTGCTATTTTTTGGAAATCTGCATTCAATTTCCTGTATGTTTCACTATCTCCCTCGCATTTTGCTTGCCTTCTCTCCCCCGCTATTTGTAAGGCCTCGTTGGACAGCCACTTTGCTTTCTTGCATTTCCTTTTCGTTGGGATGGTTTTAGTTGCTGCCTCCTGTATAATGTTACGACCCTCCATCCATAGTTCTTCAGGCACTCTGTCCACCAAATCTAAATCCTTAAACCTGTTCCTCACTTCCACTGTGTATTCATAAGGGATTTGACTTAGGTTGTATCTTACCGGCCCAGTGGTTTTTCCTACTTTCTTCAGTTTAAGCTTGAATTTTGCTATAAGAAGCTGATGATCTGAGCCACAGTCAGCTCCCGGTCTTGTTTTTGCTGACTGTATAGAGCTTCTCCATCTTTGGCTGCAGAGAATATAATCAATCTGATTTCGATGCTGCCCATCTGGTGATGTCCATGTGTAGAGTCGTCTCTTGTGTTGTTGGAAAAGAGTGTTTGTGATGACCAGCTTGTTCTCTTGGCAGAACTCTATTAGCCTTTGCCCTGCTTCATTTTGAACTCCAAGGCCAAACTTGCCAGTTGTTCCTTTTATCTCTTGACTCCCTACTTTAGCATTCCAATCCCCTATAATGAGAAGAACATCCTTCTTTGGTGTTATTTCTATAAGGTGTTGTAAGTCTTCATAGAATTGCTCAATTTCAGTTTCTTCAGCACCAGTGGTTGGTGCATAAACTTGGATTACTGTGATGTTAAAAGGTCTGCCTTGGATTCGTATCGAGATCATTCTATCATTTTTGAGATTGCATCCCAGTACAGCTTTCGCCACTCTTTTGTTGACTATGAGGGCCACTCCATTTCTTTTACAGGCTTCTTGCCCACAGTAGTAGAAATGATGGTCATCCGAACTGAATTCGCCCATTCCCGTCCATTTTAGTTCACTGATGCCCAGGATGTCAATATTCATTCTTGCCATCTCATTTTTGACCACATCCAACTTACCCAGGTTCATGGTTCTTACATTCCAGGTTCCTATGCAATATTTTTCTTTACAGCATTGGACTTTCCTTTCGCTTCCAGGAATATCCGCAACTGAGCGTCCTTTCGGCTTTGGCCCAGCCGCTTCATCAGCTCTGAATCTACTTGTACTTGTCCTCCGCTCTTCCTCAGTAGCATGTTGGACGCCTTCCGACCTGAGGGGCTCATCTTCCAGCGTCATAACTTTCATATGCCTGTTGTCTTTGTCCATAGAGTTTTCTTGGCAGGGATACTGGAGTGGCCTGCCGGTTCCTGCTCCAGGTGGATCACGTTTGGTCAAAACTCTCCACTATGACCTGTTCATCTTGGGTGGCCCTGCACGGCATAGCTCATAGCTTCTCTGAGTTATTCAAGCCCCTTCGCCACGGCAAGGCAGTGATCCATGATAGAGCACTAGTCCATTATTGTCTTTATTGACTAGCAATGGCTGTCTAGGGCAGGCATAGGCAAACTCGGCCCTCCAGATGTTTTGGGACTACAACTCCCATCATCCCTAGCTAACAGGACCAGTGGTCAGGGATGATGGGAGTTGTAGTCCCAAAACATCTGGAGGGCTGAGTTTGCCTATGCCTGGTCTAGAGTTTCAGACCAGAGTTTTTGCCACCCCTACCTGGAGGTGTGAGGAATTGAACCCGGGGCCTTCTGCATGCACAGCAGCTGCTCTACTACAGAGCTACATGCAGCCCTTCAAAAAGAGATTACAAGGTTAACATCAAAGGGATCTGTTCCCCACAAAGCAATAATTTGTCATTTCATGACCTTTCTTTGTCTCTTTGAATCCTGAGTGCTTTCTCACATGCTGAGTGGGATTTACCAGCCAAATCTTGGGCTGCCAGCCTCTGGTTATGTTTTTATGTGTGCACCTATAAATGTAAGATGTTTATGTGAAGTCTTTGGAAATGCCTTTCCTGTGCTGGCACTCATGATAGAGAAGCAGGTGAAGAAGACGCTTCCTCCAGCTGCAAGGTCTTCCTCCCTCTGCATGGCAATCTATGACCAACTGTCCTGCAGGAAAGATGTGTGAAAAGCTCCCTTATCCAAGAGGTATTTTGTCAAGTGAAGCTTACAATTACAAGTACAATGGGTATAATTCCCCTGGTCCCAAGACCATGCTGTAGTTACTTAATTTTAAACAGTGTGGAGGCTGATTGAGACAATGAGATTTAAGAGCGTTCCAAAAGCTTTATTGGCTTGAGCGATGGCAAATCCAAGATGCGTGAAATGAAACGCTGAAGTATTAAAGCAGAAACAGCATAAAATGAGATTACGCTCAGAGATAAAGCACAAAGTGAAACTACGCATTTAACATAAATGGCAGTGAATGCTGAGAACTATGAACATTACATACGAGTACAACGTAAATGTGCTGGAAAACCAAATAGAAGTGGAGACTCAGAATGTGAAATACAAGGTACTAGCATATTACAATGCAGAATTAAAGGTGTTATAGTTGTCAGTTTAATTTGGTCACAGGGCAACAAAACAGTGGAATCAAAATGTAACAAAGTTCCATGCTGTTCAGATCAGATAGGAAGAAGGGATTCTGGGTTTGAGTTCATATAGTCATTCATTTTCTATAGCAAATTATCAGCAATGTGTAGGAGATCAGCCCACATATGGGTAATCTTCAACCCAAAGAACAACCCTTTTATTTATTTAGCATGCAATTGTACAATTTTATAGAAAACTATTCAAAAGTTACTCCCAGTTAATCCCAAGGGGCTTCTTCACAGGAAATTTGGCATAGGATTGTAGTCTTAGTCTACTCCAAGGATTTAGCTCTGATAGCAGTACTGAATAAATTGTTTAAAATACTTTTCTCTTTTAAGATTTTTAGCTCAAAATCTGTTAGACATGTTGGGGTGTTTGATACCCATATATATATATATATATATATATATATATATATATTACCTGATCTTTTAATTTTCAAGACTGCTCTAATTATAGAAATTTCAGTTTGTCCTAGGCAATGTAGATTCAGTGTCATTACTAGCCGTTGTGTCTTGGATACCACAATGTGGATAAAAAGCAAATGACTTCCTAGTGGAAGCGCCACCATGTCTATGCTTATTTCCCATCTGTTTCTCTCCTGCTACTTCCTGCTAACGAGATACTGCTAGCTAGATTCTGTTAGTTCCTGTGTTTTGAGTTCTATATATTAATTTGATTTAGTTCCTGGGGAAATTCATTCTATGACGCATCTGAATTGGATCAACATTGGTTCAGAAAACTGAATGTTTTGTGAAGTACCCAGCTTCTCATAAGCATGAACAGCCTTTGAAGGCTGCATGAGAGGGATTAGCTAAGTGGAAGGAGGGATGCTGGTAGAAATTGTCCTAGGAATTTATGTATCTTTTGCTTAATGCTCAAGGAATGGATTTATAAGTAATTTTGGAAACATCAGCTATATAACCCTTGCAGCTAAGATTACCATCTGGGTGAGTTAAGAATGGGGAGCTAATGTAAATATGGTTTTTATCATTTCCTCCCTTTTATGCTACAATTAAGTTTGCTAGAAACTCTGAGCATATCTGCTGTTAAACTGATATGTGTTTCTGAAAGTAGCACTGTGCGCAAATGACCTCTTGGGCATCTCCACGATATTTGTGAGAAAGAAGAAATTCTCCAATAGTTTCTCAGGTATAGGGCTCACACATAGGTAAAGGTAAAGGTAAAGGTAAAGGTAAAGGTACCTCTGACTGTTAAGTCTGGTCGCGGACGACTCTGGGGTTGCGGTTCTCATCTCACTTTACTGGCCGAGGAAGCCGGCATTTGTCCGCAGATAGCTTTCGGGTCATGTGACTAGCATGATTAAGCCGCTTCTGGCGAACCAGAGCAGAGCACGGAAATGCCGTTTACCTTTCCGCCGGAGCGATACCTATTTATCTACTTGCACTTTGACATGCTTTCAAACTGCTAGGTCGGCAGGAGCAGGGACCGAGCAACGGGAGCTCACCCCGTCACAGGGATTCGAACCGCCAACCTTCTGATCGGCAAGTCCTAGGCTCTGTGGTTTAACTCACAGTGCCACCCGTGTCCCATGGCATGCATAGACAGACATGTAATGATTGACATTCTTGTGCGGTACAGTGAGAAAGAGATCACAAAGAGATTAAAGAGTTAAGAGAGTAAGGAAAATGAAAATGAATTCCACAGCATAATTAAAAACTCCTGAAGTTGAGTTTCAGTTAAAAATAAGAAGTGCCTCATTTCCATAAGGTATGCGGGCTTATGTCCAGCATGCATTAATCTAGAGGAAGACTAATATGGGTAGAACCTACCTTAGGCTGAACTGGATTGAATTTCAGTTCAGCAACGCATTTTCATTATATGGGCACCCATAGACCCTTTTCAGGTCGATGACTTGGCAAATAAGTAGTCTGGTTTGCCCATCCTTAGATCTTCATATATCCCTTTCCATTCTTGATGCTACTGAATAGTATGGCCTGCCCATGCAGCAGATTTTAGCTGTTGGTGACTATTTGTCTGGAAGGCATGGAAGGTGTTACAGTTGCAGAATACAATAAGCTTGGCTTTGAGTGGCATTTGCTGGTTTGACTTTTCACTAGGACTTCAGCAAAATGACCTCTCCCCCCACCAGGTTCGTTCTTGTATCTCTGCACATGGAATGTGTGTTGCCTGTTTTTCCAGATCCCCATGCTTTTTGGGTACATCCCTTCTGCCCCCCTTGAGGTTTGAATCCAAGCAGCACTGGCCTGGATTGTTCAGCAGCTGTTTGGACAAAATGCCTCCAAATGGATCCAAATTAGACAATGCATCATGGGAGGCAACAAATTAGGATAGAGCACAGAATTGCTCCCTGACTGTTCCCAGTGCTTAACTGCTAGATGTTTCTACATACCGTCCATTTCTACAAAAGCTTGATAGCAAGCCAAGGAAGTGATGAATAATGGAACAGTGTGTTTTTAGCCCTTAGTACAGTTTCTCTCCCACTCAATCTCCTACATACATTAGAGAAACCACATGTTAGCTGATGGGCAAGTGGCAATAACACAAATGTCTGGGTAAATTGACAGAAAGTCATATCATTACTTAGGCAGATATAGTGCCAGTACTGACAGGCACCTGATACAGAGCTACAAGCTCTGCTAGGATTGATCAGTACAAAAGCTAAAAGGTAGGCGGAAAAAACACTGGGGATCTTTTCATGTTTCATCTGGAGCTAAAGCAAAAGTGGATTTCACCAAGAGGGAAATGAGTTTCTCCCTTTGTTGGCTCTGGAACATGAATGATGGATCTTTGGAAGAGTGCACTCAGAGTGCAACCCTTCATTAATAAAGCCACTACATTTTATCTCTTGATCTTGGCCATTATAAATGGAGATAGTATCACAGGCACAGAAAGAAATGAAGCTCCATGGAGCTGAGGGTATAGTTATCATGAGCTTGTAAACATTTCTTTCCAACCATTTTGCCCAGCCTTTTGAATGTTTGAAATTCTGACTTTATCATGACATTCAGCAGAGAGCAAATTGTCATATGGCAAGTAATTGCATGGCTTTTTTGTGCATATCCTGGAATTTTACTGAACATCTGTTGAACTTCCATAGTCCTACTTTTCCTGTGTCTTCTATTACCAGGGTGTTTGACATTCCTATTTAATTCTTTATGGGACTTAATGTTGGAGGCATTAGAAAAAATGGCTGGCTCAGCCTCCTGGATCATGGCAAAGGAAAACGATGCTTTTGTGAGAAAATGGTCCTTCCCAAACCATACATCACCTACAATATTTCTCCCTACAAACAATCAAGCTATTGGGCAGTAAAATGTACATACTGATATATATATGAAGCAGTAGGCTAAGACCTGAAAGGGCTACCATTCCTAACCAACATGGATAGCCAATGGGGTACCCTGCAGATGTTACTGGAGTCCAATTCCCAGTAGCCTCAGTCAGCATGAGCAGTGGTCATGGATTATGAGAGTTGTAGTCCACTATTGGCTATAACCTTGTCCATAAACACCAGTGGAGCTGTTTCTACTCAGACACATGAATTTACTGGCACTTATTTCTGCGTAGATTGTGCTGCTAATGAGTTTGTGATACTTGTGACCTCCCAAATCCAATGCTTCTATATCTAACACAGATTCTGAACATCCTCTTCAAAATTCAGAGTCTGCATCCCACTTAAGTGCTCTTGGCCATAATTTCCATAAGTTTTTGTTCCAACAAAGCTTTTCAGTGCCACAGTCTGTTTCCTTATAATGTAAAGAATATACACAATCAGAACAAGTCAAGTGAGAGCTATAGAAATGCAAGCCAGCCTAGGTGTATCAGGGGAGATTTGTAGATGCCAAATCTGATCATATGAATTTGTAAATTATACTGTCATTTGTCAAGGGCATTTGCCTCTACAAATCAAAAGCCGCTGGAAAAAAAGCCATGGCTACCTTGGGTTATGTTTGCTGAGCGACTCTCCTAGGATGCTCAAGGATTGTTAGATTCAAGGAATAAGATTTTATGGCTTACTTTCCAACCAAAAAGTGTTTATAATAGTGAGGCGATGTGGAAGAAATCTTTGATTCTCAGTACAGGTGTACTCCAGTGAAGAGGTTTTGTGATTGCTTCAGATGCTGAACATCTTCGATATAAATAAATTATGGAATGAATGATCAGATCACTGCATACACTAGATTTGTTTATTACCATGAAGAAAAATGGTAGGTTCTAAAATTATATTAATATACCATACTGAAAACCACCCCTGTGGCCTGTGGGGAATATAGTTATTAAAAGAAATAGATACTAATGATGGGGAAAGTGCCCAGATGTCATGCCTAAGCCTCACACTCCTTGAAATCCTCTCATGCTCCTGAGAACATCTAAACACTTGAAGTAGGATGCAAGAACTGAAGGCTGAAGCTTTACCAAGGATAGGGGGCTGATGGCATTCCAGGTGTTGTTGGATTCCCAACTCTCATCAGCCCAAGCCAGCATGGTCAGTGCTCAGGGATGCTGGGAGGTGTAGTCCAACAAGATCTGGAGGGCCTCAGATTCACCACCTCTGCTTTAGAGACATGTTCTCAGTAACTTTAGCTCTGTTCTTCTTTAGCATACATATAGGAGGATTCCACTGGCACAGAATCTATTAGCTTCTTTGTACTTAACCTAACATGACTAATAATAGGCACTTACTGTTCTCCCTAAGCTTCCAAGCACAGCAGGGTGTGAAGATAATGTTGAAGTCATCTCTCCAAGCATGTGTTCCATGTGTCTCTGCCCTGGATGCACGAGGCCTCCTTCATGTGTGAGCAGCTGGAAGACTGGCAGGGGTTTGGGCATGGCATTGTCTTTGTCATTTGTCTAGCAAAGTAGGTAACAACACACACATGCTGCTGTGAGTTGTCAGCATCATGTACTTGCTCCCAGGCCTTTTGTCCCATTGCCAAGTGGCATTTGGCCTTCAGTACTGTATTGTTTCATCAACAGCGTTTACAGTCATTGGACCATTCCAAAGCACTTTACTTTTGCAGCTGCCCATAATGTTCCCCGACTGCTAGATGTCACTGTGCCAGATTGTCGTGCTGGTAGGGACCCAAAATCACATTGGTTTTATAGCTTGCTCTTTTTAAAATTCTTGTTCACATCATCTTGCACACAGATTTGTTATGACCACAGCTGCCTCCACACAGGAGAGATAGTGATCTAGGATCTGCCACTGGGAGCATATTCATAGTCAGTGTTGGCCTCTAGAAATTGAAGGATCTGTCAATTTCAGTTCTCTCACTTCCTCATTTTTCTAGTCTTAAATTTAATTCTCTACATTTTGCTACAATTCATAGTTTGCTTGTTTTTTAAATCGCCATAAAACTTTCTTAGCATTTTAGTGTGACTTTCTCCAACTAAACCCATTTTTACATGCAGTTTTGACTAATGCATGCATTCTTGCAAGCAGTTTCCCCTAATATATGCGTTTTTGTAAGCATAATTTGATTGGGAAAGTGCATTGCAAAACTTGAATAAGTGCAAATTTCAAAGGTGAGCTGTGTTTCACTTTGCATATTGCTTTGGAAAGTGCAGATTTGATAGTTCTGGCTTCAAATGCATCCTGAATTGAATGTCTCCCAGTCCCTACTTGCCACAGATATTCTGTCCCAACTAAAACTTGCCCGAGCCTTTGTAATAATTTTTAGGTGCTGTAAAATGTTTGAACTGATAGGTCTTCGGTGAAATAGTAAAGGCAGATAAAGTTTATATCCACATGTTTGTCCTCCTCAGTTGGAGGCAGTACGCATCTGAATGCCAGAGGGGACAGTGCCCATGGCTTTCTTTAAGTCTTCCCATAGGCATTTGGTTGCCACCCGGATAGGGCAGTTTACTGAACAAAAGAAACAGTTGACCATTCTAGCAGTCGTCTTTCTCAGCCCCAGTCCTAAGTACATAAATGTTGTTCGGTTTACATGTTTTTAATTTCTTATTTTTCACTGGTAATTTAAATATATGGATATTATATAAACTGCTTAGTGGTGGGTTTTTGTTACAATTATCTGGTAGGCAAATTATTTAGAATACGTTGTTAACCTGAAACTGTTCTTAACTGTTGTTGTTGTTTAGTCGTTTAGTCGTGTCCAACTCTTCATGACCCCATGGACCAGAGCACGCCAAGCACTCCTGTCTTCCACAGCCTCCCGCAGTTTGGTCAAACTCATGCTGGTAGCTTCAAGAACACTGTTCCACCATATTTAAGCCAACAGTCTGTGAGCACCTAGAAAGGAATGCTGTGATCACCAATAGTCAGCATGGATTTCTGAAAAATAAGTCATGTCAGTCAGACTAACCTGATCTCGTTTTTTGACAGAATTACAAGCCTGGTAGATGAAGGGAACACAGTGGATGTAGCCTACCTTGATTTCAGCAAGGCATTCGACAAGGTGCCCCATGATATTCTTGTAAAGCTGGTAAAATGCGGTCTTGACTATGCTACCACTCAGTGGATTTGTAACTGGCTGACTGACCGAACCCAAAGGGTGCTCATCAATGGTTCCTCTTCATCCTGGAGAAGAGTGACTAGTGGGGTGCCACAGGGTTCTGTCTTGGGCCCGGTCTTATTCAACATCTTTATCAATGACGTGGATGATGGACTCAAGGGCATCCTGATCAAATTTGCAGATGACACCAAACTGGGAGGGGTGGCTAACACCCCAGAGGACAGGATCACACTTCAAAACGACCTCGACAGATTAGAGAACTGGGCCAAAACAAACAAGATGAACTTTAACAGGGAGAAATGTAAAGTATTGCACTTGGGCAAAAAAAAATGAGAGGCACAAATACAAGATGGGGGACACCTGGCCTGAGAGCAGTACATGTGAAAAGGATCTAGGAGTCTTGGTTGACCACAAACTTGGTTGACCACAAACTTGACATGAGCCAACAGTGTGACGCGGCAGCTGAAAAAGCCAATGCAATTCTGGGCTGCATAGCATCTAGATCAAGGGAAGCAATAGTGCCACTGTATTCTGCTCTGGTCAGACCTCACCTGGAGTACTGCGTCCAGTTCTGGGCACCACAGTTCAAGAAGGACACTGACAAACTGGAACGTGTCCAGAGGAGGGCAACGAAAATGATCAAAGGCCTGGAAACGATGCCTTATGAGGAACGGCTAAGGGAGCAGGGCATGTTTAGCCTGGAGAAGAGGAGGTTAAGGGGTGATATGATAGCCATGTTCAAATATATAAAAGGATGTCATATAGAGGAGGGAGAAAGGTTGTTTTCTGCTGCTCCAGAGAAGCGGACACGGAGCAATGGATCCAAACTACAAGAAAGAAGATTCTACCTAAACATTAGGAAGAACTTCCTGACAGTAAGAGCTGTTTAACAGTGGAATTTGCTGCCAAGGAGTGTGGTGGAGTCTCCTTCTTTGGAGGTCTTTAAGCAGAGGCTTGACAACCATATGTCAGGAGTGCTCTGATGGTGTTTCCTGCTTGGCAGGGGGTTGGACTCGATGGCCCTTGTGGTCTATTCCAACTCTATGATTCTATCTCGTCCTCTGTCGTCCCCTTCTCCTTGTGCCCTCAGACTTTCCCAACATCAGGATCTTTTCCCGGGAGTCTTCTCTTCTCATGAGGTGGCCAAAGTATTGGAGCCTCAGCTTCAGGATCTGTCCTTCCAGTGAGCACTCAGAGCTGATTTCCTTCAGAATGGATAGGTTTGATCTTCTTGCAGTCCATGGGACTCTCAAGAGTCTTCTCCAGCACCATAATTCAAAAGCATCAATTCTTCGGTGATCAGCCTTCTTTATGGTCCAGCTCTCACTTCCATACACCACTACTGGGAAAACCATAGCTTTGACTATACAGACCTTAACTAGAGGCGTGCTTTCGCTAATGGGCCCCCTTGCCGGCACACGATTTCCGTTCTCATCCTGGGGCAAAGTTCTCAACTCGAGGTAACTCTTTCAGGTTAGCGGAGTTTGTAACCTGAAGTGTTTGTAACTTGAGGCGTTTGTAACTCAAGGTACTACTGTATATTTCTTTAAACTAAAAACTGGACCTGTTCCTTGGTACTGATATGCCTGTTGTTAAAGAATTCAGCTTAATGTGTGCTGTGAACCTGTGTGGGGAGGAGTAATGGAAGAACGAACATGGTTCATGAGGAACCATGTTCCTCAACTCAGCTTTATTCAAAGCTTAGAAAAAATGAACTGATGCCTAGACAGGAAACTTTGTTTGTTATGTCGTTAGAAGCGGACAGATTGAGGGACACAAAAGGAAAAGAAGGAAAGCTGCCCAGAACCTTTTTCTCCCTGGTACAAAACTGTAATTTGGTAGATATTTGGAGGTTTAGATACCCCCTAGAAAAGCAATACACCTTCCATTCAGAACCTAATGATTCATCATCAAGACTAGATCAGATATGGGTCTCGAAGGAGTTAGTTCTAAGATCTCTACGGGTGGAGATTCAGGTCAGAACCATTTCAGACCACAATCCAATAAAAATGGAATTGAAAGAACAGGAAAGCAGACTATTTAGATGGAAATTGAAGGACTATCTGCTAGATGACCAAGAGGTAGTAGAAAAGGCCCAAAATAGATTAAAAGAATACTTTGAAGATAACTTAGGCAAAAATACAAAACCTAAGGTGGTATGGGACGCAGGAAAGGCGGTAATGCGGGGCTTCTTTATTCAACAGAGTGTAATTAAGAACAAAAAAAGGGAAAAAGGGAAAAAAGAAATTATGCAACAATTAGCAGAAAACGAGCAGAAGCTAATCAAAAACCCAAAAAATAAGAAATTAAAAGAGAACATAAAAGTTTTACAATCCCAATATACAATGTTGATAAATAGAGAGATAGAATGGAAAATTAAAAGATTGAGACAGAGGAATTTCGAACATGCCAACAAAACGGGGAAGATATTAGCTTGGCAATTGAAAAAAAGGAAGGAACAGAATACGATAAATAGGATAGTGGTGGAAGGAGAAGAAACAAACAAACCTAAAGAAATAAGAAAAGCATTTGTGGACTTTTATGGGGAACTCTTCAGAGACTCAGGAAAGAATAAAACGAGGGAAATAGAGAGATACTTAACATCTAAGAATATAAAAAAGATTCCCCCGGCAGACAAAGAGAAATTAAATGCCCCGATCAAGGTGGAGGAAATAAAAGCAATAATATCAGACCTAAAAAATGGGAAGGCCCCGGGCCCAGACGGGTTCACTAGTAGATATTATAAAGAGATGGAACCGACTCTGTTATATCCCTTACAAGAAGTAATGAATATTATTCTGAAGGAAAGAGAAATACCGGAGACGTGGAAGGAGGCACTGATAACATTAATTCCAAAGCAAGATTCAGAATTAGATCAAATTAAAAACTACAGGCCGATCTCTTTATTAAACGTAGACTATAAGATTTTTGCGGGAGTCCTGGCAAGAAGATTTAAAGACATCTTGCTAAATAATATTCATAGAGACCAAGCCGGCTTCTTGCCGGGCAGGCAAATGAAGGACAACCTAAGGAATATTATAAACATCATAGAATATCTAACAGAAAGGTGCGACAAACAAGGCATACTGCTTTTCGTGGACGCTGAAAAAGCGTTTGACAACGTAAATTGGGAATTCCTTTTGAAACAATTGGACTACATGGAAGTGGGTACTGAATTTCTTAACGGCATTAAAGCAATATATACGGAACAAAAGGCAAGATTAATAATAAACAACGTAGAGACGGAAGAAATAACAGTAACCAAGGGAACAAGACAGGGTTGCCCACTGTCCCCACTGTTATTCATAACGATATTAGAGGTCCTACTAAAAACCATCAGAGAAAACAAAGAAATTAAAGGTATCAGGGTCGGCCAGCATGAGCATAAAACAAAAGCCTTCGCAGATGATTTGGTTGTAACGTTGGAAGAGCCATTAGAATCAACAAAAAAGGTACTCGGAGAATTTGACCAATTTGGCGAGGTTGCAGGCTTTAGATTAAACAAAAGAAAAACAAAAATAATAGCTAAAAACATGCAGGCAGCCGAAATTGAGGAACTACAAAGAGAAGCAGGAATAGAGGTAACTAAGAAGGTGAAATACTTAGGGATATGGGTTACGCCAAAAAATATAGATCTCTTCAAAAATAATTACGAAGCGGTATGGAAAGGAGTTAAGAAGGATATGGAAACGTGGGGTCGGTTAAGATTGTCATTTTGGGGTAGAATAGCCACAATCAAAATGTCGGTATTTCCAAGAGTTTTGTTCCTCTTCCAAAATATCCCGATCATCAAGGGTACTAAGATATTTAAAGCCTGGCATAGAGATATTTCCAGATTCATCTGGCAAGGAAAGAAGCCGAGAGTGAAGTTTAAAATTTTGACGGATACGAAAGAAAGAGGAGGCTTCGCCCTTCCCGATTTGAGGATTTATTACGAAGCATCCAGCCTATGCTGGATAAAGACATGGATAAAATTAGAAGATGGGGAAGTGCTAGATTTAGAGGGTCATAACAACCGATATGGGTGGCACGCCTATCTGTGGCATGGGCGGAAGAAGGGCCATATAGGATTTGGGAACCATGTATTTAGGGGTCCATTGTTGGAGGTTTGGGAAAGATATAAGGAGATGTTAGAACCCAGAACCCCACATTGGCTATCCCCGTTAGAGGTAATGGCCATCAAAAAGATCAATATGGGAACCAATTGGGCAACCTACGAACAACTGCTCATGAAGGAGGAAGGAAAATGGAAAATGAGGCCGTACGACCAGGTTAAATCTCAAGTATACGATTGGCTACACTACCACCAAATAAATGGAATGTTCAGGAAAGACGTAAAAGATAAAGGCTATGCCGACAATAATTCTAGATTCCAATCTGAGGTTCTGGGGAGCAATATAAAAATACTATCTAAACTGTACAAGTATTTACTGGACTGGAACTTAGCTGATGAGGAGGTTAAGGCGGTAATGACCCATTGGGCCAGAGATCTCGGCCGTAATATTTACTATGAAGAGTGGGAAAAACTCTGGAAACAACACCTAAAATTTACGGCCTGTGTGACACTTAAGGAGAACCTAATGAAAATGTTTTATCGCTGGTACCTGACTCCGGTTAAGTTAGCTAAAATGTATGGATCCTGCAACAAATGCTGGAAATGTAAGATAAGGGAAGGTACGTTCTACCATATGTGGTGGGAATGCCCAAAGGTTATAAGGTTCTGGGAGAGTATATATGATGAAATGAAAAAAATGTTAAGGTATACCTTCAATAAAAGACCAGAGGCGTTCTTGTTAGGTTTGGTAGGAAAAGAAATTAAGAAGAAAGACTACAAATTGTTCCAATACGCAACAACGGCAGCAAGGGTCCTATTAGCAAAAAATTGGAAGCAGGAGAGTATCCCAACAACGGAGGAATGGAGAAGCAAATTATTAGAATATGTGGAGATGGATAGGATGACATGTAAAATTAGATATACCAAAGATCAGAGATTTGTTGAAAATTGGGAAAGTTTTACGAAATATCTGAAAAGCTTAATCGATGAACAGACAACACTAGTAGGTTTCCAAGAAGCTCTGTAAGAGAAAAGAGTAAAGCTAAAAGAAAATGGATGGATGAGAATGACTTATGGCTTTACAAATATGGAAATGCGGATTTATTGTTTAATGTTACTTTGGACGATTCGTGAAATGACTGAAGGAAGTCAACTCTTTTCTTTTCTAAGTGACAGATATAAGTTTTGATTAAGTTTGTTATGTATTATGACTTTTGAAAACTAATAAAAATTATGCATGAAAAAAAAAAAAAAAAAAGAACTGATGCCTAGACATGTATCTTCTACAATGCAGTCTGTAGATAATCTAATATCTTGTTAAACTCATGTCTTCACGCTTAATGTGCCAGCTTAATAGTATTGGTTTTCTCATTATGTGTACTGTATCTGCCTTATTTACCAAAGGAGGCTGGTGTGCTGCTTTATTATTTGGGAACTCTGGGAACTCAGATCAATTTGAAACATATTTTGCAACCAGCTTTTTTTGATGGAGTGATTTAAAACTCCTTTTTTTTTAAAGAAGAAGAAGAAAACAAAAAGAAAGTGTGTTTTAGCAACCAGGACTGACTCTCGATGGTTAAAAAGCTAATAGATATGAGAATCATGGGCTGTAGAGTTGGAAGGGACCCTGAGGATCATCTAGTAGTCCAACCGCTTGCAGTGCAGGAATATGCAGCTGTCCCATATGAGGACCAAACCTTGACATTATCAGCACCACACTAACCAACTGAGTTATCCTTTTCTTTTTTGAATTTGCATTTTATTTATTTGTTAACATTCTTATATTACATCAGTAAATGTTGTCATATTACATTACAGCACTTACTATAATATAATTTCCAACATGTATGCAGAAATTATATACAAATTTTATATACCTATCAAGAAAATGAAACAAAAAAAAGAAAGAACAAAGAGAAAAAACAAAAACAACCCCCCCAAAATCATATACATACCAACACACTAGACTTCCTGTCTATCCCGTTGTATATTCCTTTTTTACAAATGAATGTACTCTTATTATTGTATATTCTTTACATTTTATCTAATACATTCCTATATCAATATGTGCTCCTAGTCTTATTTGTGAACTCAGTCTCACTCCAACGTCAATCAAATGCTAGCATAGATAGCGAACCTTTACTGTATTTTTGAACATATGTTTTATATCTATCCCACTTTTCCATAATTTTTTGTTTTGAATTGCCTCTCAGGGTATTTGTTAACTGTGCCATTTCAGCAAATTCTTGTAGCTTGTAATGCCAACTGACTAACCCAAGCCTTTGCTTAAATAGAGAATTGTATTCAATATTATTTAATATAGTATTAAAAGAAATTGTTCTTGATGATGAAAAATAGCTGAGAGGGGTGGGGAGTTTGCTCCTGGTGAAGCCTCCAGAGGGGCACCACTGAGGCTCCCAGCCTGTGTGTGTGTGTGTGTGTGTGTGTGTATGTATGCAAATTCTCGTAGCAGTGGTGCCAAACTGGGTCTTTGACCCGGATGAAATAAAGCCTAGTTTTGCCCCTGCCCTAGACTTCACTACTGTATAAGGAAGTGAAGGCAGAAATTTCCATGTCAACCAGCCTTGGTCACAATCACGGCTGTTTCCATACTGCTGCAGTCCAGTTCCCACCAAATGTTACATTATTTGTTTTGCTATCTGCTATCTAACATACTTTACATCATAGGTTACATAATTTACATAAGTTATGAATTAAAAGTAATTAAAGGTGTGATTATTTCCACACCATTCATTTTAATATACAAGAAACATCAAAACAATGTTAAAAACACCCATAATTAATTACGTATCAGCTTAGGCCTTCAAAACAAAAAACCAAGAATGGTGTGAGTGAATACTGATAATATTTGCTGGATGGATTTACAGTGATGAAAATGTGAATAGAGGCAATTTCTGCTTCTGTTTCCAAAGGAATTGGAAGTCCCAGCTACATACAATTTTCCTAAATCCCTTTCTAGCATGTTGATTGGGTCTATATTTTTCTTCATATCTCATCTTCAACAGCTGAAGTCTCACATGGTACCTCTAGGCAAAATCTTTCTGGTATGGAAGGGCCTTCAAAGAGTTATGGGGAACTTCTAAGTACATAAAGGATTCAGAGGGGGGTGAGAACTGGGAGGGTCTACCCCCTTCTGTGTGAGATAAGGTTTAAGATCTATTGATAGCAGGCTCTGTCTTCTCTCTCTCTCTCTCTCTCTCTCTCTCCTCTCACTTTCTCTTCTTTCCTTCTCTTTCTTTCTTTGGTTTTGTTTCTTCTTTAGATTAGTTTGATTTTTATTGCATTGTAGGTTGAAAAGTTTCAATAAACATTTATATATGGAACAAATGTTATGACATAAACTTAAATTTGTCAGTCTGTAATAAGCTTATGCATTAATAAAATTTGTTAGTCTTTAAGGTACCCAATATTTTTATTTTGTGTGTGTGTCTGTCTATCTATCTATCTATCTATCTATCTATCTATCTATCTATCTATCTATCTGCATAGCTGGTCCAGCCATATTCTAGCATGTAGTCCAGGTGTATGTGGATAAAAGAAAAACCTTTATAGAGCTAAAATACCCAACACAGCTAAAATACCCATCCCAGCAATGATTCTTAAACTGTGGGAGGAGTTCCCTTTGGGACACAGGTGTCCTCTGGAGCAGGAGGAAGCCGTGTGAAGTTTTCAGAGATGGTGGAACAGGTGGCAACTCCCCGGCCCAGTCACTATTCAGACAGAGTGAATATCCCCCCTCTGGTGGCCCCTCTCCGATCCACCTTGTGTAGCAACTGCATCCTTAACGTCCCGTTATCCCAATGGGATTTGGGAAGAATGGGATTTGGCATAGGCTGCTACTTTATTCTGATGCTTCCTTTTTGGTGGCTTTAGGTGGTGATTAGAGTGATTCCTTTTTTCTAATGGAGCAGATTGTCTGCATTAGACTACGTTCAAAGAAAACATTCAGCTTTGGAACACATGATTGGTATCTGGTTGTGTCGACTCAGTAAGTTCAGGGGTTGGGGCAAATTCAAAAAAGTCTGGAAAACACTGCCATAAAGGGGGGATACATGGGCTGCTGTATGCTGTGGGATATTGATAATTATGTCTTTATTCTCCAAGGCACTGTGAAGAATTTTGGTAGGTGTCCTTCCCCCCAACTCCTCCACATTACTATGTTGCAGATACCCCTTCTTTCCTACAGCAAAGGTTCTGTATTATCCATTTCTCTCCCTACTGAGTGATGCCCAGACAGCTGAGCTGCCACCAAGATGAAGATCTTGCTAGAGGGTTACATGCCTGGCTCCCTATAGAGCACTCTGTAGCGTAGATACAAGAACCTTCACTTCATGACAAGGATGGAGGCTGGAGGGAAGTGTGCCATTTCCTGTTCAGCTGGCTTTCTCATATATATGCTAAGCAGACAATGCCTGGCTGAAATGCATAGGCCATTCATCTTACCTCGTGGCTGGATAGCAATCTATCCCCTTCTATTGTTCGCATGCGACGGTGCCAATGCTTTCGGTCTACGTCTGGAACTATGAAGTGCTGATATGCTAAAATCCATCAGAACTGCACTATAAATACGTGTAGCAATTAAAACATGGACGCACAACAAATAGACCTCTGTTTCATAAATTGTCCCCTGCCAATCCAGCTTAATGTATAGTAGCCATCAGGCATATCACACATCTACACTGTTACACCATACAGTGTCATCTTACAGGCTTCATAAAGGATAATACGTGCAAGTATATGAATGCTGGGACGCGGGTGACGCTGTGGGTTAAACTACAGAGCCTAGGACTTGCCGATCAGAAGGTCGGCGGTTCGAATCCCTGCAACGGGGTGAGCTCCCGTTGCTCGGTCCCTGCTCCTGCCAACCTAGCAGTTTGAAAGCACGTCAAAGTGCAAGTAGATCAATAGGTACCGCTCCGGCGGGAAGGTAAACAACGTTTCCGTGCGCTGCTCTGGTTCGCCAGAAGCGGCTTAGTCATGCTGGCCACATGACCTGGAAGCTGTACGCCGGCTCCCTCGGCCAATAAAGTGAGATGAGCACTGCAACCCCAGAGTCGGCCACGACTGGACCTAATGGTCAGGGGTCCCTTTACCTTTACCTTTATAAGAATGCTGCATTATCAGTACCCATGTTAAAGATACACCTGTGACTATATAACACAGTAATACTTCTTTTTGACTTGTGTGAATCAGAAATGACAACTAATTGACCTTGCAGAACTGCTGTGAATATAAATGCAAAAAGAATCAACAAGTACTCTATATAATTAAAAAAACACACAGAGAGAGAACAGGGTGTGTGAAGTTCACCTTTATCAATCCCTACTTAAGGCAAGACTACCAAAGCACCTGCCTACATTTATACCTTAAAACTCTCCTCCATACTGTACATTGTACTGTGCAAGAAATAAATTGGTCGTGCCAACTTTTAGACTTTGGTCATGCCCACTTTGACAAGCACTCACTGGAGGGTGGACTATGTGTCATTGTGACTCCTTCCCCCCAAAAAAGGTTAGCTGCCCTGATTACAAACAGTCCTTTTTTTTACAAATTAAGCTTTACAGGTGTCCAAAACAAAACAAAGCATCTCAACCTATTTGCCTGGAAGTTAGCTTTCTCCAATCAAGTGATACTATTAAGTCTGCAAATTTTGTCCATTTTTGTAAAAAAAATACAAATCTGTTTGTTTTTAACAAACAAAAAAGTTTTCAGTTTGTTTTTTTAAATCTCTATAATACTGAATGGGGAGACATTAAGCTTCATTTTTCTGAATTGGGCTTTGGTTTCAGACTCCGAGGAGAATCAAATAACCTCTGAACCAATTTGGATCAATCTAGGCTCTTTTACAAAGCACCAAATTGGGGTACAAATCTGGCTATGTGGTTCTTGCCACTAGACCTTGTATGGTTCAAGGAATTATTTAGTAACAGAATTCATAGAGCAAAACCTCATTTACTGGGTTTTGTGAACAGAAACATTTCCTGGCTGCCAAGCCTGAATTTTCTTCAATCTCTCATGAACCTGAGGAAGGGGAAACGCCATAAGGACTTTATGGGGAGCATAGGTGCCAACTCCCTGGGGCCCTGGGTGCCTGATCACCCACAAAATTCCCCAAGGAGCCGGGCACCCACAAATTCCGGTGCCAGGGCCATGCACACTGCATGCACCCACAGTCCTGGGCACTCATGGTAATGGGGCCAAGTTGGTACTCCAGATGGGGAGAATCGTTTTCAACCCTCTTCTCTTTGCTCTTGCATGATTAATAATAATAATAATAATAATAATAATAATAATAATAATAATAATAATAATAAATTTATTTATATCCCGCCCTCCCCAGCCGAAGCCGGGCTCAGGGCCACTAACAACAATTAGAAGAAAAGAGGGAATACAGCTTAAGCACTGTTGAAGTCTCTAAGCTCCATTAGCTTTATAGTTTGGGCCCAAATATGCTGGTACTGTGATACTTATAGAAAGGAGTAAATGGGATACTGGTATGCTAAATTATGGCAGACTGCCTTAAATGAATATATTTCCTTATTAAAAAGAAAGAAACACACAAGCAGTTTCATTGCGGACTGTGATAACTTTACTATATGCTAGGGTTGACATTTTTAAAATAAATTTTTTTGCCCACCTCAAAAAAATGCTATTTTGAGCTATTTTTTTGGAAAATCCTACTGGCAACCCTACTGTATGCACAAATAAGTCAAGTAGCAACAAGAAGGTTCAGGGAGCAGATAAAAGGATTTGGACTTCATTACGGCAAAAGGACAATTTTGACAGAACTCAGTATTGTAATATCCCCATCTCTGTTATACTTCTCTGGAAGACTGAAAAAAGAAGATATAAAATACATCAACAAGGCCACAATTCTGTATGTGACTATGCTTTCGTTTTTGAAGTTCTGAAAATTTTAATAAAGAATAAATACAAAAAAGAAAAAGATGGGTGAGATGTGTTTCAATACAGACATTTTATGGGTATTTTTTATATTCTTTAGAGTTGCCATTATGGATATCATAAAAAAGAAGATTTTATAGATATGTACTGGAGCTGTACAACCTCACTGTTGCCTTGGCTACACTATAGATATAACATCTTCTTGCTGAACCTTGATTTGATACAGCATTTCTTGAAGTCAATTTGATTTCCCCAATTTTGCTGTTAGTACGGCTCTTAAATTTGATATTATGTCCGCTAAATGCAATCATAAGCACACTTTGCAATTTGGTCCATTGATGTGAGACTTTATCTAAATAAATGTATTTGTGATCGGTATATCCCTTAGCTGGCTACCGTTAAATCCAGTTAATTCAATTAACTGGCCAGGTCTCTCACACTATCCCAGAGGTGGTTTTCACCTGAGGCAACATGTGAATTAGAATTAATGTCATCTTGCTCTGTTATTTAAATACCAAGGCTGGCCTTGCTAAAAAGGTTTTGATGGAACTGAAGGCTAAAGACTGGTGTTCTGCCAGAGCCTAGGAGGCAGAAAACACACCTGTGAGGCGGTACTCCTTTTTGACATACGTCACATAGAGAAAAGCTTAAACTCTAATCAAGTGAAAGCTCACTAGCAGGCTATAAATATCAGTTTGGGACAACAATGTATACCTCCCAGTTCAATTTTTCTGAGAATGTCATTCTCTAGTTCTCACACTTTCATTTCACGGCAACCTGGAAACTCTTTCTCTCTGTAGTAATAATAATAATAATAATTTATTATTTGTATCCCGCCCATCTGGCTGGGTTTCCCCAGCCACTCTGAGCGGCTTCCAACAAAGATTAAAGATACACTAAAATGTCACATATTAAAAACTTCCCTGAACAGGGCTGCCTTCAGATGTCTTCTGAATGTCAGGTAGATGTTTATCGCTTTGACATCTGATGGGAGGGCGTTCCACAGGGCGGGCGCCACTACCGAGAAGGCCCTCTGCCTTGTTCCCTGTAACTTGGCCTCTCGCAGTGAGGGAACCACCAGAAGGCCCTCGGAGCTGGACCTCAGTGTCCGGGCAGAATGATGGGGGAGGAGATGCTCCTTCAGATATACTGGACCGAGGCCGTTTAGGGCTTTAAAGGTCAGCACCAACACTTTGAATTGTGCTCAGAAACGTACTGGGAGCCAATGTAGGTCTTTTAAGACCGGTGTTATATGGTCTCGGCGGCTGCTCCCAGTCACCAGTCTAGCTGCCGCATTCTGGATTATAGCCTTGAAGCAAAGATTTCCGACAACATAAATCAGTCACTTTGGGTGGCAAATTGTGGAATAGGCATTATTTTTGCTACCCGCAACCTCTTTTGGAATCTGCTACTTAACAAATATGAATGGGGCATTTGCACTGACATGTGTTTCATTCTGACTCTTTTGCTTCAGGCGTAAAAATGTTTAAGGCCTATATTGCCCCATCTCATTCCTTGCTGTGGTCATGTTCATTTAAAATTAATGAATGTTAAAATGTTGAAGTTTTAGACAAAAGGGGATTACGGCTGCAAACGGTTAAGTAAAAGAAAAAAACGAGGGAAAATTCGATAAAAACAAGGGGTAGGATTTGTGGAAATAAATTTGGGAATTGGGATGCAGAAAGGGGAGGTATGGGGAAGTCGGTGAAGTAAGGTTTAAGAAAAAAAGGATTTGAAATTATACATGTTTGTTTATGTGTTTGTTTGTTTTGTATTGTGTTATGCTAGTGTTTATAAAAATTGTGAAAAACTAATAAAAAATCTATATAAAAAATAAAATAAAATAAGAGCACCTTATCTTCTGGAAACTTGGCATCTTTGGGTAATTTGATATGATTGCAGTTTGATTGCTTTGTGATATTTATTTCTTCAGATAATTCCTGAACCACCCTTCATAAATTTGATTGCAGGGTGCAATATAGTAATTTTTAAAAATACATTTTATAAAACAACACAATAGTCTTCAAATAAGCAATCAAACAAAATAAAATTACAGAACTTTATAGGCTTTATAGGTCAAAACCAGCACTTTGAATTGGGCCTGGAAACTAACTGGCATCCTGTGTAGTCAGGCCAGGATTGGTGTTACATGCTCAAACTGCCTTTCTCTGGTGAGCAATCTGGCTACTGGATTCTAAACCTGGTCATTTTTGTCCTACATAGAAGTTGGTTCTGCATAAAAAAGAAAGAGTGTCACATAAAAAAATGCCCAGCACAATCTGAACAATGTGCTAACCTACCTGATCTAATGACGGATGTATTGATTTTTTTCCATCTTACCTGCCTTACCATCTGTTTTCAACAGTGTCAAATATTTCCTTATGATAGACCCTTAGATCAGGGTGGGGAACCTCGGTCTGGAGGGCAAATGTGGCTCTCCAGGTCTCTTTGTAGCCTTTGGGGCTCTCCCCAGCCTGACCTCCTTTCCTGCAAGCTTCACCCTTCATTGGCTCTGCTCTGCAAGCTCCTTGAGTAGTTTGGCCTGGCTGGAATATATTCTTGCACTTTGACCATGCCTGGATGGAGGAGGTAGAGATATGCATGTGGGCATGGGTATTCAGACACCTCTGGATTTTGCAGCCATACCTGGCGCCTCCTTTGTTACGGTGCAAAGCAGCACATGACAGCAGGGATTTAAACTGCTGTTTCGAAAAATAAGCAACATTTCAGATCTAGTTCAAACTGACATTGGTGCTGTCCTTTCGCTGCATGCCATGTTCTCCAGAATCCACCCTGGCAGCAGACTCTAATTAATTTATGGCTCTCAAGGCACCCTTCTCTGAGACCATTTACCAAAATAGCTTCTAATGTTTCCTGAGTTTCCTCCACACTGATGTTAAGCTAATTGCTCTGTGATGGCTCAGTGATCCCAGGCACGGTTGTGTTTACTGCATTGCCATTCTGAGGAAGCCCACCTCATTTGGGATCTTGTAAAAAATAATGCTTGCTTCCCCTATTTCATACTTTTCTTGTCAAACCATCGCAGGATGAAGGAAAGAACCATGTGTCTTATTTTGCAGCCCCATGATGAAAGGTTTGTAGCTCCTTTTCCTGGAAATTGGCAACACAGCCTAACTGGTAGTCAAGACTCTGACATTTTTAAGGCATAAGAACAAAAGATTAAATGGGCCTCTCCTATTAGAGGGTCTTGGTTGCGCGCAGGCCCCTGGGATTTCCCCCCATAGGATGAATTAGTGGGGGAGTAGCTAAAAGCCCTGGCCATAGCCTTGGGATCACGCCAGGCTGTTTTAGCCAAACCCTAGAGGGTGGCATGGTCCCAGGGGCTTTAAATCTGGCAGCGTGATGCAAGTAGGGGCACTTGTATCGTACGGCTGAACACCCGCCCTCCCTCCCTCGAATTAGGTAGTGTCACTTGGCCTTGCTTTGGTTTGGGTCACCTGTTTTGGAACAGGAGCTGGGTAGGAACTTTTCCATTTGGCAAATTGGCTTTAGCCACTTGGTTTTTGCCTACCCCTTAGCAATCGTCACAACTTGTAAGGTGGTGGTTAGGCATTGGCTCAGTTGGATTGTGGGGAGGGGAGGTGTGGTGTGGCCATCACCTGCCCCTCCAGGCACTGGGTATTCCGTTAAAGGAATCTGGGGGTCCTGGATCTCGTCCGAAGCCCGATTGAGGGGCTAGGGCCATGCCAGGACCATAGGAACCCCAGGGTGAGCTTTGGTTGGTCCGCATTGAATTTGCTCCCTCTTTTGGTTTACCCCATTGGACTACCACCCAGAGAGGCGGAGTCAGTTATAGTCAGGAGTCAATGCCTAAGCCAATACCACTCATGTGATTGTAACTCAATAAAGTTGTGGCCAAAAATTTGCCCCAAAACTTAAAACTAAAATATGTTATCTGAGTGAAATTATTTTCGGGGGTGGGTCCTGGGGGCCTCAAGGTGCAACCTGCTGGATCAGGCCAGTGGCCCATCTAGCACAGCATCACAGTGGCCAACCAGATGCTTGTGGAAAGCCTGCAAGCAGGACATGAATGCAACAGCACTCTACCCACCTGCGATTCCCAGCAGTTGCTATTGTTGCATGCCACCCCCATCTCCAAGCTGTGTTCCACACGCTAACCCAGGGTTCAGTCTCCTTTGAATGAGACAACAACAGAGACTGTGGTGGGTCATTAACTCACCAAGATGCTGGGCTGGCTACTCCAACAATTGATTCCTTCCTTGGATTGTAACCCTTGCTGGATCCAGAAATTAGAAGGGGCTCAGGCATACAGCCTACCCCCCACCCCACCCTCAATGCACAACAGTATTTAGAGGCATAGTCCCTTAAAAGGAAAGAAAATCCAGAGACAAAAAGAAGGGATTAATAGCTGCCATCCATGCATATTCTCCATTTGTTGAAGTACAAAATGAGGTTCAGTCCTGGAGACCCCTTCCTGTATTGTTCAGATAATTCTTTTATTGTCTACAAGTGCTGCAGTGGCTGGAAAAATGGAGTGTGGTTCACATAACAGCCTCCGTTGATTATTACTCAGTGGCCTTGACTTGTATATGTTCGTATTTATGTAATTCTTAATAGGGTTCCCATGACTTCTTGTTACTTCTATTGAAGAAGTCCCCGCCTCTGTTTTCTGCATTATCTGATAACTTCTAGCAATCAGTATTGGTAATTGTGATGTAGTCTGTTTGCAGGTTGCCTTTGTTACTCTCAGACAACAAAGCAAATGTTATCCTTGAGTTGAATTACATTTTTGTCCCAGTTTCTTTATAAAGGTTTTTTTTTTAAAAAAAATAAATAAACAGCAAGATGGTGTGAGGAAAGGCTGCTTGACCCATCTTCTGTGCAGAGTTGTCAACGTTTCCCTTTTTAAAAGGGAAATTCCCTTATTCTGAATAGGATTCCTTGCAAGAAAAGGGAAAAGTTGACAGCTATGCTTCTGTGGCTACTTTTCAGCCAAAAATCCACCTCCTATTGTGTTTTCACTTGTGGAGGGAAAGATGCAGTCGACATAGAGTTACCAAACAGAACCAAAACTTCCTTACAGATCATCATAGCTTAATCTTATAATCGGAAGTTATAACAGGAAGTTGTTGGCTTACCAATGCATTCAAGTTACAAGAAAGGAGATTCTGACTAAACATCAGGAAGAACTTTCTGACAGTAGGAGCTGTTCGACCGTGGAACGGACTCCTTCAGAAAGTGGTGGTCTCTCCTTCCTTGGAGGCTTTTAAGCAGAGGTCGATGGCCATCTGCTTTAGTGTTTTATTCTGTTTTTAATCTGTTAGGAGCCGCCCAGAGTGGTTGGGGAAACCCAGCCGGGTAGGCGGGGTATAAATAACAAATTATTATTATGTTATTAGAATTATTAGTTGAGATTCCTGCATTGAAGTGGGTTGGCCCTCAAAGTCCTTTCTACGTTTCTATGATTCTATGAAGTACTGTATTTTTCGCTCTATAAGACACACCAGACCACAAGACGCACCTAGTTTTTGGAGGGGGGAAACAAGAAAAAAAATATCCTGAATCTCAGAATCCGGAACAGCAAGAGGGATCGCAGCGCAGTGAAAGCAGCAATCCCTCTTGCTGTTCTGGCTTCTGGAATAGCTGTGCAGCCTGCATTTGCTCCATAAGATGCACACACATTTCCCCTTACTTTTTAGGAGGGAAAAAAGTGCGTCTTATAGAGCAAAAAATACGGTATATGTAACTAGTACTAGTATGGTACTTCCTCTGATGTTGATTTTGTGCTGTTTCAGCAGTTTGAGGTGTTATAGCCCACAGGTGGTATTCAGTTCAAAAGTCTCATCAGCATATGCTCACTTAAGGATTTCCACTTGCAAAATTGGGCTTTCCTCCTTTCCTACACCGCATGCCCCCATCCCCCCAGATTGACTTGCGAGGGGGGGGGTCAAGAGAACCCACACAACAGCATGTGGTGGGGGGAGAAGAAATGCTTGCCCAGATGCAACCATCAACATGGTACAATGCTGAATTCTTCCCAGGGGTCCTCACTTTTTTTATCCTGGGGCACATTTGGAAAACAAAGAAACTGATCGAACCACCAAGTGCCAATTTCACAGCAGAAAAACTAGTGGTGCCTAGAAGTGCCCCACCCCCAGAACAACAGTCAACATTTGGAGGAGGTGGTTTGGTCTTGGGAAAGTTCTAAAGGCCAGGTAGAGACCCCTGGAACTGAGGTTCCCCACCCTTACTTCCTTAATGAAAATGGCCTATGCTCCTTGCCCTGAGAGAGATGCTTGTTATAGCCATTTCTTTTATAGCACATTCTGTATGATCAGTTTCTTATCTACTCTTTTACATTTTATTCTTAATCAGAACCCCTTCAGGAGGCGGGGAAAGCAGCTGCTGGGAAACCTCACTTTTCCTGAAGCAACAGAGAATTCTAATTCAAAATAAAAAGGCTTTTAAAAGTACCAATTGATATTCCTAAGCCCCTTATTGACTGTCAAAGCTTGATATTTCTAGAAAGTGACATCATTTGGGGCCATTAGCTACTGTTCTCCATCCTGTTTTATTACTGATTTTAAAGGCAGCCAGAAGGAGGATTTTACTGTTTATTATAGTAAGGCTCTTCTGGATGATGGGATGTCATTAAAATGGGATTTGAACTCATCTACATAGTCTCTGAATCTTTGCTTTGCCTCAAAGAAGCAGGAGAGAAACCAGGAAAGGAAATTCACAAGGGAAAACAGCAGTGACAAAGCAGTAAATTCCAAAATGCTGCAGCTGTCCATGACAGCCATCTCAGGTGGGCCCTCAAGATGCTTTGTTGATCCATGGAGTTTGACTGGAGGGGCCTGAGTTCACATTCCTGATTAGCTAGAAAGTTCACTGGACCAGTTCGCTGGACCAATCACAGGCTGCATTCAGCAGCACCTTTTTCTGTAATCCTAACATTCCCTTACCTGGTTCCAGTAGTAGATAGGTAGCCGTGTTGGTCTGCCATAGTCAAAATAAAAAAATTCCTTCCAGTAGCACCTTAAAGACCAACTAAGTTAGTTCTTGGTATGAGCTTTCGTGTGCATCTGAAGAAGTGTGCATGCACACGAAAGCTCATACCAAGAACTAACTTAGTTGGTCTTTAAGGTGCTACTGGAAGGAATTTTTTTTATATTCCCTTACCTGTTAGTTTTCCGGTTTTATGCAATTTTTCATACAGTGTAAAAGCTGCTTTTGGAAACCTAGTGGAATCTAGCAGATGTTTAGCACTCATTTTAATTAATTATTAATTTGAAACATTTGCACCCTACTCTTCAGACCCTGTATTCTAACCCCCATCCCCACCTGGCACTGGTAAGTATATCTCCTGAAGATTATCCTATCTCTCCTACTGTGAAAAAAGCACCAGAAATGCACACTCCCAATAAGACACTGGAAAACAACACTCCAAATTATATCTGATGACTGGAGTGCTCAATTTACACATCCCCACTAAAAGAGGGCAGATTTGCATAAACTTTGTGTGTGCTAATTTACATGTGTAGATACATATTTAGGGATAATCACCCTGATTTAAATAGTATAAATACATCTCACTTTGGTGGAGAACACTGTGATCAGGTGACCTTTGTGTCTACTCAGCCCTGGTGCTAACTGTTGACGGACAGCTTCAAGACCCCTGATGACCCTTCCAATGGATTCTTTACCATTAAATCAGACTTGAACCAAACAACCCTTCAAATAGAGGATTATCCGCTGGAAATAGGACACATGGCCATGCTACTAGAGAAGGCCATAACACAATGGCAGAGCATCTGCACTGCAGATAGAAGATCCCCGGCTAGGAAAGATTCCCGTCTCAGACCCCGGAGACCTGTGACATCAGTGGAATAATGGTCTGACATGTTCCTATGTGCTAATGACAGTGTTGGCTGCCATATTATTAGCATCTGTTTTCTGTGGTTGCTAAAAAGGAGGAGGGACCTAGTGATTGTATTTGGGGGGGGGGGACAGAAGGGATACCTTGGAAACAAAGCAATCAGCAAAAAACACATGCAAGATTCACACTGAGTAAAACAACACAGGAACGTAAGAGCCCCCAGTGGATAACACCAGAACACATATCTAATTCAGGGGTCGGCAATTTTTTTTAGCCGCAGGCCATTCCACCGTCCCTCAGACCCTGTGATGGCCCGGAGAAGTGGCACTGGGGAGCGGGAGCTGGAATAAGAGGCAAGGAGGGCAAGTTGTCCTCCTCCCCAGTCCCAACCCCAGCCGCTGAGCTTAACTTTCCAGGGGCTGCTGCTGCCACTGCCACTGCTTCTCGTGGGTAGGCTGAGTGAGCTCGTCCGCTCCGCTCTCTGGCCCATAGGAGCACCAGGGTGGGGGCAGTGGCAGCGGACGGAAGATGAGCGGCGTGAAAGGGCTGCTTAAAATAGCATTCAGTCAGCTCAGCCCAGGCCCCTTCCTCCTCTAGGCAGGGCGGTGAGAAGCCAGGAGGAGGGAGCGAGGAGGCACTGCCACAGTGTGTGTGGGGGAATGGAATGGTGCAGAAAAAAATGGCAGCCCAAAAGAACAGAATCCCCACACCGATCCACGGACCGTCTGCGGTCCAGATCCTGAAGGCAATTGGGCCTGATCCGGCCTGCGGGCCTTAGTTTGCTGACCCCTGATCTAGTTCAACATACTTTTTCAGCAGTGTTTCACAGGAACCTACAAGCCATGTATGCGAACAATAGCTCTGCACCATTATGTGCCTCCATCTCTGGCAACCTTGTTCTCTTATAATGGCAATGGTGCCCACCTGAGAGGTGCCAGAACTGAGTTCTGTTGAGTTCCAGCTGATAAAAAGCCCCGAATAATGCTTTGGCTAACCTGGAGGGAGGATGAGGAAGTGTGTGTTGTACCCCCTGACTTTTATGTAGATGAAATGTTGCCTATTGTAGAAAGGTATGAATCACGTCTGTTGCTCTTCTTCAACCAGCCCTTTGGCTGATTAATATTCTACAGCCTTTTAAATGTGTTGGGGGGCATTGTTTTTTGTTTCTGTTTTACCTATTTATTTGTGCTTTTATCTCATGTTTTTATCTTGTGAACCACACTGAGATCTTTTGAGGAAGGGCGGTATATACATCTAATAAATAAAATTAAATAATTTAAAAGCTGCTAATTGATTCTGCATTAATTTTACTGTAATTTGCCTGAACTCATTTCACTGTTTATCTCCCTCTGTTTATAGATTTGGCATTCCAGGGTATCCCCAAAGGACTTAAGCACTGAAATCCCATTGAATTGTAATGCGAACCTGGAAAAGTTGATTCCATTGGTTGGAATTGGAAGTTGACTCGGAAGCCCTGATCTTCTGGAGCGGGTGAGTATTGTTTAACTTTCTGAAATATGTTGCATGGGGTGGGAGGAATAATCAAAGCCTCAGGGGTTTCCTTTGTACTGTACTCTGATCCTAACCCATCAAAGTGTCAAGAGTCTTTATCAGTGAAGTGCTCTTCAAATCCCATCTAAGATAAATCATGGCAGATTTACAGAACCATGCTGGTTTCTCTGGCCATTTTTTCTTCTTGTATAATGCTATGAATAAACTAAATGCCAATAGCTCCCATTATACTCTTCATGTCCTCTTATTGGGGCAAGGGGGGGTGAAGATTCAATTCAATTCACATTGTAAAGCCAAATATGCAATATGAGAACTGAAACACAGCTAGCCTCCAAAATTCACACTTACCTGAATTTTGCGATGCAGTTCTCCAGCCAAGCAATGTTTACAAAAATGTGTATATTAGGAGGAAATGTGTGTAAAAATGAATATATCAGTGAAATCAACATACAAAAATGTATTATATTGGGAGATATTGCTTGCAAAAATGTGTACATTAGTCAAAACTGCATACAAACATGTTTTTATTTGAAGACATTCACATTAAAATGCAGAATAATTTTAATGGCAATTTTTAAAAATGGTAAATTACTATAGAAATGTGCAGAACAGAATTTAAGATTGAAAAATTGAGAAACTAAGAAAAATAAAATTGGGAGTTTCTTCCATCCCTATGTTATGCATAGATGTTATTCTAGATTCTCCCCCCCCCCACCTTCGCATTAGTCTCCTTTGCTTTCTACAGCTTAGCCACAGTATAATTATATAACTGTCCTCTCTTCATACAGTAATGCGCTTAAGGCTGTTTTATACCAGTGTGAAATTTCCTACACGGAAGTAATACTTTGTACCAGGGAAGGGAGTCATGTGACCCTCCAAAAGTTGCCAGATTCCTGTTCATCTCAGCCTCAGCTATCATGGTCAATGGTAAGGGATGAAGAATGATGGGATTTGTAGTCCGATAACAGCTGGAAGGCCACAGGTTCGCCATTCCTGCCTTATGCATTGTTAAACTATGGAATTCACTGCTACAAGCTGTACTAATTGCCACCAATATGGATGGCTTTAAAAGGGAACTAGAAAATCAGTGGAGAAGACTATCAATGGCTACTGTCTATGATGGCTGTGTATATTACCTCCAGTATCAGAGGCATACAGAGCAGAGAGAATGTAGCTGTGCTCATGTCCTGCTTCTGAGCAGGTTTCTGGACTGTATAGGACTTTGGTCTGATCCAGGTGGTCTCTTCATAAGTGCGTGAGCAGGACACTTTCTGTACTGTGAAGTATTCTTGTTTCCTGTGCCAACAAACTTCAAGAAAAAGAAAGAAAGGAGAGAGGGGCATTGCTGGTATTTACTTTAAATATTTATATGTTGCCTTCATGCCTTGCAGTATATTTCAAAGGCAGGTGGCAGTGTAATAAAGTTAAAATGTAATAAAACATAAGATTTGTGAGTGTGTGCAGCACTGCCTGGCGAATGCATGGGATGATGCAAAATAAGGATGGGGAATTTGTGGCACTTTGGAAGATGCTGGACTTAAGCTCTCATCATCCTAGTCCATTGGCCATGCAGGTTTGGACTGATGGGAGATGTAGTTCAACAACACATAAAGGGTTCCCTTTTCCTGATTTAAAATGCCAACTCTCTAATTCTTTGATGTTGCTGCTCTGGCTGCTCGTCTCTTGGGATGCCTTATCCTTATGCCAATCCAACAGGTCTCCCAGTGCTGTGTTTTGCCTTAGCTGATTCCTGCCAATTCTGTACAAATCCCTAGTAATCCTTTTGTCTCTGTGTGTGAATCTTACTAAGGTATTGTGTGTTAACCTCTTACGCCACCTCCTTCCAGTGCCCATAATCATTTGAAATGGCTGTAGATTGTGGTAATGACCCCACCTCGTCTTGTCAGTTGTTCCGCTGCCTCAGCACAATGCAAATGTGAGGCTGCCCAATTTATTTATTCCACTCAATTATTTCATCCAGTTCTTTTAAGCTTCCCTATTTTCACTTGGATCCTTTCCAGGCCCTGGTGACTTTGTAAAACAAGAGCATCCAAGAAAGATTAAAATTAAACTGTGTGCAATTGCGTTTCTTATGTAATTTGCACATATGTTGCCCCAGGCTGTATGTTGAGCCTTGGGTACCTGGCTACAAGTACGTTGGTAGAAAATCAAATTGCAAAATTCCAGGTCCCCGAATCCAGGAAGCCTAATCTGCATTTATGCAAATCAGATAGATGAGTCCTGCGTATTCTACCAACTATTTGTCTGAATCCTGAATGGCCAGCTGGGAACTGCATTTAGGAACTGCGCCTCCCTTGCAAGGGAATCAGTGGAATGATCTGTCATATTGTATGCCAGAGGTTCTGCAGTTGTAACTATATATCCTCAACTTTGTTGTTGTTGATAGTTAAAGGCCAAAGGCCTGGTTATAGAGGAAAGTTTTTGCCTGATGCTGAAAGATATATAATGAAGGTGAGTCTCCCTGGGGGGAGCATTCCACAAGAAGGGAGACACCTCAAATGGTTGCAGGGTCTGGGTTGGTTCATATGAGGAGAGGTGGTCCTTGAGGTATGAGCATGTATGTGTACTTGCATATTCAACTGACACATGTAATTTTTATTACTACATTTTAATTTTATCACTACATTTATATCCCAACTTTTCTCAAAGGAGCTCAAGGTAGTGTACCCTTCCATTGAGCTTCTCAAAGGAGCTCAAGGTAGTGTACCCTTCCATTTTATACTCGCAAACTCTGGATTTGAACCCTGGTCTCCCAGGTCCTAATTCAGTACTCTAACCACTACTCCACACCGATTCTCATGAGATATTTAGCTCAGTGTCACAGTGTGTCATTGGAGGATTATACCTTACACTATTATTATTTAATTTATATACCGCTTAATGCCAAAATAGGCTTCTAAGTGCTTTGTTGGAAGATGCCCAGAGTTATTATTACTATGAAAAATTTACATACCACCTTTTATTTGGAAAAGAAACACACCAACATCCATAATTAAAATATGCAATATAACAATCACATTAAAACTACTCCGCATTTATAAAAGGAAACACAAGTCAACTATATACAGTAAAAGGGGGTTGCTAACCTTTTGGGGCAAATGAATATATTTTGAATGTTGAGAGAGTGCCGTGGGTTCTAATCACAAAATGGCTGCTGTGGGGGTATACCATTTTGCGGTCCTGTCTCTTTTTATATCAGGAAGGGAGTAGCCAGGGATGAAGGGAGTTGTTATTCAGCAACATCTGGAGGGCCACAAGGCTTGTTAGAGTAGCCAGTGGCCCATCTCATCCAGCATCCTGTACTCACAGTGGCTGATCAGATGCCCATGGAAAGCCAGCAAGCAGAATCTGAGCACAAGAACACTCTGCCCTCCTGCTGTTCTCAGCAACTGGTATTCAAGAAGTATTACCACCTTAGACCATGGAGGCAGAGTATGGCCATCATGGCTAGTAGCCTGGTAGCCCCATCCTCTACAAATTTGCCAATCCTCTTTTAAAAGTAGCCACTTTCTTTGCACCGTGCATAATTTTATGCACCTCCAACATGTCCCTCTTACTTGACTCTCCCCCTCCACCTGAAAAACTCCAAATGTTTTCTGTAACCTTTCCTTGTATGGAAGTTGGTTCGGCCCCTTGATCATTTTGATTCCCATTTTTTGCACCTTTTCCAGCTCTCTAGTTTCCTTTTCGAGGTGTGTCATGAATTGGCAGGAGCAAGGGGAGGAGGAAGAGGATTCTGGTGTAGCCAGGAAAAGACTGGGACACATCGGGACAAGCAGGGGATGGGGAAGGAAAGCTTTCTTCTTCTTCTCTGGTGATCACTCGTTGCCAAATAAGATTGCCTTCCATGAACACGGTCTTAACAGTGTGTCCGTAGGTGACTCTGGAGGCCAATTCTGGATCCACACGTCCTTCCACAGTGGGGACATAGGTTTCCAGGTGGGAGTTGATCATGGTGAGGGTTTGCCAAATGTGCCTTCCTCTTAGCTTGTTTCTCCCTTTTGTCCTGAGTTTGAGTGTCTTCAAAGTCCACAACACCTTTGGTAAAGGCTGTTCTACAATTCAAGCACTCACAAGCCAGTGTTTCCCAATTGTCGGTGTTCATACTACATTTTTTTAGATTTTTCTTGAGAGTCTTATTCATGGGGTGATGGAGGATGGCAAAGGGATGGGGGTCAGTGCACAGGAACCAGAGCAGCAGGACCCAGAGCCAGAGGGACTCTGACTCCACAAACACAGCAGGTTCTGGAGCAGTGGGAGGGGCATTCTAGGAGGCTGAGGCAGGCAAGGGCCCACAGCCCAGCTCCCTAGTTGACCAGGTGGGACTCACTAGCTCTGAGAGAAGGTGTGTGATTCCTCAGCTGGAGTAGGCTTGGAACATTTGAGGGTCATATGCCTCATCAAGCCCAGAGTGCAAAGTACAAAAGGGAAGCAGATCTGAGGTACTGTGTCTGCTGAACAGCCCATGTTGATGGACTTTGGCTTGGATGCTCCTAGATTTCTGTAGGACTGTGCTTTGGGTTTGACTCTGGACTGTATCCTGACTGCTGAACTTCAAACTTGGCTGCTTGGTTTGACCCTGAACTGTGTTTCCTGAGCTTTGGACCTTGCTTGTGTGGATTGACTTTCAACTTTGCATGCTGAATTACTGCCAGGTAAGCCAGGGGCTCAGGACAAGGTTGCCATACTGTTACCTCAAGATCCTAAGTTGCTGGCTTTTCTACTGGTACAGCCACCCTGCCTCCTACTTCCTTTCCTTCTCCTATCATTTTTGTATGACAGTTTCCAAGGCTGTGTGTGCACTAGCGGTTCTTGTCTGAGTGATAGCACCCAGGTGTGGTGCATGTTAAGTAGAGTGTCTGGGTTGACTATGCATTATCATCGTTCTGATATACACCCCCCTTTCAGATCTGCACAGGCCTGCCTCTACCCCCTAAATGTTACTAAATTTCTCACAAGGTTATGTGTGAAAGCGAGGAACACATTAATCCTGTGCTAAACAATAGCAAGTATGCCGCTGTAATGATGAAGTTGCTTAAGAAGCCTCTCCTGTGTTACCTACCAAGATTTCTATGTAGGTAGAAATAACCGCTCTCATTGATCCAGAATGATTTCTCAGTATGAATGGATGCTTCTGAGGATTTCTGTGAAGGTTGCTAAGCTACTGGTTGGATACAGAAAAATGCTGTGTCAAATGTAACTGGATTGTGAATGGCAACTAGCAAGAGGAAAATTACTTCTGAAAGGTGTCACGAGCATTTGAGCGCATCCTTTTATGTGGAGCCTAAAATCTCCTCCCTTGGAGTACACCACAGAGGCAAAGAGCTGCCATCAAACCCCCTAAATAGCTGTTTTGTCCTTGGAGTTATTGCTAAGGATTGTGGGTAGAAAATCTATTACCCCTATTATCTTTTACTGTCTGCAGGTGTGGTCTTTCCAGGGCAGATCCACACCATACATTTAAAGCACAGGGAACCATTGTTTCCTACGTAGAGCTATGAATCCCTCTCAAAGTACAGTTCCTAGGATTATTTGGGGAAAGTCACATGTTTTAAATGTGCATTGGATGTGTTTTAAATTTATGGTGTGGGTCTGCCCAGTCTCATCCAGTCCAGTATTCTATTTTACGTAGTGACATAAGAATCTAAGGAAGTGAGTTTGTATTGAACTTGCAGAGTTACACAAGAACAGTTTACCAATAGAAATCCTTTATTGTTGTTGAACACAGAGGATTGCATCCAGGCTTAGAGTAGATGCTTGAAATCACTAGGTCTATTCTAAGCATGAAGCCAACCCAGAGAGAAAAGGGAAATTTATCAAATAAAATAACAGAATATATTCGAACTTCTCTGCTTTCATTTTGAAAGTACTTTAGAAAATTGCTTAGCCTCAGTTCATACCCTCTTAATAGAGTCTCAGTTCATACCCTCTTAATAGTGTTGAAGCCATGGTGGACAGCATATACCCTAGAGGGGTACTTTCTGATCTATCCCCAAAGATGGAAAAACTTGTAGAGCAAACAAACAAAAACATTTTGAGGCAGAGATTGATTTTTGGCATTTTGCCTGTTGAATCTGGGTCCGGTGGGCTTGGCTTTGTCACTTGTGAATTCAGGAGCTGACAAAAAGGAAGTGAGCTTTAAGTCTGTGAGTAAAGCCCTGCTGGATTAGAGCAAAGGCCCTTCTGGTCTACCAGTCTGTTCCCACGTTAGCCATGCAGATCCCTGTGTGAAGCCCGTAAGCAGGGCTTGTGTACAATAGCACTTTCGCAATTGTGCCCCTAGCAACTGTTATTCAGAGTATAATTCCTCTCATACTGGAGATAATATGTAGCCATCATGACCTGTAGGCATTGATGGCTTTGTCCTCCATGATTTTTTATTTTATTTTTTATTTTGTAATTCCTTTTTAAATGCATCCAAGTTTAAATGCATCCTTTTTAAATGCATCCCCTTTTTAAATGCATCCAACTACCACTACTGTCTGTCTGTCTAGAAGGTCACATGTTGTGACTGGAATGTGAGAAAGCAGCCTTCCCTCCTTGGAACAAGTGTGCCAGTTGTTCAGACATCACATGGACACATGGAAACCTTGGGTTCCATTTGCATAACTTGGGTATCAAAATGTATCTAGAAAGCAGTTTCTTCATCACAGTTCTCCATCACATATTTAGTGGCAAGTATTACATGGACGCGGGTGGCGCTGTGGGTTAAACCACAGAGCCTAGGACTTGCCAATCAGAAGGTCAGAATCCCCACGACAGGGTGAGCTCCCGTTGCTAGGTCCCTGCTCCTGCCAACCTAGCAGTTCAAAAGCATGTCAAAGTGCAAGTAGATAAATAGGCAGGAAGGTAAACAGCATTTTTGTGCGCTGCTCTGGTTCGTCAGAAGCAGCTTAGTCATGCTGGCCACATGACTCGAAAGCTGTACACTGGCTCCCTCGGCCAATAAAGCAAGATGAGCGCCGCAACCCCAGAGTCGGTCACAACTGGACCTAATGGTCAGGGGTCCCTTTACCTTCACCTTTATTACATGGATAGATTGGTGAGTATGGAATACTTGTGCTACATCTTAAGAGAGACATTTGAGGTGGCTAATATACACCACACTTCAAACCATATTCACAATGGAAGCATGTCTTAAGATTCTTGATGGTGTTTACTTCATTGCAAGTTTTCCAATCCATGCTTTAGGATTGCAGCAAAAGGCAGCTGATTCATTCTAGGCTTGCCAAACTGATATGGCTCCCAAAAGATGAGCGAGGAGCTGCCACGAAACTTCAGACGTGTTTCCAAAAGATCAGTACAATGAGTTCAGCTCAGCTTGGATATGCTGCTTGCTGCTTCTTCCTGCATCTTATGAACTGAGTGTTGGTGCAACCTCTAGATCAGCAGGAAATCTCTGCCCCTTTACTGCTTGCTTATCCCTCTTATAGCATAACATAACAGGTTTAAGTGGAGCTTTGTTATGGCTCCTTGCTGGGCAGCCAGCTTTGCAGCTTCCGTGTGAGAGTCATATCTGGCATTATCAGTAGATGCATCTTGCTTTGGCAGACCTCCCAGTCAATATCTAGGTAATTAAAAAGCCCTTGTGATTAAAGCACCAGCTTTCTCATGTCCCTCTAATTTCTAATCTATGCTGTATAAATGCCCTAAGGTATATAATGCCAGTCAAGAGCCACCTGAGCCCCTGAATTGTCCTTATCTGCACTGTTCACTGGGCTCATTGAGGGCTTACCTGCTGCTTTTAGCCACCTCATGAACTTACCTTAAATTTGCAGCAATTGACACGTCCAAGCAGTTGTTATTTTTGCATTGGTTCTTCAACATAATTGTCTTGGCTGTGAGTCCTGGAAGACCCACTTTCCTGCTTTGCAGGCTTTTCCCCACCCGGCCTGGGAGGGCAAGGCCCTGGCTGACTCCAGCTACAAAAGCTGAGGATGCTGCTCTTGAGCTGGGGTATTGTTTGGGATTTTTTTGTTGGCAGGGTTGTTGCTGTTCTCTCTCTCTCTCTCTCTCTCTCTCTTACATCTTGTTGTGATACTGTATATGTGGAAATTGCTCAGTAGAATTGATGTATTTGCCCATCCCAATCATGATGAAACTGCTCCCAAAGTCATAATAATAATAATAATAATAATAATAATAATAATAATAATAAATAATTAATAATAATAATAATTTATGATTTAAACCCCGCCCATCTGGCTGGGCTTCCCCAGCCACTCTGGGCGGCTTCCAAAAAAAATATTAAAATACTGTAATACATCAAACATTAAAAGCTTCCCTAAACAGGGCTGCCTTAAGATGCCTTCTAAAAGTCTGGTAGTTGTTGTTCTCTTTGACATCTGATGGGAGGGCATTCCACAAGGCAGGTGCCACTACCAAGAAGGCCCTCTGCCTGGTTCCCTGTAACTTGGCTTTTCGCAGTGAGGGAACCGCCAGAAGGCTCTCGGTGCTAGACCTCAGTGTCCGGGTAGAATGATGGGGGTGGAGATGCTCCTTCTCTTTGTCTTGGCAGCTACTCTGTTCTCTCATCATCTACTTGGTAAGGGGTCTGAGACTCCAGGAGCAGTTGCATCATGATTGGGCCTAGGGGAAAGCAACTCTGTGGAAGAAGAGGTAACTTCTTAAAGGAAGTCGGAAATGCCCAGAACAAAGTGTCAGCAAAATGGACAATGACCTTTCTCCCCTCTCGTCCCCCCGCCAGTTTATCATAAAGAGGCTAAAATTGAAGTGCCTTCCTGTAACAAAAGCCATTTTCACAAGTGTGGAGCTCAGACTGTGGCATTTCTATGTTCTTTTTCTGTCTGGTCTTTTACTCTGCTGCTCCTGCTGTCTTTCCATTTAACAGCTATTTGAAGCCTACTTGTATTTCTGACCCGAGGGATATCGGCATCATCATCTTAAACAACAACAATACCTATTTATTAACCGTCTTATAACCACTGCCCCAAGGCAATTTACACATAAAACAACTAAAAATAGTTAAAAGCGTAAAAACAACAAATGCATTTGAAATGAGACTAAAATCCTAACAAGCAGACATTGGTGGTAAAGGCCAATTTATCCACCTGAGAATGCCTGTCTAATATGCAGCTAGGCAGCAGCACTGGGCTTCTTCTGCCTATAAATGCCAGGGTCACATGTGGAAGGCCCAGCAGGTTCTCCTTCAACCTGGCAAGCAGGTTCAAAATATACCTAGTGAATGCTATTATCTTCATATCCCCACACCTATTTGAGAATAACACATCAAACCTCAGAAGAATCTTATGAATAGAAAACCCAGCTCTGCAGAATCTATAAAGTCCTCTCAGCTGCTGTTGGGCCAGAAAGTTAGAATTCTGCCTGTAGCATTTTGCCAAGGCATTAATGTACCTTGCAGCCATGCTGACAGTTACCGTTGGAAGAAATCCATTAAATCAGATTTGCCTTTGCCCTATGCCTCAAGGCCCCAGCCTTGGTTACTGACAAAAAACCTGCAAATTTCAGCCTAAAAACAAAAGCTACTTTAGATATAACAGGCCTCATAACTGTTGTGGCAGCATTTCTTCTTTATGATTCTGCCAAAAGACTTCAGCCATTCTACAGATCTAGTGTTGCCATCACTTCACAACTGTATCAAACTGCTTATATTTTAGGAACTCTGCCCATAATAGGTAGGGAGGGTATTGTTACTGAGTCGTGGGCAGAGCCACAGGTTTAGCATCCTTTGGATAAGAGGGCACTGCAAACTTAAGATGTCTTTGACGCTTTGGGGGAAAGGCCATAGTTCAGTGGTAGAACATTTGCCCTGTATGAAGAAAATCCAGTCCCCAGCATCTCCAGACAGGGCTTGGGGGGTGGGGAACCCTGTCCAAAATCCTGGAGAGCTGCTGCCAGTCAGTGTAGATTATATTGAGCTAGATGGAACAATGATTTGCCTCAGTATATGGCAGCTTCCTATGTTTCTTAGTCAGATATATGAGCAGAGCACAGTGAATGCAAGTCCCACTCCTATAAGTGGACCACACAGCCTTAAGCATCTCCCCTCACAGAATATCACTGAGGGTATCATGGTTGCAGTAAGCCCTGTGACATCCAACTCATTTGCTCTACTTAAGCAGCAAATTACCTGGCTGTCCATAATTCGCTGGGTTAAAAGATAAAACTTCACCACAAAACTGGGAGTAGGGAGGGAGTTTCCTTCTTGAAATGGTTACTTATAACAGTGTTTCCCAACCACTGTTCCGCGGCACACTAGTGTGCCGCGAGATGTTGCCTGGTGTGCCGTGGGGAAAATTGAAAAATTCGAAAGATTTAAAAATAAAGTATTTTATAATTTTTCACATTTCTGTTTACTTACTATTTCATAATAAAGTAATTATAAAATACTTTCTTTGTGTTTATTTGATTCCTATTCAAGAGAATTACTTTATATATAGTCAATATAGGCACAGAGTTAAATTTTTTAACATTTTCTAATGGTGGTGTGCCTCGTGATTTTTTTTCATGAAACAAGTGTGCCTTTGCCCAAAAAAGGTTGAAAAACACTGACTTATAATATGGATATGGAGCTTTATTTGTTGTCTCTCTCCAGCTTTGCTGCCCCATTGCAAATGACTATCTGTTTAGATCAGACGTGTCTGACTTGTGGCCTTCCAGATATTGCTGAACTAGCTCAGTTGTTTAGAGTGTGGTGCCAAGGTTGCAAGTTCGATCCCTGCATAGGATACTTGCATATTCATGCATTGCAAGGGGGGGGTTGGAATAGATGATCCTCAGGGTCCCTTCCAACTGTACAATTCTATGATTCAGCATCATTGCTGGTTGCCGCTGATGGAGAGCCACGGGTTAGCCACCCCTGTTTCAGATATTAGTTCGGCAAGTGTACCTGCACTTTTCTGGAATCAAACTTATATCTGCAATAGAAAGGCAAATGGCAGTCTGTTTCCATTTTTTCTCTGAGACTGAAGCCTTTTCCAAAATCATTGAAACAGTGTACATATGAGTCAATACTGATGAGGATGCTGGAGTAGTTGGCAAACTTTAACTGGGTTGAATTATAAAAGTTACCCAATTAATAGGTGTGATTAGTTTATTATATCATTAATCACAGATGGTCTTCATCTTAATTGGAGCAGTTGCTGAAAGGCTGTTCGGCACTGATTTTGTGGTAACCTGTCTGTGGTCTCCATACAGATGTTGTCATGTGTAAGAAGGTGTCAGGTGACAACAAACAATAATGCATGTTCCCCTCTACATTGTGGGTGGGGTTTGCCCTGGATGCCTCACATACGCTCCAAATCAGGCATCCTGACTCTAGCAGTGGTCTGGACACTGAATCAGAAGCTGCTGCAGTATCAGATGGGTCAGGTTCAGAGCTCAGAGCCGCAGGCTCTATAAGGGGGGACCTGCAGGCTCTATAAGGCCAGAGCTCAGGTCCTCACAGGAACCTTCTCTTCAGCCTGAAGAACCGGATGCCTCTCACTGTACATCACCAGCCTGCAGAATGCTAGAAGAGTGCCCATCCTTAGACCTGAGGGCTGGTCCTTTGAAGTTCTGAAGTTCTCTGCAAGGGGGTGGAATCTGGACAAAGTAATCTGAAAATAGAGGCTTAAAAAGCTGCAGTCTGCTCCCATCCTTTGTCAGAACCTGTTGCTCACATGGAGCTATCCATGGTCTGGGAACTTTCTCCATGGGATCCAGCATTAGGCTAGGCCACAACTGTCCCCACTCCAAAAGAGAAAACAGATATAAAGTTAATATTGTAGTTTGAAAGAGAAGTGTTAAAATGACAGGGAGGTGAGATGGTCCACAGAGCAGGAAATGGCTAGAATGCAATCTATAAAATGGTGAATAAATCAATACAGGCCAAAATGTAGTCTGACTGGAATAGCTCTCAAAAATGTGTATTAAAAGCTTCTTTACACAGGTTATTCTAAATTTAGCCTCTACTTTTGCTTTATCAGTGCTTCCAGACAACCTGTTCACTGAATATTCGTCCTGATATTTTTTTTGTTTGCAGGGAAGCAGGATGTTGCTGTCTGTTTAATGTTTGATCTGTTTGTGAAGAGGTTAGATGACATTGTGTCAAGTGTTATCCCACACTTTTCAAGGCATTTTCCTGTCACTTTCCTTATCACAAGAAGTCTGATCTTTTAGGGAAGCAGGTTTGTTGCAAAACACCTCCCAAACAACTATAATTGAATTTGCCAATTGAGCCCGACACGAAATCAGCAGCAGTTAGGATGTGCCCCAATCTCCATATCAACAACAGCATACATATATATATATATATATATATATATATATATATATATATATATAGTGTACACTGCTCAGAAAGCTCTTTGATTAAGCAATGTATAAATCTTACAAATAAATATTGATGAAAGCAATGGATTAGAAAGTATGTTTAGATCTCATTTATGCCAGTGATGTGCCATGAGAAGTAGTTGAACCAATCATTAACTCACGTTGCAACTTGCTTTTTGAGAGCTTTGGATCTATTTTACTATTGTTTCAGCTCAAAAACTAGGGCAAGTTAGTGGCTGACCTAAAATATCGACCTAGAACTGCCACTCTGAATGGGCAATGGAAGAATGAGAGGGGCTGGCCAGCCCTTATTTTCTAACTGTTTGTCTGCATGTCTGAACTCGACTTATGAGCATTTTGATTGTACAACATATGCCTTTACTATCTGCAGCCTTGGCTGTATGCAAATGAAATTACGATTGCTTATAAACTTCTGGATGAAAACACAGTGGGCATGGGGGGCATGGTGGACTATAGTATATGCTGCACCTTGGAGCACATGTAAAATTAAGTGGGTTAGCAAAATAGCACAACTCCCTCCAACCTCCCAAAGCACACCTTTTCACTGCTGCTAACAGTGGAATTTTATATGACATTGTCCCTAAGCAGACCATGCCATGACTCAATCGCCATCTACTGCAAAATCCCATAGCCTTCAATGAAGCTCCTCAGAAACAAAAAACAAAAACAAAACAAAACTTGAGGACTGCGCCTCTAATTGCCCTTTTCTGCTGTGCAGCTTGCAAACAGAAGGGCTGGGAAATGCAAGGAGTTATTGTCATGGTCATTATTGCTAATTTGTCAGGCTGTCATTCTCTGGCCTGTGGAACAGTCACAACAATAGCAAGCGGCTCCCCACCCTCCTGTTCTTTTTAAAATACATGCCTCAAATGAAAGGAAACAGCAATTGCTTGTGGATTGGCTCTTTATTATTACTATCTCGTGCCGGATTTCACCTGCTGCTGAGCTGTGGCTATTTCATTCCAGCCGGGGAGCTCTACCCATCTCTAAAAATCAAGGCGTGCTGTGAAAGCACTGACTAAGCCTCCAACCGGGCAGGGTCTGTCTGTCGCCTGCCTCTTTATATTGCCTGCATCTTCTTGCTAATAACTTATTGAGTGCCTCAGATTTTCTGGTGTGTTGACCTTATGCATGATTCAGGTTGCCAGAGGCACAATAATACGATGTGCGGCGGCAGCTTTGGCCCAGCTCTTTTCCTGCCCTAGTTTCCATTATCTCTCTCTCTCTCTGTGTGTGTGTGTGTGTGTGTGTGTAGTATTCCAGGCTCCTACAAATCCAGATCTGGTTTTGGGGCCTGCCTTCTTCTTCTTCTCCTCTCTCTCTCTCTCTCTCTCTCTCTCTCTCTCTCTCTCTCTCTCTCTCTCTTGCATCTCTGCCTTTTTCTCCCTCTCTCTCTCCCTCCTCCCAACCTCTCTTCACTGTACTCTCAGGGGGATCTCACTCAGCACTGCTGCAGCATCACTAACAACCTCAATCCAGGAGACCGGGAAAGAGAGGCGGAAGGGGGAGGAAAAGCTGAATGAATGGGCATCGCATCAGTGATCATTATGGGGAGAACGGTGGCTGCTGCATAAAGAGGATTTTCTTTCTTTCCTTTTTTATTTTAAAGGAGGGGGGTGGGTGGGAAAGGGAAGAAGACAAGGAAAAGAAGAAAGACCTGCCACAGCAATTAAGCCAGGCTTCATCGCAAAGCTTTCTTTGGACAAGTACTCCATGGCAAGGGGGAGCGTCTGCCAGGGCATCAGCTGTTGTCCCTTCCATTGACACCCAGGTGAGTCCAGCATTGTGCCGGTGGAAGAAAAAGCAGCTGTATAGGGCCCTAACCAATGGCACGAGTGCCTTGGGGAGTGCTGGCTTTCAACAATGAAGTGTGAAATGGAGAGACACTACTGTTATTTGCTGTACTCGCTATTTCAAGTGAGATGGATAGGATGTTTGTGTTTTGTGTTTGTGTGTGTGTGTATGCGGAGGAATAGTCTTCCCTCTTATTTACCTCTTTTGTGCAACACCCCCAAATGCCAGCAATTGTTTTGCTTCTGTCAATACAGAGCCCCAGCCAGCCTTGGCAATTCTCTTGGTTACTCCACAGTTCTTAAGACCTTGAAATGTACCTGCTCGTGCTTTTGGTACCTGGTACCTGGTTCCTGATACGAGGGCTGGGGGAAGAGAATGTTAATTGCCATCAACAGTGTGTCTCTCTCTGTGTGTTTTTGTAGTGATTACATATAGTGCTGAGGAAAAGGGAGCCATTGAATGTGATTGTACTTGGCAGCAGGATTCGAGTGTTCTGTGTTGCTATTGATTTTATGCGTCACGGAGTCAGATACCATGGTGATGGGCAGCAGTGAGGTGGGTGGGTGGTTCATATTTGGGCCCACTAAGTTAGCCCCCGGTAACATCCCAAAAAGACAGGCAGGCATGGCTGAGGACAACTGGTTTCATTCTGCTGTTGGGAGGTGGCAGAGAGTGTCTGAATAGCCCGAGCTGTGTTTTGACATCATAAGGAATAGGGTGAGAGAGAGTCCTTTTGGAGGAGACCTAATGATGGATTTATAGGTTTGTTGAAGAGATTTATATCCTGCATTGCCGTGAAGGTGTCCAAGGTGGTTAACAATGATGTGAAATCCAACCAAACATGAGAACGAGGAACAAAGGCTAAGGGTGAAATCACTTTAAACTAACCATTTATAGACAGAAAAATGAATAAAAAGCCAGGTCAATTACCTGCCTGAATGTAGAAGCATTTGTCTCTGGGGGTTGGGAGGAGATGTGCTGCGTAGCTGGAGAAAACTTAGGATATTTGCCAACTCACATGGCTGAGACTCATGTTTGAAGCCTTGTTCCGATTTCCTTGGTTGTACTCTGCAGTCTTCCTGAAGCACACTCCAGGAAGACGCTATGCTCTTAAGCACTGTATATTAGTGTTTTGCATAAACTATTGAGCATATATCTGTGTTATGTGTCTAAAAACAAACATTGAGGGGTGTGTGTGCCTGCAAACATGATGGTGGCACTTGACATCTGTGACATGTAATATTCCTGGATGCATGTCTATGTCTGTGTGTCTACATGATGACTAGCTGAGCATGTGGTGGCTTACTCGTGTGCTGAAATGTGATGAGCAATGCTGCATGTTCTATGCGTGCGCGTTTTTGTGTGCACACACGGGAGTTGCAGTGGGGGAGTGTGCCACCTGTGTCGAGCAGACCTTTGTCAGCCGGCGGCAGTTCCACACCTTGTAGCAGTGTGGAGTGGGAGGGTATAAAGCCGGGCTGTGGAATAATGGTAGATGGCGGTTCTCATCAATACGTTTCACAAATGTTTCCTTTAAATTTAGCATGCAGGTGGGAAGGTGGGGAAGGGAGGGCTGCTTTCCAAAAGGAGGAAGGAAACGCTACTGTTTTACTAACTCCCACTTCAGGTGTTCTGCTGGTAAAAGTAGACATTGATAAGAAATTGGGAAAGATCGGAGGGGGCGGGTACATCCTTGTGCTTCCATTCTAGCTGTGACCTTGGAAGCACATGCCAATCATGCAGCCTTAAGTGGGGCTTCAGGAGGTGGTATGGAAGGCAAGTGTGGGGCTGGAAAGGCAGAGCAGGGCAGAAGTGTAAATTCACTAAGGGAAGGAGCTTCCTTCAAGGGTTAACAGAGAGGGGGTCCAGGTCAGATTTGAGGCAATTAACTGTGGAGTTTCTCTGTTGACATTCCATTTTCCGGATCTCTCTGTTTTTCTCCCATATTACGGGGCTCATGTTTCAGTACAGATTGCAGCCTTCTCTCCGTACTGCAAAATGTGTGATCATGGTACTTGTTGCCTGCAGAGTCCCAGTTTGCATGCTGAAGCAACTAACAGGGACAGCATTATACCACTCATCTATTTTCCCCCTTTTATTTTTTTGGATTACGTTTCCGGTTAGAGCTTCCATTGGATTTTCTCTGAGAATTTGCAGCAACAGGGAATGCATGCTGGGGCACTAGGAGATCAGCAGGGGGTGCTGTGGGGTAAAGTGCTAATCTCATCAAAAAGAGATCGAAAGTATTCTGATGACTGAGAGACACAGAGTGTCTTGTAGATGTGGGTAGATGTGAGTATAAATCTATGTTGGATAATCTCTTAGCATCTTGGTCCACATAGATCTACGGTTCCTGTTCTTTGTTGTCTCTTTTCTTTTCTTGTGGTATCTCTGTAAGAAAAGGCAGGTGATCCCTTTGCTGGTGAACAGAGATCATACCTTGACAAAAAAGCCAAACTCTACCAACATGGAAACATTGCAAAGTTGTGGGAAATGTGTATTTAAAATGGTGCCTCTATTTCTTCATTCTAGAGCAGGGTCCTCCAGATGCTGCTGAACTACAACTCCCATCAGCCACAGCAAAGTTGACTAATGGCCAAGGATGATGGGAGTTGAAGTTCTTCAACATCTGGAAGGCCACAGGTTCCCTTCTCATGTCCTCCATGGGGGGCAAAAGATGCACGGGGGAGAACAGAGAAGCAATTTATCCAAGGTTACACTGAGTCAGTTCATACAACTATTGTAAACATGTGGCCTGAATGAAGTATGTGGCCTGGATTTGGCACATGGTGAAGGAAGGAGCCCCCATTCACTGCCTTGCAACAATGGCTTTTTCATTATTTCGTTACAAACTCCTTTCCCAGCACTCAGTAGCATTTTACAACAACCCTGGGGCTTAGGTTAGGCTGACTGAGTTGTTCGTGGTGACCCAGTGAGATTCAGAGCTGATTGGGGATTTGAACTTGGCTTGCAACATCTAAATCCCACACTCTGTCCACTGTACCATACTAGCATTTTGGTCCAGAAATGAGTTTGAGCTTGACCGTCAAAGTAATATGATCCCCCTAGGATCTCCCTCAGTTGGGGAATCATAGGAAGCTGCCTTGAATTGTGTCAGACCAGTGTGTTGCACAAAAATAATGATCCCAGTATAATAACTGATTAAGGAAAACTTGGCAAACTATCTTAATGATAAAACTTACACATGACGGAAACACATACGTGCTAAATAATCAAGGAAATAAATTTATAGAGAGGTTGGCCTTGTTTTTACATTTCTGGAATGACAAAATAAATGACAATATTTTTCCTTTCAATTTTATTGGTATTATTGTAGGGAAGTTGTTATGTTGCCTTTCTTCCCTCTTCAAATGTCATTTCCTTTTCTCTCTTTTATTTCATTTGTTTTCTCCTTTTTTGTATGAGAAGCCAGGTTATTTGATGTATAATTGTTTTTGCTACATATTGTCACAACATAATATTAATAAAATTTATTTATTTAATTTGTTTTATTTTTAAAAAATGTGTCAGACAGTTGGTCCATCTAGTTCACTATGATCTATGTTGATTTTTAGCAGCTTTCCAGGGTTTCAGGTCAGAGTTTCTCCTAGCCCCACCTGGATACAGCAGGGATTGAACCCTGGACCTTCTGCATGTAAAGCAGATGTTCTACCATTGAGCTACAACTCTTCCTCTTATAGTCAAATAGTAATATCATATCCCAATTACCAGTAGGCCTGCACATGAGTAACATGGGTCCGAAGTGTGCTACAATAGAGCACCTAATTTACCCCACCCACATATGATTCACTTCCCATGTCTGATTTCATGTTCCACATATAATTAGGTCCTGCAGTTCATTGGGTGAATTCTCCTCCACCACCCCTGGGATTAATAATCAAAACTCACCCAGCCCCAAACAAAAATCCTTCAATTGATTTTTTAAAAAAAATATATAGTTAGCATATAGTATCATAATGCAAATCTCAATATGCATACATACAAGTGAGGGCAATAGGTTTATCTTTACTCCAGTTGCCACTTTCGATTATTTACTTATCACCGGTACTTTGCCAGGCACTACAGAGAAAATGTAGGAATGAGATTGTGATAGTTCAGAAGGCAGGCTCTCTCTCTCTCTCTCTCTCTCTCCCCCCCCCCGCCCCCGCACCATCCCTTACCAAGTATTTATATATTCTGTTTTTGGGGGGAGTTTTATATACCACCCTTCACACGATCCTAGGGGGATGAACTGCATGTATTTGCAGATCCCTTTGAAAACCGATAAAGCAAAATGTATGGCACCCTCTGTGTGTGTGTGTGTGTGTGTGTGAGAGAGAGAGAGAGAGAGAGAGAGAAAGAGATACTTCAAATGATAATGGTTGGCAGTTTGGGAACAGAGTGCCTCCTGTGTTGGTCTCCTTGATAATGATCCAGACTGTGTGAAGCATGAGATCTTTTCCACATCTGGAACCAGCTGCTGTAAATTAGCAACGTTCCATTAACTTCAGGGGATTTATGCAGGTATACAAAAGATAGATCATTTGTCCTCTAACTCCACGGGTACATTTTGTGCGGAACATACCAAGCCCTTCATGTCTCTGAAATGTAGCCTTTAAAATGAACAAATTGGCAGAGGAGTTTTAAGCGAAACTCGTTTCTTGCGCAGAGTGCCTTGTGTTGCGAGCCTTGTGTGCCTCTGCAGGGGTCAGGGTGCCAGAACGGCATTTCAGAAATGAGGGATGCTGTGGCACTTTGCTGTCTGTTCTTTTTTCCTTCTATGGCCTTGTAATGATCTAAAAATAAAGGGGTGAAACCTGTTTAAAATAAGAGGCACATTTCCAAAATAGGGAGTGTTTGGCAAGCTGTACAGAGGGAAGGAGCAAAAACAGAACCTGCATATCAAAAGCATTTGGCTGATGGATCAAGCTCAAATCTAAGACACACAAAAAATAACCAGGAACCATAAAAATCCAGCAAATTTTACTCAATTGGTTTATCATACATAAAACATATAAAAGTGCAGTATACAAAACATATGAAATTTTCCAACACACTAATAAAATACATATACTTGTTATAAGCCGGAGAATGATTTAACTAGCCAGCCACAGCTTAAGCAGATTACAATTCAGACTGCCAAATGTGTTTTGACTGTTTGGTCTTCTTCAGTGACAAATCATAACACTTGAGGCTGCTCTTGAATGGGTTCTGATTGAATTTTATTTCAGGTTTGTTTACATCGGGGTTCATGTTCTTAAAAATGAAAATATTCAATGACTGCATATTTAGTTGGTCTTTAAGGTGCTACTAGAAGGAATTTTTTTGTTTTGACTATGGCAGACCAACACGGCTACCTATCTGTAACTGTATATATTAAGTTTTGCTTGCCTTCTCCTCTTATAAACCTTTTCCAGGTAAGAGGAGCGCATGATGACTCAACAGTTGCTTTTTGCTTTTTTGAAATACTAATGATGAGAAATCTCCCAGTCATTAGACAATTACGGGTTGGACAAGAAATTATTTAGCTTTAATCCAAGATATCTACTGCAAAATGTAGACTAAAGTAAAGGTAAAGAGACCCCTGACCATTAGGTCCAGTTGTGACCGACTCTGGGGTTGCGGTGCTCATCTGGTTTTATTGGCCGAGGGAGCCGGCGTACAGCTTCCAGGTTATGTGGCTAACATGACTAAACCGCTTCTGGTGAACCAGAGCAGCACACAGAAACGCCGTTTACCTTCCCGCTGGTGCAGTACCTATTTATCTACTTGCACTTTGAGGTGCTTTCAAACTGCTAGGTTGGCAGGAGCAGGGACCGAGCAACGGGAACTCACCCCATCGTGGGGATTCAAACCGCCAACCTTCTGATCAGCAAGTCCTAGGCTCTGTGGTTTAACCCACAGCGCCACCCGCGCCCCAGGCTAAAGTAACCCATATTATTTAATTATTTTACCTTCTCTGTCCAGGCTCAAGCCCCAGTATTACAAATGTACTCTAGCTATGGTAGGATACTTGGTGTTGACATAGACGTAACTAAAGTGGCATCTTACTTGAGGCAAGTTGGCCTGGTCCATCTCATCCTGTCTCATTGCGTGTCTGCTGCCATTGGGTAGAAAACTATTTCAGATCTTCCTTAAAATCTTAGGCACATGGTGTTTAAAAAGCATAGAGGAAGGCAGGGATTCCATTTAGGATTTTGGCTATAGGATGTGAGACACACAAAAGATTTCAGTGCAGAGGAGGGAAAGATGTCTCAAGGCCCTTGGATGCAAGGTTAAATGGATGCAGGTTTAAATAGCACAAGGGAGACTTGCAACAAAAAGTTGCCACTTACCACTGGAGTTTGCTATTAGAGGGAATAATATGTTCATTTTTTAAAAGCAGCACATTCCAGACCACAGTCTGAAAGCATGTAATGCAGTGACCTTGCTGGGTATGTTGAGTCTTAATGGAAGACACCAGGGTCTTCTATGTAAGCTCCCTTGATATATTTAAAAATGTTTTGGGTGTTATCCGGCAGTTAAGACAGTGCAGCATTTTTTTTATCTGTGTAACGTAACTCCCCTGCCCTTTCCACACTCCATACATTGCCCTATATCTGCTCTCCAGGCTTGGGGGAAACCCTGGAGCAGATTTAGAGGACTTGCAGTGGGGTTACAGGATTTGGGAGAGGAGAGGAGGAACTTACACTATGCAGCTCAAAGTCATTCTGCTCATCTCACTGTTTAGTTAGGTACCACCCTTACACAAATAATTAAAATATTTTTAAAATCTCATAATAGATAGCACAGGGCAATCAGCACAGGGCAAAAAGGTCACAATTTTCTTAAAAAGCAAATAGATCTGTACCTCTTGCCTGCTCATCTGGTATCTGGGTCCAGTTAACTGTTTGTAACACATTCACTTTACTTGTAGTACCAATGTGATGGCCAGCTATTGGAGCTTCTGAGTAACAGTTGTGTGTGGTTTTAGGCAGGAGGGTTGAGGTATGTGTCTGCTCGCTGTTCTTCTGAAATGGAATGTGGGTGTCTCATTTCTATCTCTCTATTACATAACCTCTTCAACTCACTTTGTGCCTTACGGTTGATTTGTGCATTATCGCCGTGTCACATATGGTGAGAATGGCTGTTCCAGTAATGGGCTCTTCACTGTGTATGTACACAACGTTTTGAGGATGTAGCCTTAGCAATGGGCAGCCTTGCTCCACAAGTCATTCCATAACCTCATCAGTCCAACCGTAGAAGTGCACCAGGTGGGAGGCCACAAATCTCAGGGAGGCCACAGGTCTCAGGAGAAGTGCCTGACTTCAGGGGTTGACCCATAGAAAATCGAGTTCTCCAGAACCTGGTAGAGCCTTGCGGAGGTGGGCAGGAAACTGAGGCTTTAGAAGCCTTAGATCACTTTCAACTGGGAACTCTCCATGGTGCTGCAACAACCAACCTGCCTTGCCGCCTTGTCCTTTGGCTTCTGCAAGACCAGAACAGGACATTCCACTTAGCATCTGTGCAAGCATTTTATGGGACAGTGCTAGCAGCTGCTCTCCCTCAGCTTATGATGCTTTGGATTCATTCCATTGCTCTGGGCATGCAGCCGCCATTATGATCCATCCCAAATCCTTATTATCAGTTGGCGTAGTGATTCATAAAATCAGAGTAGCCTTGCTGTTTGAAAAATGTTTAGCCCAATAAGCAGCAGCAGTGATCGTTTTCCCTTTTAAGGACTGTCCAAACAAAACCCTAGTCTGATCATTCTGATGGATGTTAGCAAAAGTTAATTCTTCTTATATCTTGGCATATTCTTCCAGATACCAAGAACAATAAAATTGCTTTATTTTTCAGTCAAAGACGATTGTGCGGCAGGTTTAGAAGTAAGCACTCTATGTACTCTGTAAATTGCCTGCAATCAGGCATCTACTGAGCACTGATTTTTAGCTTGTTTTTCTCAAGGACAAATAGCCAAAGTTCAGTGTGTGTGCACGTGTGTTGTTTTGCTGTCTCAACATGCATGAAATGATATTGAGGTGGAATTGCTGGAGCACTTTACTAATCCAGTAAGGAACCAGTGGAAAGCAGGTCATCCTTGGTATCTATGTGAACTTAACTCAGAAGTCCTTTATTGCAGGTAATATATCACAATAGTTCTCTTAAAATTGTGCTCACATTTACTTTTTGGATCCAATTCAAAGTGCTGCCTTTTATCTACCTTGTATGGATTCTGTTCTTGCTGGCTTTGAGTAAATTCTTCACTGTAGTTGTAGTCAGCAAAGGCCATTCCATCCACTTTCCCTAGATAAAAATACCAAGGTGTTGGAGGGACACAATGTTCCCTATAGCATGCATTTAATTCTGGACTTATGACAGACTTGTGGAAAAGGGACCTTTGTTCACTGAAAGTCAAAGTGAGGAATCTTACTTTCTAGAACAGAATCCAATGTCTTCTAGAGAATCACTGATAATGTTGTTTTTAAAAAGCAAGGTTAAGAATGTAGGAAGTTGCCTTACAACAAGTTAAAGCATTGGTGCATCTTACACTGTATCATCTATACCAGGCTTCCCCAACCTGGAGCCCCCCTGTTTTGAACTAGGGCTGATGAGACTTGTAGTTTAAAACTTCTGAAGGGCAGCATGTTGGGAAAAGATGATCTAAAAGGACTCAGGGAAGTCTCCACAACAGGAGTCTTTCACAGTCATACCTGGAAATACCAGAGATTATCATTATTGATTTATATAACAGTATTTATCAAACTTGGGTCTCCATCTGTTTTTGGACTACAATGCCCATTATCCCTAGCTAGCCAGACAAATGGTCGGGGATTATGGGAGTTGTAGTCCAAGTTTTGAAAAACACTGATATTCCACTTATATGTCGTAATGGCTTCTGTTTGCAAGCTTAAACTCAATTATAAAACTCATGCATAATTAAAACACACAATAAAGCAATGCCATCAAAACATTAAAAGCATCCGTATTTAAAATATGCAATAAAATAAGCTTATTAAAAAGCATAACAATTAACTAGTTTTAAAAGCAAATAAAACAACTGGATCATAAGTGCAAGTTCAAGTGGAAGGAATCAGTCTTCAAGAGCCAGCAGAATGCCAATAGTGATGGTGTGACTCATATTTCAGCAGGGAGCACATTCCACAACATTGGTGCCACCACCATGTTACCACACACCAATAATCATCAAGCTATGGCAAAACTGGCCAGGTTCCATTTGCCAGTCATAATGCCCTTGCTGGGCAGTGGAAGGGATTGATACTGGAACCTTATGCATTCACAGTGTGTGCTTTACCACTAAACTATGGCTCTATCTCAGGGTTCTGGGGTGGACCTAAGCACAGAAAATATGAAATAGAATGGTTCAGCAGCAACTAAAGGCATTCAGAAATAACGTAGAATATGTTAGATACACATATTCAATGTGCCTGATAACAAAATCTTCTGCCTGGAAACAGCCTAACATTCTGATCCTATGTCTGCTTATAGAGAAACCCCACTGATATCTGTATAACGCTAAGTATAGTTGCAGTTAGAGATGTAAGAAGACATCTTTCTTCATTCCACCCCATATTTGTCACATGCAGCGCAGTTTCCATTCTGCTGCAGTTTGGCTTCCATCAAAAACTACAATATTTGTCTAGCTGTCCAGTATGTAGGAATTTTATGTAATTAAAGACAGTTAATTGTGTTGTTACATTATTCCATGGCATTTTATTTATTTCATTTATATGCCACCTCTCCAATGAATTCAAGGTGGCATATATACATCTCCTGCTCTCCATTTTATTCTCGCAGCAACCCTGTGAGGTAGGTTAGGCTGAGAGTGAGTGACTGGTCCAAAGTCACCCAGCAAACTTCGTGACTGTGTGGGGATTCAATCCTTTGTCTCCCAGGTCCTAGTCCAGTACTCTAACCGCTACACCACACTGGCTACATTCATTTCAATGTAAAGGAAACACTTTCCAATGACTGGAAACAATTTCCAATGCAATTGGGGAAAAATGTCAACAATTACATATTTGTGAACTGAAAACAGTTCTAGACATGAAATAAGCAAACATCAGCAATTTACACTCCTGTTTCCCTTTTTATCAGAAGTCAACAGCATTCCTAGTTGCAACCTAATACTCCCATAGTGTTCAATTTTACCATTTCATCCTCTGATACTACCAACACCTATGAGCCTGGCTTTTTACTTAAATGCCAATTTTGCAATGGCCCATTAATATAAAGTTCGCATTTGGCTGGTTGTTTCTAGGAAGTCAGTCCCTCCTGCAACTAAATGTTGTCATTTTGCAGCGTGTTATTTGCATTTTATGCTTCGTAAATGCTGTTTCAGAGTTTTATTTTTTAACTCAGCTGGATGCCTCCACAGATAACATCTCTTCTTGCTGGAACTGAAAGAATATGTGCAAAGTCTCATGAATGTCATGTCTAGGTTTGCACAGTGCATCAAAGAAAACAATTAGAGAGCCCAAGTTCCAAACCTTATAGAGGAAGAGCTCAGAGTAGACCTAAAGTTATGTTTCTTACTTAGGCAAGTTCCTCTCAGCTTGGGGAAAGTTGGGTTAAGTTTAGTAGCTCATTCATTTTTGCAAAAAGACTTAAACATGGGTAGGCAAACTAAGGCCTAGGGCCCGGATCCGGCCCAATCGCCTTCTAAATCTGACTCGCAGACGGTCCAGGAATCAGCGTCTTTTTACATGAGTAGAATTTGTGCTTTTATTAAAAATGCATCTCTGGGTTATTTGTGGGGCATAGGAATTTGTTCACCCCCCAAAAAATATAGTCCCCCCCCCAAGGTCTGAGGAAAAGTGGACTGGCCCCCTGCTGAAAAAGTTTGCTGACCCCTGGACCTGAACAATTAGCATTATTGTGTGTGCATCTTCTGAGGAACTCAGAATGACTTACATGACGCAGACCTTCCCAGTATCCCTGTTTTCCAGGAACAGTCCTGGAATTACAAAACCCATCCTGGCTTCTGATTTGATCCCAGAATTTCTGTATTTCTCCCACCAGTGCTGCCGCTGCTGAGCTCAGGGAGAAGGATGAGCCAGCACTTACACCAAGTGATGGTGGCGACGGCGGCAGTAGTGGCAGCTATGAGAGAGCATCTTGTTGCCTCTCCATGGCTGCTGCTACCAGCCTCCTTCCTTGGGCAGCTCATAGTGGCTGCTGGAGAACAGTCAAGGAGGAGGAGAAGCTTCCCCCACCGAGGCCAAGTCCTGTGTGATGCTCCAGCTCTGATTCAGCAGTAAAGAGAGGGTTTTCATGGTGGAAGCTCCAGGGCAAAAACAAAGAAAGGAGGACTGGAACTCTCATTCAGATACTGGAGCATGACTCAGACCATTGGTCCTTCTAGCAAAGGGTTGCTTTCACTAACTGGTCTCTAGGATTTCAGCTGCTCTCTAGGATTTCAGAGAGGTCTCTCCCAGCCCTACCTGGAGATGCCAGGGATGGAACCTAGGACCTTCTGCATGCAACACAGATGCTCTACCACTGAACCATGACTGGTCTGTATTGACCAGTTCAAGACTTGCTTAGCATCTATTAATACTGCAACAAATACTGTCTTATGCTTTATCTCCTATCACCGTGTTGCAAATATTGAATAATATTGGAAGCAACTCTAGTTATGCATATTGTGCAATTTCATATTCTTAGCTCAGAGACATGTTGATGAAACAATATTTATGGAAAGAATCTCTTATCTGCCTTATAACCTCTTTCTTCCAATACCCTCTATGTTTGAAATAATTAAGGATCTAGTTGCGATCAACTTCCAGCACCAGGGCAAATCTCTGGCATACTGGATTAGTAACCAGGTCATATCTGTACTCCTCTTCCGGTGACGAAGCTATAGCCCAGGAGTTCAAAGCAATTACGTTTATATTCCCAAATGTGATAATGTTGCCTTGACATTTATGTTGAGCGGAATGAAAGCAATGAATTACACCCCTCTGGGGTATGGTGAACAGAAGGATGTGTATGAATTCTATACCTCTGTAGTCTGTATTGAGAAGGACAAAGTGTACAGAACAGTTGTTGTATGGCATTACCAACCTGAGCAACTAGACAAAATAACAGAGCAGCATCAGTGCTAATCTCTTTACTTTTTTCAGTAGTATGTGTGGAACTTGGATGTCTTTGATCTGAGTACAATTGAAAGCTAATCATAAATATAATGATTCATAATTATATCACCTTATGAGAAGGCCTGTCCACCCCACACCTCAGCAATAAGGTTCAGGATTACTAACTCTAGCTAGTTGTCAAATGGAAAATGTTGGTGTAAAGTCATAACTTCAGTTGCTTAATTTAGTAGTGCTTGTCCATGAACCTTGTAACGTACAACTAAAAGTCCAGGATACCAAATAAGATTATTGATGTAATATAAATTCTGTAGGTCCACATCGATTTAAAAGTCTCACCCTTCCTTAAAAAGAGAGGGAGAGACAGAGAGACCGCATTAATGGATTCAGAGTGAGATGAGGTAGAACATGGTGAAAACAATGAGAAAACTGGAATTCTGCAGTGCTGGACTCTCACAAGCACCCTCCGTATATATGGAGAATAGCTAATTGTTTTGAGCAAATGGAAAGGACTAGCAGAAGGAAAACTTTGACTTGATCCAGGGGCATGATGCGGGTGTCATTGTGGCCTCAAGTAGCTGTCTGCAAGAACTTTCCAAAATAGTGTAGGCCTTAGTAACATCAAAGCCAAAAACGGGACTTGGCAACCCTTTGAACTTGCTGCAACAAATCTCCCAGGCATTTTGAGCATAAAACCACTCATCTCAGTGGCTACTTAAGTGCTGCTGTTTTGACCAGCCTGGCTGAAATGTCCAGTCTGTTCTGATTTTTGTAGGATCATTTTTGTTTTTTTCCACTACAGTCATCTAGTGAGACCCTCCTGGTGGTGCCACAGGTAATAAAAGTTCAACTGGCAGTCACTAGGGGTGAGCATTTTTGGTTGTGGCGCCTTTTTTATGGAACCAAAACTTAGTTAGGTATCATCCTTGTTGGCTTTCTGCCACCTTTCTAAAAAAAATTTTAGTCAGTTATCTGATTGCAGCTGTGCTTTATTATATGTATGTGTGAGTGTTGTATTTATCTAATCTATCTATGTATCATGTACAGCACCTCATTTCAGTGAGAGATGATATTTAAATGTTTTTCAGAAATAAATGCTCTTCTTGTTAATTCAGGGGTAGCCAATGAGGTGCTTTCCAGAAGTTGTTGGGCAATGATTTCCATCATCCCTGACTATTGGCCATGATGTCTGAGGATGATGGGAGTTGTAGTCCAGCAACATCTGTGGAGGGATGTACCATGTTGTCTACCTAAGGGCTAGTTGTTGTTGTTTTCTGTCTCAGCAGAGTTGAAAAGGTGTGGTTGGTTGACTTAATGTCTCCTCCCAACATGGTTCTGCCAGTTCTTAGAATCAGCCATCATGATGACTGACCATTCAAATTTCCCAGGTTCCATCCCTTATATGCTCCATTGATAGATATAGACTCAGCTGCACTTGTGGCAGTGGTTGTTGTTGGACCAACCTGCTACACTAGCAGGCATCACCCTTCCTGGATTTATTGTCCAGCAGAGCAGCATTAGCAAGAAACAAAGCAGCACCCTGGGAGATATTTATAGCCTCCATAATGTTATTCCCTTGCCAAGCTATTACGGAAATAGGCTATAAGTATATCATAGGAGAAGAGATTTTAATGGCAATGTGTTGTTGTTGCTTTTGGCTTCTTGTTTTTAACCATAAGATTTGGAAGCTACATTTCCTTGCTAATGAGTTGCTTCATCCAATTAATATTTTGACCAAGCTGGCACCAGAAATGAGACTTAGGCTGGAATTACGTGTTTGGCAGTGAACCAAACCAAATGAGACTTAGGCTGGAACTTTGTGTTTGACAGATTTCCGACCCTGTCTTTGCTTTGCAGCAAGTGTGGGCAAATGTGTGAGCCTAACCCTTGCCCCACCCACCACTTATTTTCCTTTGCAACACCTCTCTCCAATTATTCCCCCACAAATGCTTTCATGAAAAGAAGTCAGAAGACAGTAGGCTGAAGGATCTTCCAGAAGGACTGTTTGGGGAATTTGAAGGATACAGTGGAGATGAGTCCAAGTGTGTGTGTGTGGAGGGTGAACTGCAATAAAGGAGTCTCAAACCATTTTGAGCATGTGAAATGCCTGAGAGACTTGTCTTTCAATGCAGCCACGATGCATTGATGCAGCAATGATGTCCCTCTACCTTATTTGGGGACCTGGCCAGATCAGAGTTTAAATACAGTGCCCAGGAATAAGAGAAAATTAGGAATCCTTTCATACGGGCTTGCAAATAAGCTCACACAACTTGCTAGCCTGCAGGGTAAAGGTAAAGGGACTCCTGACCATTAGGGCCAGTCGCGGACAACTCTGGGGTTGCGGCGTTCATCTCGCTCTATAGGCCAAGGGAGCCAGACAGCTTCCGGGTCATGTGTCATGTGGCCAGCATGACTAAGCTGCTTCTGGTGAACCAGAGCAGCGCACAGATACGCCGTTTACCTTCCCACTGGAGCGGTACCTATTTATCTACTAATAGTCAACATCAACATGGAAATGCAGACTGCTAGAGTCTTAGCAGGCTGGGGGGGGGGAGAGATTGGTGAAGGGATGGAGCAATCTGTTGTTCCACTATCAGCCTGTTTGGTTTCAGTGCTGGTGACAAAGGAAGGGGCTCCTCTTCCTTGAGGGCTAGCAGGAACACCAAGGGACCAGAAGAGAAGCAGATTGATTCTAGGCTACAAGACTACTTTACTTAAGGGTGTGGGGGATAGGTTTTTTTAATGCAATTGTAATAGAAAGAAAAGGCTGCTCTATTCTTAAATCTTGTTTATCATGCTTAACTACCTCTCCTTCAGGTTTGTCATCTCTGTTTTATTTGGATTCTAAGCCTTGAAGACATGGGCATTATTACTTCTGTGCTCTTTATAGCCCCATGTGCACTCTTAGTGGCATTTAATAAATATGGAATAGTAAAAGGAAGAAGAGATGATGGGGGACGGGGGCAACTGCAACTGCAAAAGTCTGAGCTACTATAGTGTAATGGCTAAGAAAACGTGTTGCTGGAGGAGAAATCTTCTGTATCCAGGTGAGAATGTTTGGTGAGAACTCTCATAATGAGCTCTGTTAAGACTACAGAGGCGGTGGTTGGTTTGGTGGGAGTATCCCTGCAGTGGAAATCCCCTTGGGGTTGACACTTCAGTGGTCACCAGCACTACCCTGAGACACTGGTTTTGGCTCTGCAACCTGGTTGGATGCATGGTAGGAGAGTATGGAAAGAAGGCTACCTTGTGGGAAGAAAGTCCATGATAATAGCAGGCATAAGGCCACTGTAGGTCACATCACAGCAAACTCTGCCCTCAAACTCAGGCTTTGTCCATCTAACTTTTTGAGAGCTGGAAGATGGGTCCCACTCATTTGTCATCTGGCACAGAGCCCCTTTTCCTTGGTTCTCGTAGTGTCCCATCACCTTTTCTTTGTTCTTTTAATGGCCTGTCAACCTTGTCAAGAAGCTAGCTTAATTAGCTTTTCACACTTGCTAGGATTATAGGTGTCTGGCACCCACAAATTCATAACAGTATGCTGATAACGTGTGAGGGAATGTGGATCAGAATCTGAATTCTGTTTTTGCCAAGTTGGGTTTACATTCATGATTTAAGCCTCTTATATGAGAACTTCCTTAGTTGGAAATGTGTTCCATTTCCTGCCCTTTTCTGAGCACCATCCCACACCTTTATGTAATGCAAAGGTCACTGCATCCCATAAGGTGATGAAACAACAGAACACTTGGCATTCTCAATCTTCCCCTTTTGTCATCATAGCTCTGCCCCTTCAGTTGGTTTGGTGGGGGCTAACCTGCACATGCTGTGTGCGTGACAGATCCCGCTGACACCTCATATTTTGACTGCTCCATTTTATTGTTCCTGTTGCTAAGAGATGCTGAAAGGCCATCCTCCTCCTTTTTTTCTGAGAAAGCAATGCCTTATTACCGTACTTGCTTTGGATATTTAATCTGTCTTGTTGTGATGAGTCAGCCTTCTTTGGGTACATAGACATACACTCCCCCCTCCCAGTTGACCGCTGTTGGCTTAATCCCCTTTTTCTGCATCCAGGTCGTAGAGCAAGCATGGGGAACTGTGGTCCTATAATCGTTGTTAGACTCCCATCAATTTCAGCCAGCAAAGCAAATGGTCAGGGATGATGGGAGTTGTAGTCCAGCAATATCTAGAGAACCACAGCTTCCATACCTCTCTCTTAGATGGTCTAATTCAGGGTAAACTTCGGACAATGGGACCTCTTAGTTACAATCTTTCTATATTTCACAATGCCCATAAATGTAGTTTATGAATACTGGGTACTTCAGTTACCTTCACTTTGACTGAGTGCATGTTCGGATTGCAGCAAACAGGAAAAAAATACATGACATAGTAAATGACTGTACCTTGGAACAGTTGTGCAAAGATCCAACTAGAGGTGAGGCAACCCTGGACTTAATCCTTAATCCAGCCTGGGAACTGTTGAGAGGTGTAAGTGTTGTTGACTTGGTGGGGAATATTGACCACATCTATCAGAGTCACCAGATATGTAAATGGAATGCTGCCTAGCAACACAGAAACAGTTAATTTCAAATGATTCTCGAAATTGAGGAGATTAGGTAAAGGAGATTAGATGAAAGGAAGAGTCAAGAGGGTAAAATCTCTTCAAGATGCTTGGAGGTTATTTAAAGACATGATGAGATAATAGAAGCTCAGCTAGAATGTATGTCACAAACTTGGGAAAGGACAGAGAGAGAACGAACTTCCAAGAGGATGCTAGCATGGTCACCAGGAACATAACCAAAGGCCCATCTATTCCTGAATTCTCAGAATGTCCAACTCTCCAGCAAGTGGTGTTTAGAGGTAAACCATCTCTGATACTTGATAGCTTTATCCTCCATGAATCTGTGTAACTCCTTTTTTGAAGCTATCACATGTTGGTGGCCATCCCTACATCTTGTGGGAGAGAATTCGGTTTAATTGTACTGAATTATATTCATTAAGTACTTAAGAATATAAGAGCCTTCTGGATCAAAATCATTCCTCCTAAAGCTTGGTTTCCCAACCCTTGATCATCTTAGTCACCCTCCTGTGCACACATTTCAGCTTATCAATATCCTTCTTAAATTGTGGTGCCCAGGTGTGGAGTGACCAAGGCAGAAGGTAAGAAGAAATGAAATTCTAACAGGGGTCCTCAAACTACGGTCCGAGGGCTGCATCCGGCCCGCCAAGGTTCTGGATCCGGCCCGCCTGCCAGTTGCAGAACCCGCTGCTGACTCCCTCCCTCAAAGTCCGAGGAAGGGCAATGAAGTGGGCAGGCGACTTCGGTGCCGCTTACTGAGCATGCTCAGCTGGACCCGCACATGCTCAGCATCCCTTGGCCATGGAGGAGAGCAGACCAGTGCCCCTCCAAGTTGCAACTCCAGCCGACACCAGGCACTTCCTCCTCCTCCTCCTCCCCCCTCTCCTGCCGTGGTGTCAGTGGAGGCCCCATCCCAGCCACTCTTGGCTTCCTGGAGTACTGGGGCAAAGCTGCAAGGAGCAGAAGCAGCCATGCAATGCCTGGGCCAAGTCAGCATCAGCTGGGGACGAAGTGTGGTGGCAGGTAAATGGGGGGGGGGGGCAGACGGAGAGCCCTGTACTCTGCCTTCCTCCCTCCCTGCTCAGAAAGCCTGCAAAGAACATTCTGGTGGGGGAAAAGAAAGTTTACAAGGGTGGAGTGGCAAGGAGGTCTATCCTCCCCTATGGTGGCAGCTGCCTCGTGTGGCCTGGAGGGAGGCATCAATCAGCCTAGCAGACCAGACCTCCTCCTTCCACCTTCCTGAGGATATGGGGCCTGGCTCTGCCTCTCTGCAGCTCTCACCATCGCACATTCATTTGCCTCTGTGCAGCCAGGAACCTGGAGGAGCCTAGCCAGGGGGAGGGGAGGCTGCTTTGCTGGGCTCGGTGCTGCCACTGGGTGATCCAGCCTGCTCCTGGGCTGCGAGTGCAAGAGAGCCCTCCCCTCCCTCCCTCCCTCCAAGCTCCCCGCCTTGCAGCAGCCAGATACCCCCACCAGCACTCTGCTCCTACATTCTTCCCATCCCCGGATCTGGACACATGGAACTGCTGTGCGTGGAGGGGGTGATCTGGGCCAAGCGGGATCTGCAGCTGCTAAGGGACCACTGGGTCCTACAGAACCTCCTGAGTCAGGAAGAGCGCTATAGCCCCCAGGTCTATTTCCGGTGTGTGCAGAAGGAGATCCAGCCCTCCATGTGGAAGATGTTGGCTTTTTGGATATTGGAGGTCTGTGCCAGGATCCTGTTCCTTTCCCCTCCCCCTCATGCCCTGCATCATCCCTTCCACTCAAGGGATCAGATCCTGGCTTTCACGACACCCTGTTCCGCCTCCCCCCTCCTCTTGCTCTTTTTCCCACCGCCTGAGAGCCCCTTCCCTATTTTTCCATCCCGTGTTTCTTCTCTCTTTCTCCTCCTCCCTCTCTCATTTCTTCCTTCCTCTCTCCCTTCCTTTGCTTATTCAGGTCTGTTTCTGTCTGGCTTTTCCCTCCTGTTGATGACACTGTTCATGTGGGAACCCTGATTTACTTTTGTTAGATAAAGCTTGGAATATGACTTAAATATGAACAGCAACATAGGCTTTAGTTGGGGGAAGTTGTTAACGGGCGCAGCACTTTCCAGGATCACCTCCCACAAACACGCATTAAAAGTAACCTCCAAAAGCATACACTAGCCTGTTCTTTTTATGTGCATTACAAATGTTTTGTAAAAATATTTTTTCTATACACACACACACACACACAATGTTTGTGCATATAACAATTTATAATAATTTATTATTTATACCCCGCCCATCTGGCTGGGTTTCCCCAGCCACTCTGGGCGGCTTCCAACCGAATATTAAAAACAATACAGCATCAGACATTAAAAACTTCCCTAAATATGTATGTCATTATTCAACATAAACTTATAAGTTTATGTTGATTAAAATTGTTCTTCATTTTAAATATTGTTTTGTTATTCCTGTTTTTTGTGCACTACAAATAAAATATGTACAGTGTGTACAGGAATTCGTTCATATTTTTCCCAAACTATACAGTCCGGCCCCCAACAGTGTCTGAGGGACAGTGAACCAGCCCCCTGATTTAAAAAGTTTGAGGATCCCTGTTCTAGTACTAACTGACAAATCAACAGCTCAGCAGAACAGAATGCTATGTGAGAGCTCTTAAATGACCAACAATTTCACAGTTGAATTATTTGAACAACAGTTTCTAATATTTCCAAACATGCCCCCAGCCCAAAATCTTTGGGGATCCCTATTTTAAAAGGATGGGCAGATCGATTAGCAATCCTAATGGTCACCCAGTCATTTTATTTTTTGATTAAATTTTATTTATTTATTGATAAATGATACAGAAAATAAAAGTAAAATAAACAAACACTGATACAAAATCAACCAAAAGAAGAAGAAGAAAAGATATGCACCTTACTAAAACTCCATAACGCCTTCATGTCAGGGATGGGAAAGGAGCCAATCTGACATGAATCTGTAAAATGGGTCATCACTGAAAAAAACAGATATTTATTTATGTACTTGATATATTATAAACCACAGCTCAAAGCAAGTAACAACGCATAAAATAAACAATACATAAATAAAAGGAAACAACCCCATTAAAATTCTATTAAAAAGCTATCAACTGAACAAATGACTGAATCAAATAATAATAGGCAACTTTTGTGAAAACTATCCAAGATAGTCTTCAGACAGGGTATTCTAGAGTTTTGTTAGCTCAATTTCTTTCCCAGGTATCTTGATTGAATGCATTGCTAAAGACAGAATTAAGCAAAAATATAAGTGCTGGATCGCACCATCTAGCTCTGGTCCTGCATATGTTGTTGGTATCCCATCAGCTCTAGCCATCATGTTCAATGATCAGGAATAGTTGGAGTTGTATTCCAACATATTCCCCATTTATGATATAGTTCAACATGGTGCTTCCCATAATGGCCAGCGCTGTGCCTCAGGGAAGTTATCAAGCAGAGAATTCTATGGGAATGTCAAAGATAAAGATAGAGGTGCTTTAGTACAGGTTTCCTCAACCTTGGCCCTCCAGATGTTTTTGGCCTACAACACCCATAGTCCCTAGTTAGCAGGACCAGTGGTCGGGGATGATGGGAATTGTAGTCTCAAAACATCTGGAGAGCCAAGGTTGAGGAAGCCTGATCTAGTAGATGCTATATACTTGGACTTCAGGAACCCTTCAACAGATTTCCTCACCAGAGACCTCTGAGTATACTTAGTAGTCATCCCATTAGTGGGAGAAGTCATATTGTGGGCTGGTAACTGATCAAAGGCCAGGAAGTATAAATAAACAAGACAGTTTTCACAGAAGAGGGGAGCAAATAGTGGAGTCCACCAAGGAAACAATGCTACTGAATTTATTAAATTTTATAGAACTGTGATGAACAATGTAGTAGTCATAAGGTTAGTCATGAACAATTGTGGGTTACATCGAATTGTTCATGGTGAAAAACCAACTGAAGCAGACCACAACAAGTTCCAGGAAGGACCTTTCCCAGCTGGCTGAATGGGCAACCAAACAGCAAAAGAGCTTTGACATAAGTGTAAAGTGAAATCTCCCAATTTCAGACCTACGTTGATGGGTTGTGAACTGACTATGGCTGTCCTAGAATGAGAACTTGAGATTGCAGCAAATAACTTGATGTTAGACTAAATGTATCCATTCATATACTGTATTTATATAGCCACTCCCTAACAGGAATTCTCTGGGTAGCTCACAAAGGACATTGGTCTGAACCAGCAAGGATCTTAAGTTCTTAGTTTTAAGTAGATCAGGACAAAAAATGGAAAACCATGCTAAAGAAAAATGTTCTTCCCACATAGTCCTGGCTTGCCTTCTCACATCCAGCAGCACATGCATTTCAGAAAATATGTACTGGCATTTTAGACATTGCTAGGAGGAAAAAAATGAAATCCAGATGGTTCCAAGTGATAACAGAAGGTGGTTGTAGAACCAATGGTGAAAGTTTGGACTGGTCCAGATGGTCCAGAGCCTTCAGTTGCAGAGACTCCCTAATATATTTATAGTGCAAACAGCATTTTAATAGGAAAGTGGTGTCATGGAGATGTCCTTCGTAGATCTGCAGGCTCAGCTGCTTATCCAGGACATGATCACAGAACAGCTTGCTACCAAAGATATGATTTCACTGATTAACAAGATACCCTTTTCAGTCCCAGTCACAGGTTTTCTGTTGTCACATTACAGACAGTTTACACATGGTAGAATTCAGAACCATCTCAGATTGCAAGAGGGGGCATTGCGTTTTTGAATAGTCCTCCATATAAAAACACTGGCTCCATGTAGTAAACTTGCACATGGGTGGAAACTGTTCAGTGTAGTCCTCTCCTATGTCTGCTAATTTATTTCATGCCAAGGTAAGTCAATGCAGTGTTGCATCATCATCATCATTTTATTTGTATGCTGCCTTTCCATAGTTGAAACTATGCTCAAGGCGGCATACAACATGACAAGATTTACATAATTACTAACATAACAAAAGTCATAAACAATAAATAAAGCACATCAAAAGGTACACAACCAAATGGAAAACAATTTCCACATAAATCATAAAATCTAAAACTAAAAAATACAACATTAATATCAATAACAATTTAAAATAACAGATAAAAAAACTTTTTTATATATAAAGGAGCCATCTCTGTCAAGCAGCAGCAGCAGCAGCAGCCCTTTATGGAGCCCTCCAGGCCCTGCCCCAAGCCAGGTGGAAAGAGGCAGACAGGACCCTTCAGGCTCAGCAGGCAGTCCTAATACTTCCAGGGTGCTGCTCCACCAAATTCAGTCTGTCATCAGCCAGTTCCCACTTCCTGCCTTATTGCTTGCAACCAGTCCAGGGGAAGACATTGCCTGTCAGCTTCCTCCTAGTATTACCTTTGTAAACCTGAGAGAAGGATGGGAACCAAATTAGAATTAGTTGGCCTCCCTCTCATTGGCTCTGGCTTCACCTGCTGTTGGGTCTCTGTCAGGAGTACAGGTTCCTAGGTTTTTTCCTTTAAAAGAGGGATTTCTTACAAAAACAAACAGATAGCTCCGAACGGCTCTAACAAAGCCTCTGGCATCATCACTCAAGATGACCCTTCTGAAGATCTCTTCCGGCATGGCCAGAAGCAATTGAACCTATGAACCTTACGTCTCTTGTTTTGCTTCCTGTCTTGCAACCCTCCCATTTGCTGACTCCCCAGACTGAGTGGATTAGCCCCCACCTCTTCCTTTTCTGAGAGGCTATCTCTGAGTTCTTTCACGCCTGATTGTGCTTCCAGCAAGTTTTGACTGCATTCTAGCCCACTCTCAGCTACTGCCTTATCAGCTCCCCGTCAAGGTCAGGAAGAGCCGAATTCTGCAGCTGCCAGCTCCCCCCTTCCTGACTATCATCAAAGCCTCTCTGTTCCTGGCTGCTTTCTGCAGTTGGCTGCAAACCTCCTCTTGGAGCTGGCTCATTCCTGACAGTCTCCCTGCCTTCCCTCTTACCATTCTCAATGGGCACCAGCCACTTCTGAACCCCTCACCTGTGTTCTTAAGTGGAACAGTCCAGAATTCTAATTCTTGAGTCCACAATGGCCTGGTCTACACATGGAGCAAAATTACTAGTCCCTAGAAACTGTGGGAGGAAGAGTGCCCTTGTGTTCCCATCCTGCTTGTGTTTTCCTCACAGGTCAGTCACAGGATGCTGGACTAGATGGGCCATTGGCCTGACCCAGTAGGCTCTTCTTCTTAGGTCTGTGCTATTGCAGAGGATGATTGCATTTTTGAATGCTCTCCTACATTAAAAACTCTTTGCAGATGAAAATCCAGAACAGCTATCAAAGGCCTGTGATAGCACCTTCCTCCTTAATGTGATCATTTTCTATTTGCGGGTGTTGGGATTAGTTTTAAATGCTGAGGAGCTTCAAAATTAGAACTCCTCCCCACCTCCAGTCTAAAGTGATGCAATCTGTTCTACCACATCTTGTTCATATGTATGTGTGGACCCCTGAAGTGTCTAAAATGGCTTCTAGTTGCTAGTCTATGAGAGGTGAGGATAAAGTTGTAATGGAAGCCAACAGACAACTCTATGGAGGTGGAACTTATGTGATGAAGTTGTGGAGGGGGATCCCTGAATACTAGAATTAATGCTCAGGGCACATGGACAATAAAAACGTTTTAACCAGGATGAAAGTGCTTCTAAAAATTAACTATTAATAATTACAGAATTTGAATTGACATTCACCAAAAAAACAGAAGATCTCTACAAAGGTCATCAAAAACATAAGCTTAGCACCCACCTGCATTGAAAAACTTTATATACAACTTAAGTGTCAAACAACCATAAACCATTTATAGTTCTCAGTGGTGGTGCCTATATTATGGGAGAGTCTTCCCGGAGATCTGGAAGCATCTTTGGTAGTATGCTTTTGCCAGCAATTAAAAACATTTATATTCACTCAAGCATTTACTGGATTCTAATTTCTTTTTATGCTCAGTGGTCCCCCTTTGCTGTTTAATTGTATTTTTAGTGGAATTTTAATATAGTTGACCTTTTGTTGTGCAGCACTCTGATATCTGTGTGAAAGGGTAGTAGAGGGGTTTTTTTTAAAAAAAGAACATTTGCTTTTTCTCTTATCTCTGTTTGATTCCCAATTCAACTGCCTATACTTCAAATAGTATATTACAGAATTTTTAAAAACTATCCCTGGAGAAGTGCCAGTCAACCTGCCCCTCCTCCCAACCTTTCTCTGTGGTGGCTTTGAGTTTATTGCACCCTTAACTGGGAGTAAAATCCATTGGGCTCTAAAAGGTTTATTTGTCAGTTGATATTCATGCACAAACTAAGAAAGTTTGCTGGCTGAGGGAGATGTATGCAATGTCACTCACATATTTAATAGCTGACACCTCATCTGAGTTTCCTTTCCGTATGACAAGCTTGTGCATAAAATTCCTGGGTGAACAGCAGTTAAAGCCAGGCTATTGTATTTTTTAACTTAATTTTGTCCCTTGGGGGTGGGGCAGGAAGGTGAATAATGGCTTTGGCTATATGTGCATCCCTTCAGGGCCTCTGAAGATAAACTATTTTAAAGTTTCAAAGCAGAGAGATAGGTCACCTGCTTTTTAATAAAGTGACTAAATATCATAACAGTTGGACTAAAAGAAGACAGAGGAACTAAAACCACAAAGAAATGTAACTCATTTTCCAAAGCTTATTCTTCACGAAATTTCAAACCTTTAAAGACCAGAAACATATGATAGTACGAAAACTATCGTATTAAATAGAAGCTCCTTAAATACTTTACTCTGAATAAATGCCAAAGGCTATTTCTCTCCCTGTTTCAGCCACTGCTACCCAATAAAGACTCAGACAGTAATTCCTGAGGGATGGAGAAGTGTTGTAACTTGTAAATGCTTGAAACGAAGCAATGCCTGGATGTAAACTACTTTCACCCAGGTTTAACTGTCATGTGGTCCAACCAAAAACTGCTGAGAATCGTAGTTGTTTGACAAGGGGAGGGGGCATAAGGGATACACACTTTTTTGGTGATCACTTGTAGCCGAGTAAGATTGTCTTCCATAAACACGGTTTTAACAATGAGTCCGTAAGTGACTGTGGAGGCCAATTCTGGATCCACACATCCTTTCACACTTGGGGACATTGGTTTCTGAGTGGGAGTTGATCACTGTGTGGATTTGCCAAGCATGCCTTCCTCTTAGCATGTTTCTCCCTTGCTTCCTGAGTTCGAGTGTCTTCAAAGCCCATGACACCTTTGGTAAAGGCTGTTCTCCAACTGGAGCGCTTGCAGGCCAGTGTTTCCCAGTTGTCAGTGTTTAGACTACATTTTTTCAATTTGCCTTGAGACAGTCTTTAAATCTCTTTTGTTGACCACCAGCATTACGCTTTCCATTTTTAAGTTCGGAATAGAGTAGTTGCTTTGGAAGATGATCATCAGGCATCCGCACAACATGACCAGTCCAACAAAGTTGATGTTGAAGAATCATTGCTTCAACACTGGTGATCTTTGCATCTTCCAGTACACTGATATTAGTTTGCCTGTCTTCCCAAGTGATGCGTAAAACTTTTTGGAGACACCGTTGATGGAATCTTTTGAGGAGTTGGAGATGGTGTTTATAAGTGGTCCATGTTTCACAAGCATATAGTGAGGTTGGCAGTACAATAGCTTTGTAAACAAGCATTTTGGTTTCCCTGCGAATGTCCCGGTTCTCAAACACTCTGCACTTCAATCAGGAGAACGCCACACTCACCAACCACTCTCTCGCAAAACATCAGCATAAGAACATCAGCACAGCAGCATAAGAAGCCCTTAAAAGCAACAGAGAATCATAATTAAAATGACTGTGTGTGTGTGTAGGGTTTATGTTTGTAGTGTATGGTGTATATGTTTTCTTCTTCTTTTGGTTGATTTTGTATCAGTGTTTGTTTATTTTACTTTTATTTTCTGTATCATTTATCAAGAAATAAATAAAATTTAATCAAAAAATAAAATGACTGGATGACCATTAGGATTGCTAATCGATCTGCCCATCCTTTTAGAATAGGGATCCCCAAAGATTTTGGGCTGGGGGCATGTTTGGAAATATTAGAAACTGTCATTGGTTTATAAAACCCTTGTTTATATTTTCAGACTATTTCTGTTATTGTGTTACTGCAACAGGGCATAAAAACACATTAAAATGTCATTTTTAACAATGAACGATACCTACACTTTAATGAACAACTGTTGCCTTAACGCATCTCAAAATGATACTTATCCTGACCTTTAGTAATCAAATTTATTTCAAATAAATTTAATTATTAATTCTTTGTTTTAAATGCCATCAGTCTACTAATAGAAGTTCTTGGGTTACAATCTTCAGCACATTTACTACTAAGGAGTAAGTCCCATTTTGATCATTTAAATTTTCTGAGTAAAATTAATAGAACTGTGATATAACCATGGTCCATTGTTTGCAGGAAGCCCGTGGTGGAATAAATTGAATAAATCAATAGACAGAACTTGAACAGGAGGGCTGTGCTTAAATGAGACTAGATATGAATGAGTAGCCAGATAACATGAAGCCCCCAAGTTAGACTGAATGCTCAGTCTTAATCAACTTCCCTGTGCATCTGAATTTGCTGAATACCAGGGGTTCATCTCAGACAATCCCATCAGACTTTTTGGTCTGAATTTTTTTGCGCCTTGTAACAGAAGGGTCCCCTTTTTGGCAAGGGGAATAACTCAGTGCTTTGGGAATATTGAGTGTTTACTACTCTCAGGGGTAAACTGAGTGTTAATTGGGTGGTGTTAATTGCATGGCATTAATTGCAACTAGCATGTACATTTTTTTGAAATGTCAATAGCAACTGATGGGGGGGAGTGGGATCAGGACTGTAGGGGCAGAGAGGGGGAATGTAACCATCCCTTCCTGCCACAGCCCCATCAAAAATCACACACACACACACACACACACACACACACACACACTGCTATTTGCATCTGGAGTAAAGATTTCACTGGTGCCAGAGGAGGGTTTCTGCCTGATAGCAATAGCAGCGTTGAATTGCTTGTTCTGCAGGCATCTCTAAGTCTGAACTCAAAGCTCCTTTTGTTTGTAAGGTCATTATGTATCATTATAATTTGACTTACTCATATTGTTATTCTATGGCAGGGGTCAGCAGACTTTTTCAGCAGGGGGCTGGTCCACTGTCCCTCAGACCTTGTGGGGGGACTATATTTTTTTGGGGGGGGGAGTGAACAAATTCCTATGCCCCACAAATAACCCAAAGATGCATTTTAAATAAAAGCACACATTCTACTCAGGTAAAAACACGCTGATTCCCGGAACATTTGCGGGCCGGATTGAGAAGGCAACTGGGTCGTGTCCAGCCCCTGGGCCTTAGTTTGCCTACCTATGTTCTATGGGATTATCATGGTTTTTTGCATCTTGTGCAGTTATGGGGGGGCTATATATTTTTTGAGAGAACTATCAGAGGTGTAGTTTTATGATGCAATTCTTCTACATAGCCGACTGTCACATCTCTCAGAATGAAACATTGCGAAGTTTATTCTAACCTAGTTCAGCCCTTGATGTTCTTTAATTTTCTCTGAGAGGAGATGCTGATGATGATTATAACAACAACCTTGTCTTGCCTTGCATAGGGCAAAGAAAATGCTCGACAGGCTTGTGCCTAGATTTTGGCATTTTTTGCATCTGTGCCAGGCTGTTTAGAAAACTCTCGCACACATACACAGTGCAACTGCTGATTGCTAATGTGTGAATTGATTAATGGCCACATAGTAATCCATTCATAAATCTAGGCACTAAGTGACAGCCTATCGATTTCTTCCCAAAACCTTTCTGTGTACCCTGAAGTGCTTGCATTTTCACATTGGGCTTCTTTTGTGTTTTGTTCCATGTTTATGGGCTTTTCCACACTTAACTTCTAGTTAATTTACTTCAGAAAAGAAAGGGTGATGGGAGGAGCGCTCACACTCAACATTTTCCAAAGGCCAAAATCCATCTTGTCGTCTTTCCAAAAAGCTTGTTCAAAACAATACGTTCTCCTTTTACTCCACATTAGAGCCTCCACTGCTTCTGGAAAAACATACCATGGAAAGTTAACCAGGCATTCATAAACATGGTTGGCAACCATTCCCATGACTTATGGTGTCAATGTTTTCCAGCTGCTCCAATTATCAGAATTTCTGTCAGCCATATCCGTGATAGCCTGGTTCATGGATTGCAAACCAGTGAGGTCTCTAATTAACAGAGAGTTAGGCTTGGAGGGGGTTCAAATCCAGCCGCAGCCATGAATGGGCTGATCACTTTCTGTCGGTCTACACTCCCTCACAGGGTTGTTATGCGAATAAAAAAATGGGACAATTTGCAGGGCATGATACAGATGTGACAGATTTATCCAAGCAAGTGCTTGCCCAAGGAGGTTTGGAACCAATTAGGTGGCAAAACTAAACGCTTACTTGGGAAACAGTTACACAGGAAAGGATCCTCCCCTCTTTGCTACTCCTGTGCTTCTCATAACCTATCCTTTAGGTAATTTGATTCCCCTCCTGAAGAGAGGATTCTCTGGTGCCAGGAAGGGCAGCCCCTGGGCTTGCTCCAAGCAAGCTCTGTTCCAAATCACTTATATTGTATCCTTCAGGGTCAGTGCTTTATCCTGCAAGCTGCCTGAGTGAGGCCTAACATGCCATTTATTTAGCTGCATCTCTCTCTTTTTGATCCCTGCTTGATGCCTCCCAGCTTCCTCAGCTCCCACCTTTGCTTTCTGCAGAAATTCAAATATTTCTGTTTACAGGGAGATTTGCTTTGCTGATAAGTGATACGGTTCTTCGCATTCTGTGCTGTGTGTGTTGTTTTCAGATACTCCACTGACTTTATGGGAATTAATTAGCAAAAAACACACACACAAAAACAACAACCACCCTTTCAGTTTAATATATAGTGTTGTGAGATTATTATTATAGTATATTTAGCTACACCCCGAGGGGACACGGGTGGCGCTGTGGGTAAAACCTCAGTGCCTAGGACTTGCCGATCGCATGGTCGGCGGTTCGAATCCCCGCGGTGGGGTGAGCTCCCGTCTTTCGGTCCCAGCTCCTGCCCACCTAGCAGTTCGAAAGCACCCCTAAGTGCAAGTAGATAAATAGGTACAGCTTTATAGCGGGAAGGTAAACGGCGTTTCCGTGTGCTGCACTGGTGCTGGCTCACCAGAGCAGCTTCGTCATGCTGGCCACGTGACCCGGAAGTGTCTCCAGACAGCGCTGGCCCCTGGCCTCTTAAGTGAGATGGGCGCACAACCCTAGAGTCAGACACGACTGGCCCGTACGGGCAGGGGTACCTTTACCTTTACCTTTACCTTTAGCTACACCCCACCTTTTCCCCTGATGGGACTCAAGGCAGCTTACAGATAAAAACAAGAATTTTGTAGGGACCCTTACAAAATGCAAGGAAATTATAGCAGTTAAGGACCATGCTGTTAACAGGCATTTTTTTTTTAAGGCAATATTGATATGGCAGGGTGTACTATCCTGTGGTTAGGTCCATTTTCACCACTTGGAGCTGGATGGCTGTTAATGGCAGAGTGATGGGCCTAAGTCCCAAATTTGTTTCTTAATTTGAATAGATGCATGGAAACTATGCAAATGATGCTGTCATTCCACATTGCAAGTACACAACTGGCAACCAATACCAATACCACCCATACAAAATGACAGAGTGGGAAGAGATCATGTTTTGAGAAGACTATGCCAACCACTCTCTCATCAGGTGAACTTGAAACTGAAAATGAGACACTGGGTGGAAAACTCAGTGGGAGAGATGAGGAGCAGGGCTCACTGCATCAGGGTCAGCTCCATCAGGCCTCCTCTCCCTCAATTGTCACATTGCAGCATGTGTTCCAGCAAGTGCCTTCAGTGGGAGAGATGGGAAGCAAGGCTTACTGTATTCCATCAGCTCTGCTTAAAGACCAGCTCTGTGAGGCATCACCTGCCCCTTAGCTGTTTCCAGCTGGTCATTGTAAGAACTACTATGTAACTTTAAGAATTGGTTCCTAAGTTTGTTTCCCTGTCCCGTCTTCCCTCCTAGCCCCTGGGTTCATGTGTGTTACGCATTTTAGATTGCAAGCCTTCCCAAATGATGCAGTACATGTGAATATGTCACCCAAAGCCACCCCAGCAAAGGGAAAAAAATGCACATCACCTGTCAACTTCTCAAAGTCACCCATCCAATGTTTAACTCATTCAAAACAAGCCATTTCTTATCCTTTCTAATCCAAATTTGGCATGGGTTGTCCTCAGACCTACCTCTCCTACACTGCCAAGTTTCAGTCCATTGAATCACTTTCTAAGTACAAGCTGTATAACTCCCTCCCCTCAATTTCTCATTATAATGGCAGAAGTTAGCCAACTCACCCTTAACTTAGAGCCACAGTTGTGGCCCTATAATTATCCCAGTGGAACAGATCAGAAATTAGTATGTTTCTTTCCAATACTTCTGCTGCATCAGGAATGACTAGCTTGTGGCCCTCCAGAAGTGGTTAGACTACAGCTCCTATGATCTGTGACCACCATCCATGCTGTCTGGGGCTGATGGGAGCTGGTGTTTAGCAACATATGGAGGACAACATTTTGGCTACCTCGATCTATGTGCTCATCAAGGTCACAGTGTGGTGTAGTGGTTAAGAGCGGTAGACTCGTAATCTGGTGAATTGGGTTCGCTTCCCCGCTCCTCCACATGCAACTGCTGGGTGACCTTGGGCCAGTCACACTTCTTTGAAGTCTCTCAGCCCCACTCACCTCACAGAGTGTTTGCTGTGGGGGAGGAAGGGAAAGGAGAATGTTAGCCGCTTTGAGACTCCTTCGGGTAGTGATAAAGCGGGATATCAAATCCAAACTCTTCTTCTTCTTCACATGCTAAAGTCCTTCTTGGATTATACCACCAGAAGTTCAGGGAGGAGATACCTTTTAATGCGGGAGCATTAAAAATGGTAGTATCTTGGCTTCAGGAACTTTTTGGTTGAAGAGTAAGATAAAAGTAAAAAAAAAATCCAAAAACCCCTCAAGTCATGTTATCTAGACCATGTGCAACAAACGTCTAGTAACTTTGCATTTATTGCACCATAAATTGATCATCTAGAAAGATCCACAGAGTGCAGGTGAGAGTAGAGGACATTGTAACATCTAGCCAGTCTAGCTGTTTAAAGAATAATTGGAGGCACGAGACTCAGTCTAGCATTCAAGCAGCATTTGCTATGGCCCTCAATCATGTTGCTAATCAAGGCGGGGATGAAGAAAACCTGTAAGTATATTCAAGGGTCAGCTGCAGTGGCAAAGCGTTGTTAATGCAGACAACAACTGCAAGCACTCTTTCTATCTTACGTGATGTTAATACCAAGTGGACAAGGGTCTTGCAATCAGTAGACTCCTGGCCTGACTCCAGAGCTGCCTGACCAATAAACTACTAGCAAGCATGCAGTGTACAGCCCAGAAAGCAAACATCCTCTTTGTGTACAAATTTGGAAGATGCAGCCTCATTTTGCAGACCTATTAAGTGTGAAAGGAAGCAGACTGTTGTTAGGCTTACAGGGGACAGAACACCTTTTTGTAGGTTGGAGTAAAGCCAGCAAGTGAGGGGGTGGTTAGAAATTGCATTCCTACTGTAGAGGGGATAAAAATGTGATCATGACTGATCACTGCAGAATAAAAAAGAAAAACTCATACGTTGCAGCAGCAGGGAGGGGGGAACCTTCAGACCTTTCTATTACAAATTAGATAATAAAGAGAGATGCAGTGCTTAACCAATGACTGGAAGATCTGCAATGGCTTGAAGCTGTGTGCAGTTTAACCGATTGAAGAGATTAAGGAGTCTATACAACAGGAAGAAAACTGTCCAATAGAAACACCACTGTTAAAAAATAGCAAATGAAGACACCTGGATCCTAGAGTCTGGAAGTCGCTTAGCGTAGATAGAAGGTACCAGATGGCTGCATCTGTTTTTGGTGCCAGATGTTACATCACTGGCTGGCAGAAGTATTTTATGAGATGGGCACTCCGTCTTTTCTTTTTTCTCTTTTTGGAAACAGGACTAGTAAATAGTTTACAGTTCAATCCTAAACATGTTTGCTTGAAAATAAATCGCATAGTGTTTAATAGGACTTGTTTCTTAGTAAACAGGTTTAAGACTAAATAAAAAAATTCCTTCCAGTAGCACCTTAAAGACCAACTAAGTTAGTTCTTGGTATGACCAACTAAGTTAGTTCTTGGTATGAGCTTTCGTGTGCATGCACACTTCTTCAGATACACAGTTTAAGACTGAAACCTTAATGCGCAGGTGGCTAACCTCTGCTTCTACAGATGTTTCTGGGCTACTGTTCTTATCATCCCTGTTGGCTATGCTGGCTGGGGCTGATGGGAGTTGTAATCCAGCACAGGTTAGCCACCTCCTTAATGTGAATGTGTTGAGATTCTTTTAATGCAGTTGGGTAGAACCAATAGAAATCTAGGGTTTCCAAAACCTTTATTCAGTCCTTATATCTCATGATACCCATAACAACTGAATAACAAACGTTTAGAAACCCCAAAATAAAGCTAACATATTGGCCTATAAGAAAAACTCCAGAATCTTTATATTACAAACCCTTTTTTAGGTAAACCAAAATTCCATAAAATGGTGTGCAAGCCTTTTGAGTTCTCCAGAACTCTTCATCTGGCTAGATGGTTAAAAAAGAAAAAAGTAAAGTAGGGAGAGAGAAAATGTTTTTTAAACTATCTGTGTCTATATCTGGTAACCTGGTCTATATCAAATGAAACCCTTTCAGGTGCTTTGCAGGTTTCAGGTTTTATCCAGGTCTCATGGGAAGGAGAAACTCATACTGGCCCTCCAACTATGGATACAGCAACCAGCTCTTACTCAGTTCTGCTTCCGTCCTTGAGTGAAACACAGAAGTTCCTTTAGCAGGCAGAGAACAGGACTAAAGAGTAACCAGGCAGTCCTTATATAAGGAGAGGCAGAGTTTAATTTTAGGTTTAGGGTTTTAGGTTATGTACTAGGTTAAGAAAGGGGTGGTGGTAATAGAAGCCAAACAGAACATTCCCTATAACTACTAGGTAAATATAGCCAATTTTACTTCTAAAGAAGTTTGGCTAAACTTTAAAACTTGGGGTGAAACAAAATATTTGGATAAACCACCTACTACTAAAAATAACACTATGTCCTTTCCCCACCCAAATCCTCTCCATAACACCTTCTACAACATACCTGCATCCTGATGCCTTATATTTTGCTGTTTCTGCCCTGTTCACAATCCATTTGTGTCTCCCATGAGAAACAGGTGATCATATTAATACATGGGAAATGCGAAAATTATTTTATATTGTTCACATAATCAGGTTTCACTTTCATGCTTCTTCAGAAATTGCAGTTCTGATAGATTCTGTGACATGGGTATCTTGGGAAATTACAGTATACATAGCAAACAGTTAAGAAGGGCCAAAAATGGAAAATGGAGAAGGAAGCAAGTCCTTTAAAATGCAAGGAGGTTTTGTTTTATGCCACAGAAGGATGGTGATGGGCTCTCGAAGATGGCCATTTGCTCATCTTTATTACTGGAGGACTTGTCCTTCAAAGAAGAGAGAAAAGTTTGTAGAAAACCCCTCTCACTCTAACATGTCATTTTCTTCTTCAGGAACTTCAGTGCCAAAGGAGATTGGTAGGGAAAGCATTGGACTACTAACAATCAAAGCAATATTGCTCTTTCCATGCAGGCAAGGATGTTGCAGATGAGCTTTGACTTTGATGCTGGCTGTCACAAAGGTGACTATTTCGGTCTCTCCCTCATTGAGCAAGATAAGATAAGATCTAACTCTATTTTCTTCACATCAAACTATACGAAAGCAGGTCCCTGACTTGTGGTTCATCCTGTTCTGCTCAATTATGAGGAGCTTCTTTGATCTCCAATAACTTTTCAGATCACATTAATGTTTCCCCTCCTCACCTTTTCTGTGGTTTGAGTGAGATGAACCAATTCCTTTGCCCCTCTTAAAATGGATTTGAAGCCTTGCTGCAAAGTGACATTTGCAGATATACAGTACTCACTGGATTGTCATCCTCCTCCAGTCTAAGGCACTTGAAGGAAATAGATTCAGAAGGCCTACTCAGGAGTAAGGAGCTGGTATTGCCCAGTGATTGGAATATGGAACTTGAAGCTAGAATTCCATTGTTCTCTCCCCCAGGCTTACCTTCAGCTCTTGGGTGGTACTTTACGGCAGGGATAGCTAAACTTTTACAGCCCAAAGGCCACATTGACAGTAAGATACCTGTTTGAGGGCCTAATAATTTATTATAATAATTTATTATTTATACCCCGCCCATCTGGCTGGGTTTCCCCAGCCACTCTGGGCAGCTTCCAACAAAACACTAAAATACAATAACCTATTAAACATTAAAAGCTTCCCTAAACATGTCAGTCATGGGCATAGCCAAAGTATAAACTCATTTATAAACAGTTAATTTCATATTTACTGGTTGCTGCTCTTTTAGTGATTTCCCAAGGATGGACAGTGTGTCATGTTTTTCATTTGATTCAAGAAAGTTGTGTTTATTGCCATCTCTGAAATATTGACTCACAGCCTGCATGCTGTCAAAGGGCAATGCTTGACCCTTTGGACTTTGCACCCATTTGTTGGCTGTTTGCGACTTACTTGACTAGACAATCTCATGAATGGCACATTCCTTCTAAGTATGATTTTACTTGGCAACATTTGTGAGTATTATATGTTTAGTTTCATTGGTAAAATTTCCCATTATGGAAAATATTTTGTTTTTGTTTTTTATCTGTAGACTTTATCTCTTCCTTCCGTTCCCCTTAACACTGCAGACGTAATACTATGATGCTTTTTTGTTTTGTTTCTGTCCTTCATTTGTTGTGTTTTGCTTAATTTCATTCAATCAAGTTTCAAACTTTTGGGGGGTGGGGTTGGGAGGGAGATTCATACAACTTTGTTTAAGCCTGGACTGGGACGGTAACATTCTACTCCCATGAACTGGAGGAAGAGCTACAGTGCCAAGATGCTTCCATCACCCTTGGCCTATGAAGTTCTGATCTCCCTCCTGCTAAAATGCAAAGAGAGACTTATCGTCTTTAGAAGGAAATGTTTTAGATCTGTTTTATTGTCATTACACATTTTTACATCTAGACCTCTCATGTGGAAATATTTCTCAAAGCTGCTAATGTGAAAAGCCTATTTTTAAAAAAAGTGTTTTAAAAAAGACCAAACTGCTAGATAGTGTTTTCTAGAAACCAAGATATGAAGGTAACACTAAGCAAAGAAATGGCTGCTAAGTCTCTTTCCCTTCTCCTAGCTGTTACATTTTCCAAGAATTTCTACCTGCGGCACTCATCACTGTGGAGATGAGTATGTGTCTAGCTGGCCCAAGCATTCCTGCTTCCCCTATTGCTCCACACCACATGCAGATTTAGGAACATAGGAATTGCCTTATACTGAGTCAGACCTGGTTCAAGTAGCTCAGGATCACCTCTGTTGACTGGTAGAGATTATGCAGGATTTCATACCTGGAGATACTAGGGATTGAACCTGGGACCTTCTGCATGCAAAGCAGATGCTCTGTCACTGAGCTATGGCCCTTTACAAACTAATAGAAAGCACACATCATGAAAGTGAGCCAATGGGGGTAGCGAAGGCATAGGTTCAAATCCCACTCAGCTACGAAGCTTAGCTTGGGTGAGTCACTATCTTTCAGCCTAATTTCTGAGGGTTGTGATGGGGTTCAAATAAGACAACCCCCTTGTATGATTCCCATGCCCATTTGTGAAAGGAGGTGGTTGATGTGTCATCATGCCTCCATGACTATTGTTCATTCTAAAAGCAAACTGAAGTGGCTGTGTCCTTGTTGGTTTGGAAGCTGATCAGTACTGTAAATAAAAGTAGCAGCATGGAAGAGAAGGCAGGCAGGCATGGGGGAGGCATTCCTTTTTTTTTAAGAAAAAGATTATCTTGGACCCTTTCCAGTCCTCAAGTACAGAAACCTATATTAGGGGCAAATAATTCACTCCAATCCAAATGAAGATCCTGTCCAAATCCCTAACCGTTCAAGAATGATGAGCCGAGAGTCATGTTTTTGTAACTTTTCCAGTACTGTGGAGCATCGGGGTTTAAGATGCTCTTGTTAACCATGCGGACCCGCTGTCCCTTAATTCTTTGTCTCGGTGACATCCTGTGGAAATGAGTTCCGCAATCTAATTACACATAACCAAGTGTTTGATCTGACCGCTGCGGAAGGCATTGGGGAGAATCTGTAATTGTGCAATTAGATAAATACTGTAAAGCAGGGGATGGCGCCTTTCCAACTCCCCTTGTGGGAGGATCATGTGGCTGGTTACAGGCAAACATCTTATCTGTCTCGGTACAATATTTCCTCACTCTGGAAGCAGCATGAAGATTCAATTTGTCTCTTGCGCCTCAGATTGCCCGGCTAAGCAGTTTTTAATTTTGTTAAATAAATATAATGTAACAGCAGCAGAGATGGGAGCCAAGATGCCTCACGGCATCCCAGGAGAACACTCAGCTCAGTAGACATGGCGAACTTCTCTGCAAATGCTCCACAGACACACACACCCCTTCAAATAAACTATACATTTGAATAGGCTCCGGACAGAAAACTAACGCTGGGGTACTGGGGCAAATGGGGAGCCTTGTGTGTTCACAGCTCATCTTGTCTCAAGAAGCATATGAACAGCCACACCACTGTGTGCTTAATATCTAAATCACCTCTGAGTGATTTCTGAATGGCTGTTAGCAGTTGCTGTCAAAAGATGCTCTAGTCTCCTGCTCCTTAATTAGTGGATCAGACAGTAATTTGTAATCCCCTGGAATAGGAATATTTCAATGTCTACTGTTGTAAATTGTTCTGGATGTGAACTGTGCAGGTGCAGAAGCATTGGCTGTTCTCTTGGGCACCAGTTCCTGAGGGAGTGAATCATAGGGCATGTAAAGGACATGCCAGAGACAGCTTTTTTTTCTAGAGAGAAGAGGGTGGCACTTGGCATCATTGCAGTTTCTCTTTCTCTTTCTGAGTAAACTGTATCCACCATTGTGCTTTTAAATATATATATAGCCCACTTTGATACAATTAGGGTTCACTTTCCCTAGGAGTGCAGTGATATTTGCCATGGGTGAGAACATTTACAGAAAGGTTGAAAATGGACATCTTGGACATCTTCAGGATTAAACAACAGCAACAACAGCAACGCTCTATTCATATAGCCAATGGACTTTGGCCAACTAAAACCTACTCATTGTAGATCCACTGAAAATAACAGAACTACCTCATGCAGTGGCGTAGCGTGGGGGGTGCCAGGGGTGCCGGCCGCACCGGGCGCAACATCTGGGGGGGGCGCGCTCGCTGCCTCCGGAGTCACCGAAGAGCCTCGGGCGCAGGCTGTAGCGGAGCCGCATGTCTCGCGGAACCGCCGAGCTGTGCGCGCGTCCGGGCTGAAGGCGCCCGGCAGGCAGCGGCTCTCAGCGCTCGCCGCGGAGGACGCGCCAGGCAGCCCCTCTTCACAGCCCCGCCTCCGCCGGTGCTGCTGCAGCTGCTGGGCAGTTGCATTTTCCTCGCCTCTCTGCCCCCCTCCTCCTCCGGGCAAGCGGCGTCGTTTGGGCGGCAGCGCCAGCGGCAACTCGCGGGTTAGGGGGGGCGCAAATTACTTGCCTTGCCCCGGGTTAGGGGGCGCAAATTACTTGCGTTGCCCCGGGTGCTGAGAACTCACGCTACGCCGCTGACCTCATGTCTATTAATTGGAATGTGTCTACTCTGAGTAGGAATAGCATTGGATACAAATAGTTGCAAGCATTTCATACAGCCACTGCCCAGCATTTTGTCTACACACTGTAGGGAGAGAGGGACAGCCCTCCATCTTTGTCCCATATTCATTTGTTAAATCATCTCTCAGGCACTCTGCACTAGGTGCCTACACTTCCTGTAAACCGCAAGCCATGCTTGTCTGGAGTTTCTTGTAAATGCAAAATGTAGCTGTGCTGCCTGCTATGTGCCTGACCAGTGCTCATTGTTGTTGTTTTTAAGTGAACTTTTTTTAGTTGGAAATAAATCTGCAGTATCATTTGGGGGGGGGAGTAAAAGTAGGTGAGTGCACTGCTCAGGTGTTTAACAGCTTTCTCCCATCCTTCAGTTAAAACCCTGAGAAAGACATCATGGGCCATCAGCCTTTTTGAGACTGGGAAGCCCAGGCAGATTGGAAGGCTGCAGAGTGCTGAAGAAGTGTGTAATAGGAAGAAAAATGACACACACCACCCGCAGCCACCTTGCAGTGGTAAAGAAAGCCCAGTACTACATTCAACAAAATTCTAAAGTACCTTGGGAAAGAGGCAGAAAATCCAGAGTCTCTTTTGCAGGTGAAGAAAACTGGCAAGAACAGATTTTTGGCGTGGCACTGGTCCATACATTTGAAACATGCAGCAGCATTGCAAACACACTGGCACCAGAAAGATTGCACTGTTGGGCTTGTACCATGTTGATCTCACCACCAGCTTGCCCCTCCCCTCCTCTTGTCCATCCTGGTATGCAGCAGTGACTCTTGGGGAGGGAGGTTAGGTAAGCAACACAGCCCCACTGTAGTGTCTGCTACTGGGGCAATGTCTGAAAAGGAAGCCTCTGTTTGTCACTAGGCACAACACCCACATCCCCATGTCTCCGTTTTCCTCTCCACACCTAGACTAAATGTGTGAAGTCAACTATGCAATGGCTCTTTTGTCGTTGTAACATTTTGTACTTAATAATAAGCAGAAGTATATTATTCAGAAGAATAATAATGTGGCCTGGACATGTTGTGTGTGTGTGTGTGTGACTGTGATTTCATTTCCAGCCCACCCACAGTTGATGATACCTGTAGCATGACTGTCTGAAAGGTGGAAAGTGAGAAATGAGTGTTTATGTCTGACATTAAAGGCATTTATTCTCTTTGGGGAAGACGGATGGAATTAGGTGATTGTGTGCTACAAAGAGATATCTAGATTGTATTTCATCCACTGCATGAGTTTTATTCTGTTACTTAAATTGATAGTTGTAAACTGGGATTTTTCTAGTTTTTTAAAAATCGTCATTTGATCTCTATCTTTCATTAAGATAGCTTGCAAATGAGTTAGGTTTCTCTCTCCCACTCAAATATAAGTGATATGTGAATTGTCTAAATAAATAGAATAAAACAGATACTGAAATGTTTCCTTTCTGTGATTCCAGATGTACGTGGGAGAGGAAGATCCAATGTAGTCCTGTTACTGTCTATAATAATTTGTAGGGGGAAATTGGCTGCTATATATTTGTAGGCTCCTCAAGTGATTTAGAATCCTGTGTGACCTCCCCGCTTCAGACCTCTGAACGCCAAAGTATGGAAGGTGGAGACAAGAATGCAACAGAAGGGGTAGGAGTAGCAAGTGCAGTCCCACTCTCTGGCTTGCTCAGCAAGATAACCACACCAGTAGTCTCCTGTCAGCAGGATTGCTGCCACACACCAGGAAGGAGAGTGGGGAAGCAGCAGTGTGGTTGAGCCTATGTGGACGCACCCACAAAGTCAATCCAACACTCTTGTCAGTGCATCCTCATAGCCCTAATTGTTCCCACCTTATCCTTCCCCCTCTCAGTATGCAATAGTCAGAAGACTGTCAGAAGACTGTTGGTGCAACTCTGCCCCACTGAGTGAGCTGCTCCTGAATAGAGCTATGGTAGAATGGCAAAGAGAATTAAAACCAAAACCAGCACAGAAAGAATGAATTGCCCATTGTCTTCCAGAACAATTAGTATTGTGATAAAAGCCTGAACAGGTCTGATGAACAGCAGATTAAAACACACACATGGTTTACACACTGCGTGCTCATAGGCTGTTTGTGCCTTTTTCAGAGAGAATACTGTGTAAGGTGTTCAATATCCAGTATACAACTACATTAAACTGATTTCTTCACTGTGGTATTTTTTTGCCATCTAAAGAACAAATTCTTTAGCAGAGAACCAGAAAAAGAGAGAAAATTAAGCATAGTAAAGTGAGAAGAAATGCACTGAAGTCAATTCCCTATTGTTTATAAATGAGCACATTATCTTGGTTGCTGTCTAATTGATGCACAGTGGACAAGCCTGAAATCTAACTGACCATTGCCAAATGAACCTGTAACAATCTATGTATTACTGTGTAAGGGATGGAGCACTGAGACTTACAAGATAACATGGTTGCTAAATCTTTTCTTTTTAAGAGTGGTGGAGCAAAAAGAGAGAAAAGATTAAAAGTCTTGTTTTAAAATAAAGGGCATTGCAGTTAGCATTCAGTTGTCAAGGATCCTCCCCCAGCACCCTAAGAATTCTCTATTCAACTTCAGATAGCCAGAGAATTCTGACAGTGGAAAAGGAAGTGGAAATTACTGCAGTTTGTGCATTCTTCTACAGTCAGGAATGGAAATCAGTGAAGCAAATATGACTGATATTTGTTCACATCATTGTTTGTAAGCCCACAATTAATGACTTTTTAATATTGTTTTGATGCTTCCTTTACATTGAAATGAATTTAATTAAGTAAACAATTACATGAATTGTGTAACTTAATATTAAGCAGTCAACAAGGAGATGAATAGCATAGTACTTGGTGGAAGTAAAACTGCAGTGGGACAGAAACAGTGCAGATTGAGACAAATGCAGGTCAGAATGGAAATAGCTGCCTTAACACTCTCCCGGACAGAATTGCAGTTCCCAGTGTTCTCTTGGGTGAGGGACTGGTTATTAAAGTAGTTTAAGCCTAGATTGTCAATATGCCTAATCAGGCCAGATTCTGTGTACCGTATCAGATTTCTGACTATTGTATGGGAAGGGATTGAATTATGATGACACTCCATTGCTCTGAGTGGGTTGTGGGGCAAATTAACCGCATGGATTTAACCTGCTAGGTTACTTTCAAAGAAAGGCAATGCATGAGAAGAGAGGGGATGCAACCGTCAGCAGAGCTTCTTTCTTTTTTGGCGAGCACTCGTAGCCAAGTAAGATTGTCTTCCATAAACACGGTTTTAAGAATGAGTCCGTAAGTGACTGTGGAGGCCAATTCTGGATCCACACGTGCTTCCACAGTAGGGACATTAGTTTCCGGGCAGGAATTGATCATGGTGTGGATTTGTCAAGCATGCCTGCCTCTTAGCACGTTTCTCCCTTGCATCCTGAGTTCAAGTGTTTTCAAACCCATGACACCTTTGGTAAAGGCTGTTTTCTAACTGGAGCAATCGCAGGACAGTGTTTCCCAACTGTCAGTGTTTATACTACATTTTTATTTATTTCCCTTGAGACAGTCTTTAAACCTCTTTTGTTGACTGCCAGCATTACGCTTTCCATTTTTAAGTTCAGAATAGAGTAGTTGCTTTGGAAGATGATCATCAGGCATCCGCACGACATGACCAGTCCAACAAAGTTGATGTTGAAGAATCATTGCTTCAACACTGGTGATCTTCGCATCTTCCAGTACATTGATATTAGTTTGCCTGTCTTCCCAAGTGATGCGTAAAACTTTTTGGAGACACCGTTGATGGAATCTTTCGAGGAGTTGGAGATGGCGTTTATAAGTGGTCCATGTTTCACAAGCAAATAGTGAGGTTGGCAGTACAATAGCTTTGTAAACAAGCATTTTGGTTTCCCTGTGAATGTCCCAGTCCTCAAACACTCTGCACTTCAATCAGGAGAAAGCCACACTCGTAGAGCTCAGGCAATGCTGGATTTTGGCATCAATGTTGGCCCTAGTGGAAAGATAACTGCCTAGTTAGGAGAAGTGATCAATGTTTTCCAGCCTTACACCATTGAGTTTTGATTTTTGGCACTGCGGAGGGATTATTTTGTACTTGTTGGTGCAGCACTTTGGTTTTTTGGATGTTGAGTGATAGGCCAAGCTTTTCGTAAACTTCTGCAAAGATGTTTAGGATGGTTTGGAGGTCATCCTCTGCGCGTGCGCACACTACATTGTCATCAGCATGCTGAAGCTCTGTGATGGAAGTTACGGCAACCTTACTCTGCTTTCAGCCTGCTCAGATTGAAGAGCTTTCCATCTGCTCAATATATGATTTCTACTCCGGTGGGGAGTTTCCCTTTGACAAAGTGTAGGATCATGGCAATGAAAATAATGAATAGAGTTGGGGCAATAACACAACCCTGTTTAACACCTGATCCCACTGTGAATGGTTGGTTCACTTTGAGAGCCATTGTTATCTGCGATTGTTGCTGTCATATAATCATGGAGGAGCCAAATGATGTTTACAAATTTATCTGGGCAGCCAATTTTCAGAAGGACAGTCCACAGGGCATTACAATTTACAGTGTCGAAAGCCTTAGTCAGGTCAATAAACGCCATATACATGGGGTGGTTTTGCTCTCTGCATTTTTCTTGAAGCTGTCAAGCGGTGAAAATCATGTCCACTGTCCCCCTAGAAGGCCAAAAACCATTTTGGGATTCAGGAAGGGTCACTTTGGATATTGTCACAAGACGGTTTGCTAAGACCCTTGCAAGAATTTTGCCAGCCACAGCTAATAGAGAGAGGCCTCGATAGTTTCCACAATCAGTTCTGTCATCTTTTTTAAAGAGATTGATAATTTTGGAATCTCTAAAGTCTGCTGGGATTTCTTCTCTTTCCCAGATTTTTTGATGAGCTTGTGAAGTTGTTGTGTAAGTTCAATTCCGCCCACTTTGAAGATTTCGGCAGGTATCCCATCAGGTCCACTGGCTTTGTTGTTTTTCATTTGGTTAATAGCTGTACACAACTCTCCCAGATTTGGAGATACTGCAAGTTCATCTCTAACTTGTTTTTGCGGAATTTGTGAGAGGACCTCAGCAGCTACGGGGGAGTTGTGGTTAAGGAGATGTTTATAATGTTCTTTCCAGTGCAGTGCAAATGCTTCTTTATCTTTGAAAAGTGTGTTACCATCTGCTGAGCGTAGGGGGCATATGCCATGATTTATTGGCCCATAGTTGGTCTTTGTGGCTTTAAAGAAACTCTGTGCATCATGAGTGTCAGCTAAGTGCTGGATCTCTTGAGCTTTTTTTATCCACCAGGTGTTTTTCAGTTCTCTGCTTCTTCTTTGAACCTCAGCCTTAGCGTTGGTAGAGGGTTTTTTTCTTAGTGGCACAGTTTCTATCTCTTTGCCAGATCTGAAATGTCTTCCTTTTCTTGTCAATCATGCGTTCAATCTCACTGTCATGCTCATCAAACCAGTCCTGGTGTTTCTTGGTTTGGTATCCAATAGTTTGTTCACAGGCTGCAATAATGGATGTTTACAGCTTTCTCCAGTGTTCCTCAATATTATCAGGGAATTCTGAAAGCAGATAGTCCTTAAGAGTCATTTGGAAGCAATACTGCTTAATGAGATCTTGAAGGGCTTGAGTGTTCAGTTTGCACCTTGGTTTCCTTCCTTGAAGCCTGCATTGAGGTATAATCTTGATAGCCATCGTGGAGCGTAGTAGTCAGTGATCTGTCCAGCAGTCGTCAGGCTCGTCATAGCTCTGGTAAGGAGCACATCACAGTGATCTTTAGCATGGACAATAACTAAGAGGTGCCAGTGGTTTCACCGAGGATGCCTCCATGAAGTTTTAAATTTATTTTTCTGTCGAAAGAGTGTGTTGGTAATAACAAGGATGTGCTCTGCACATATCGTCAAAAGTAAGATTCCGTTCTGGTTGCTGCTGCCAACTCCTTCTTTCCCAATAGTCCCAGGCCACAGATCGAAATCTCACCCAACTCTTGCATTAAAATCACCCAGGAGGATAATTTTATCTTCCTTAGGTGTCTCTGATAGGACGGTATCCAGCTGAGAGTAAATTTTTTCTTTAATGTCTTCATCGGCATCCAGTGTTGGTACATAAGCGCTTATAATAGTAGCCTATTGGTTTTTGGTGAGCTTTATTTGAAGGGTTGAGAGTCGCTCATTAATGCCGGTAGAGACTTCTGACAGGAGCTTCACAAGGTCGTTTTTGATAGTGAAGCCTACCCCATGTATTCGATGTTCTTGTTCAGGTAGACCTTTCCAGAAGAATGTGCAGCCTCCTTTTTCTTCCTTCAATTGTTCCTTGCCTGCTCTTCGAGTCTCTTGAAGCACTGCAATATCAATATTAAAACGTTGCAGCTCTCTTGTAATGATGGCAGTTCTGCGTTCAGGATGCTCGCTGTCTGTTTTATCTGACAAAGTTTGTATATTCCATGTTCCAACATTCATTTGTCTTTTACGACCTCTAGGTGGTGACCCCACTGGGCACAATAATCCAGTCAGGGAAAAAGGGAGGCAGACTATGTTTAGGGTACCTTTTCTAGCCCCCCCCTTTTCGGGGTGAACACAGTGGATCCTAAAAAGGGCTGCTCAGTCATGGATACAGCTGCCAAGCTGCTTAACTGCCTCGTTCCTTGAGTCAGAACGACCGAATCTGTATCCACCGCCCATATGCCGGTTCATGATCCTGCCCCTGTTACCAATTGCCGATCGCCATGGGACTTTGGGGGTTTGAGTTGGGTTTTTGGAAGAAGCCTGTGTGTGAATTTGTTTTATGTGTGTAGATCAGTGCATGCTGACCAACGCACAGTCTTCGCAGTAGAGCTCTGTTCCGATGGCATGAAGTAGTCATGACAAACCAGTAGATTCCTATCTGCTGCAGCCTTCATCCACCTTCACAGCTATTGTAACGTACTGCTTGTTATCATCCACCTGTTCTGCTGCTGAGGACTTCTTGGATCATTATTTGTCTAGCTCCTTCCCTTTGACCTTACCACCTTGGGTGACCCTGCTGGGAGTGCGAGATTCCTGATGGCTTCGCTCACAAGGGTCATAGGAACATGCAAGCCCACTCACCACAACAGGGTGATGATCCAGGTGTCATGCGTTAGCTCATCTGCTGCTTCCCAGACTGTTGTGCCAGTGAGGCATTTTTCAGAGACCAGATGAGGTTCCTCATAGACACTGTGATTGTGTTCTAGATTGATGTTTATAGTCATTTCGCCTTTTGCAACTTAGTTTCCAGTTGTATTATGAATACCCGGGGGTAATTTACAAGAATCCATTTTTCTTCTTAATCCACTTTATTTCCATGTGCCCTTTCTTTTGTGTCTTGTAATTGCTGTAAGTGCTGGCTTTATTATGTCCTTCCTATCTCAGTTCCTTTCAGAAAGTATCGCTTGTCATGCCTCCTGAGGATGCACTGCAAACGCCAGCCCAGAGGCACTTCAGAGTCTTTTTCCTGATAATGAGACCATAGAAGAGAGCCCATCTGAAGTGGGCCAAGAGCGCTCAAGGGAAATGCTTTATTTTTAAATTTAAGAGACAGTGGAGAATTTGTACTGCAGTGGACAACTGTGTGTAATTCAGTAGCTCGGGAGATGACGCATAGCACTGCTGTTATATATCTGGTCTAGAGCAGGGGTGTGTGTGGTATGGTGTGTAAAGGGTTAGAATCATTGGATTTTAGAGTTGGAAAGGAATCCGAGGGTCAGGAATCTCAATTAAAGCATCCATGACAAACTCTTCTTAGCAATTTCTAAAGGAGGAGAGCCCACAACCTCCCAAGGCAGTCTGTTCCACTGTTGAGTAGCTCTTACTGTCAGAAAGTTCTTCTTGATGTTTAGTCAGAATTTCCTTTCTTGTAACTTAAATCCATTGGTTCAGGGCCTAGCCTCCAAAACAGGAGAAAGCAAGCTTTCTCCACCTCCCATCTGACAGCCCTTTAGATATTTGAAGATGGCTATCATATCTCCTCTCAGTCTCCTTTTTACAAGGCTAAACCGAACCCCTTCAACCATTCCTCATAAGGCTGGGTTTCCAGACACTTGATAATCTTGGTTGCCCTCCTCTGTACACATTCCAGCTTGTCAATATCCTTCTTAAATTGTAGAACAACATGACAGCTATGTAATTACATAAATTATGTAAGCTGTGTAATGTTGCCACAGTGGACAGTGAGATGAATAAAATAGTTTTTGGTGGAAGACGATCTGCAGTGGAACAAAAACATTGCTGCATGCAACGACTATAGGGTGAAACAGAAAATGAGGCTCTTACTTCCATACCATTAAGGGATGTGATTTTTGAGCTGAAAAGGTTTCCTACCTCTGAAGTAAAAAGTATAAACTCCATCAGTAGAGCCATCTTTTTTCCTAGGTTTTTCTAGATGCAGATAATATTTTAAGGGATCTTGGCATCAGATTTCTGCCTTGCAATACTTGGCCAGCATCTCAGACTTGATAAAGGAGTGCTGTTAGCCAGGCTATCCCAACAGTGTGTTTCCATGAGAGCTAATAGTTAGCTGATCTTCAGTAAGTCTTCTCAATGGCAAGAAAATATATTAAAGGGGGCATGTTTTCCCTACTCCTACTCCATTGTGTCGGGGGCGGGGGGGCGACTGTAATCTAGATACCTGTGTGCGGAGGGCAACAATAGAAACTGCAGCTTAAGTAGATGGCAAGAGTTTTTGAGTGAGACTTAACACAGATGAAAAAAAAAAGAAATTCCAGAAATCCACATTAGGCATTATTGGAGAAGAGCTTCAGTGTTGTCTGGAACTCTTCAGCGTGCTGGCTAGTAAGCAGTACTTTTGACCATGACCAAAGAGTCACTGTTTCAAGGTTTTGTGTGGGTAGGGGGAAAATCTCACAAGGGGGAAGCAAGGCTTAAAGAACTTGCCTTGAATATGCTTGAGATTAAATTGAAACAACAACAGTGAATTTTAAGAGCATTCTTTAAAAAAATATATATATCATAGTATTGTCACCATTTTCAAGACCAATCACCACCTCCTTTTAAGCAAAGGGGTTTTTGCTTTTAAAGTGCACAACTAGTACATAATCCCATGTAAATATGTTTAGCCGCCCCCTCCCCTGTACTTTGTAAGTAGGATCCATGAAAAACCACTGCCTTGATGGCAATGGAATTGTTGTGAAATTCTTAATGGGTTTTGCATTCTGAGCATATGAAGTTTTTGGTTGGACTGGGATAATGTTTTAAGTGGTGGGTCAGAACTCTCTGCACAGAAATGACCAGCTCTTTCCTAACCGTTCAACCAAGTACTTTTAGCAGATGTGGTTGTGGTTGCTACTGGCTTCTTAAGCTGCCGTGAATATTCAAAAATGATTGTCTGCTTGAGCAGGGAGGAAAATACCATATCAGTGGCTGCAAATATCAACCCAGTCCTTTCCTTTCCTTCCAGTGCATTACACTTTTTTGTGCACAGCTGCACAGAAAATGCAGACAAGCCCAGCAGAGTCACTTTTCTCAATTAACCAAGGCAAACAACCAGCCAGCAGAAGCATAAAACCAACAGCCACGAAGCAGTGACTGTCTCCAGTGTTGATTATTGGATTATGTGAGAATTGTAGTGCTTGGAAAGGACAAAATTGTCCTGCGTGTCCGTGCAAGAAACTTATGCAGAAGGCACACAGAACAGTCACATGTTCTGTGAGGACCCATAGCGACTTTTAATTTTCTATTTAAATAAGGCAGGGCTCTCTGCAGCAGTCTCTGCTCAAGCAAAAAATGAAACTGACTTGGAAGGGACTCTCAAAGCCCTTTGCAGACATTGAATTCTATTCTCAGTCAGCAATTTGTCTACCAGGGATTTTACATTTGTGGGTTTGGGAATGAGCTGTTGTAACAGGAATAGTTACAAAGGCTCAGGGGTAGAACGGAAGAGTATTTTGAAATATTTCCCATGCAATGAGGCATTTCCTTAAACTAAGGAATTCTTGTACGGACTTGTGAAATGAAAAAATTAAATATTGTAATTGTTTTGTCTTTTGCTAGATTTTGTGTTCCATACAATTTTAGTGCTTTTGTTGTTGTTGTTGTTGTTGTTGTTTGCTTGCAAGCATAAGAGCCTGCTGGATCCAGCCTGTTTTTACAGTGGCTGACCAGATACCTCTAGGAAACCAGCAAGTAGGATTTGAGTGCTCTCTCCTGTAGTTTCCATCAAATGGTATTCATAAGCATTGCTGCCTCCAACCGTGGAGGCAGAGCACAGCCATTGTGCGGAGTTTTTTTGTCTCCTGTTGTAATTTGCAAAATTTAAATAAAGTAGAATAATAGGAAAAAAGAAGGGGAAAGGGGTGATTTTGGTAGAAAGACACAACCATTTTGCTCCACAATTTACCACATTTGTACCTGATGTGTTGTAAAACTCTTGTGGCATCTTGGCGGGATGATAAGTGTTGTACCAGATCCTAACCCTTGGCATAGTGAGGTAAATGGTGAAATAACCTTATCTCCACAAGTGCATTCAGTGCATGGAACGGGGAGCAGGGGTGTGCTCACCAGCCCTGTCCATAACACTGTGCACTCTGCTGCCCTCCTCCTGGTGTCCATATGACATATTAAAGAGGAACTATGCACATATAGGTTCTTCACTCAGTTGGGAATCCCAGATGCAGAAGTGTTGCAATCTTTCCTTTCAAACACTATGACAAATCAATGGGTATTGGACAATGGGACACAGTCAGGAACCCTGTGCAACTGAGGTCCTGCCAACTGAGACTATGTGTGCATACACACACACACGTAATTAATAATAAATATATAAATAAAGCAGCAACATCATAGCAAATACAACAACATACAAAACCACAGCATTTCAGTGCTACATATATAACAAGATTTGCATAAACAACATTACATTTCCTGGCAGTAGCCAGGATACACCTCTCCTATGAAGTTGCTCACAGACCTAATGCAGGATCAGCTGCGACACATATATTAAATGCATATCTAATTTTAACCTTATTCAATGCATCTCTTATAACCCTAGCTACTTACTGAAGCCAATCCAGGTTGTGCTAGCTGAACAATATTGGAAAATTCCCCCCTCCATAGGGCATAACCTTCACCTCCCACCCCCTTTCTTCATGTGCTCCATCACAATTTCAGTCATGTCTATGACAGACTTCAGCTTAATAATTAGATGGAGATTAGGCTGCAATATTTTGTAGCACAGCATGTTCAGAAAGCAAAACTACTAGTGCAAAAAAACTTCCCATGGATTTAGCAGCATGACTAAACCAAAAGGAAATGAGTTGGGGACAAGATCAGTAACTATAAATTGCCTTTCAAGAGCTGGAGATGTTTCTCTGAGAAGAACAAAATACTTTCAAGTGTTGTTTCTATGGCAATCCTGTAGGAGGCTGAGCTGAATCAAACCTTAATCACATAACAAGGTGGAAATTCCCCAGCATTCAACTTTTCCTCAGACCCTCAAACTCCTCTCATGTTTGTGCACTGAGCATGACACAATAAAAAATCCCAAGGCTACTGTCAGTAGTAAACAAATGCATTGCTATGGCCACAGGAATAGAAGTCAAATTGTTTCATTGTGGCTAAGTGCTTTTCATTGAAGGACATCACCTCTCAGAAGGCCTTCATTTGAACCGGAACTGAGTTTTCCCAAGGTTGCCCACACCTCCTCCTGCAAGGGCTGTCAGGAGGCATGCCCCAGTTTAAAATTTTTATTACTATTATTATTATTATGGCGGCTGTGGGCCTCAAAAGTTGGAAGTGGCCCAGACCTCTCTGAACCTCTGAGAGGGCCTGGAGCAGAGGTAGCCACTAATGCATAGTGAGGCCACACATTTTGTTTTGTTGCCCGTTTTATGCACAAATATATGATAAGTATTAGGCCCCCTTATTGAAGGAGGGGATTTATTGCACTGACTCTTCCTGCTGAACAATTGTAGTACAGTAGACCCTCTAGTTACGTACTGCTCTGGATATGTAACTTTCGGGTTACAAGTGTGGCAAACCCGAAAGTGTATACTTTTGAGTTTTGCCACACGTACATGCGCAGAAGTGCTCAATCGCACCATGTGCATGCGCAGAAACGGGGCCTCTGCCTACGGACTTTTTGGGTTGCGGACGGACCCCCAGAACAAATTTAATGCATATCCGGAGGGTCCACTGTAATGACATTATGGAGAATGTGGCAAGATTTTTTTAGTGGTGCCATGAAATTATGTCACCATAGGTCCTAAGAGCCATTTTTGTACCTCAAGATATCTGGACAGTTTTATCTTAAAGTAACTCCTACTATGTTTTGTTAAGTGTGTTCTGTTCTGATCCATGTATACAATGCACTTTTTCTATGCCAATAAAGCAGATTCATTCATTCATTCATTCATTCATTGAATAGTGAGGGATTTTTTGCCAGTTTCCCCTCTCCCTGCACCCCTCAGTGCATCCTAAAGAGCTTCTCCAATTGAGGAACCCTCCAGAAATGGAGGCTGTTACAAGAGGGGGGGACTGGCAAAATCACCCACCCTTCTGTTAGGGGGCACCTTGGCTGGATTGCAAGCCCTTCCCATAGAAGTGAATCACTGCCTCCCAGAGTGGTTTTGCTTTAAGATAACTTATTCTGGATTCACCAGCTCAGTATGGAGCAAAACCCATGGCATCTATATTCTGACATGGCTATATTTAGTCTGCATCTGCTGGAGTTCACCCACTTGCTTTTTTAAAACATTTTTTTTTTAATCATCACAGAAATGAATGCAGATGCCCTAGTTCTTTTTATTTATTTCCATAGATGGAAAGCATTTATGTATTTATATCTGAATCAATAGGGCAGTGTTCTGCAAAGAAAGATCCCACAAAGCTCCTTATCCTTAAATAAAACAAAAAATAAAGAATTTAAAGTCATCAGTTTACTGCGATATAACTCTAAAAGGATTGAAATTGCAGCAGGTCTTTCTTTTCTTTTCTTTCTTTCTTTCTTTCTTTCTTTCTTTCTTTCTTTCTTTCTTTCAACTTCAATAATCCTGGCAAGAGATGTGAGTTCTCATCAATCTTTAAAATTTTTAATGGTGCTGAGCCTAGGGAGGGAGATCCCAGAAATAGGTGTCACTACAGACTAAGCCCTATCTGCTACATCACTCCATCATTGAAGGCAGTGGAGTCCCACATGTCTCATAGAGGGTTGTAGTACATACCAAATAAGGCATTTGCTAATGTACCCCAGACTTTAGGGTTTTGCAAATAAAAACCCCCCAAGTACCTTGAACTTAACATGGACACAAATATGTAACCCATAATTCTCAAAAAGAAAAAGAAAAGGACTGGCATTATGTAGTTGTGTTACCTCACTCTTCAGGGGGTGGGTTGGGTCCCACAAACAGGCCACAACTTGATAAAGCGGGTCACAATAGCAGCACTACCACCTAACAAATACATAATTTTAAAAAATCAATAAATTTAAATTAAAGAGGCCCTGGTTCTGAAAAGGTTGAAGGTGATTGTTCCAGACCTGCTTCATCTTTTATTTTCAGGGCTGGCATAAGAAGCTGGCATGCTTGGGCAACTGGCAGTGCGCCAAAGGGACCACCACTGATGCCTACAATACCCCTCTGCTCTGAATAAATAAACTGAGTGCCTTGGGCAGCTGTATGTGACCACCATCTTAATTTCTCACAATGTGACATAGGAGCACTCCAGGACACTGATAAGTTTAAATGGTGGTGAGACCATTCAGTGCTATTGGTAGTGTGCTGTCAAGGCCCATGCATGGAGGAGATCAAAGGACACCTTCCCCAGGGCCAGCTCAAGTCTGGAGCCTGCCTTTGGCAGTCGTACATACTATACTTTATAGTAACCAACTGGAGATTATTAGGCCTTGTCAGTCAGTGATCGACAGGTCCTAATTTTCCAGAAAAGAACACAGTTTTCAGCTGAAGCTGAAAAGAAAATTCATCCCTGGCCGCAGCTATTGCCTGGAGATTCAGAGACAATGCTGGGTCCAGGATCACTCATAAGCTGCAAACCTGGTGGTTATGGGGAGATGTATCCAGAACAAGATGTGCATCCAGAACAAGCATTTTCTCTGTATCAGAATTCTCTTGCGAACAAGCCCTGATTTGTCTCTTCATCCATCTAGCCCAACTGCTTTAAGCTGCTTGCAGATTTCATGAGCTCTCATAAATTATGAATTACTCCTGCAAATTTAATGGAAGGGGAAAAGGTAAAAAATGGAAAAGCAGTCTACAGTAATGACACACTCCTTGGACTAAATCTCCTTGTTGCAGTCTATAAAGAGATGGTTTCTCTTGATCACCTAAAACTTGAAGTGTGGATTGCTGTTGGCATTGGGGTTGTTAAGCATTTGAACCCACGTATTCTCAACTAAATATCATTGTTGTGAAGAAACAGCAGGAAACTTGCCGTCCTGAAGCAACATAACAAGGCTGATGGGGAGAACTTCATAAGCCTGGACAGACAGTGTTAATGTGCATATAGCAGGTAGCAAGCCAATTTGATCCTTGCATGGACTCTCTTGCAGGGCATTTTGCCATTCCTTAGATACTAATGCTCATAGGAGACATTCACAATCAAAAGGTGGCATAGCAGAAATGAAATATTATTCATTGTTGAATTTATACCCCACCTACTTCCTCCCGAAGGAGCCCACAATGGCAAACAGATGCACATTCTAAAACAAGTTACAGATCCATTCATCTCAGAGTTGCCAGGAATAATATTCTTCATCCACCAAATGACTGGGTAAGCAGGAATGTTCTCAAATTCCCTTTGAAAGTTAATAATGATGGAGACAGGCACACCTTCCTAGTGAAACCACAGCTGCAATATTCATAGAATTGTCACCTCAAGGATGACTGCATGCCCTGGCTCTCTGAGGGCTTTTTAACACATATGTTTAGTACTCAGCAACTACTCCCTGTGCACTAAGTGCAAGTATATCACATCAGTTGTGACAAAGGACACAAAAGCAGGGTCCCTGATCCTTTTCTGTTTTCAATTTCACATATATTATGAAAGGCAAATGACAAGCTAAGAGTGCTTTGTTTTTGTTTCATATCAGGGAAAAGCAGGGCAAGATCAGGGAACCTGGCCTCTTCTAAATGATGGGAGTTGGGAGACCCTTCCATTGGTCCTGACCATGATATGGATGACCATTGTAAGAAGGAGTTATGGACACAGGCTAATACATGCTTGTAGAATCTTCCCCCATTGCCTTTTAACAAAACTATAGTGTCCAAACCATGGTGGTTCCCTCCTTCTTAAATTTATTTTTCAATTTCTAAAAATACACATAACAAATGATCCCCATATACCCCCTCCCCAAGAAACCTTCAGCTCATAAACAATGTAAATAATACGGCCAGTTATTAAGTAAGTTTGCAAATAGTATAGAACCTGATTACATCACTCAGGTGTATTCTACTCTCCATCTTAATAGATTGTCCCAGACATGTACAACATAGTTTCAAAGTCATCTTTGTTTCTGAGCGCTCTGATATGCTTTGTTAGTTTTTCTATAAGGTCTATATCCCACAGTCTATCCCATCATGCTTCGAGAGTTACGTTAGTAACTGTTTTCCAGTATTGTGGTGTTCTATTTCTGGTTGCAGACATGAAAAGTAGGTACATAAACTATAAATTCTTATGGTTATCTAGAAACAGATTTAATAAAGTTAGCCTCAAATCCAGTTGCATCACCTCTCCTGCAACAGAAGAAACTTCTTCAAAGACTATTTTCCGAAACAATTGTACAGGTTGTATCCCCATGATGGTTGAACAGATCTGAAGCTCCTTTAACTTCTTAATACGGACATGCACTTATTTTCTCCTTGCCCATTGGGGATCGAAATACATTGACAGCCGTTATAGAGTCTTCTCTTGCCCTTCTCCTCTTGCCCTCACCTGGGAACCTGGAATTACAGAAATATGTAGCCACTGCTACTGTTACCAACTCCCCTGCTGTATCAGCTGCTCTAATGCAAGCAGCACGTTCCTCTAGCAGGCTGTTCACTCTTTGGTGGCTGCAGACCAAATGGACCATTCAGCCGAAGAAGCAGCTGAGTGGCTGCCAGCAAGATGAGCTGTCAGCAGGGAGCTCCCAGTGACCATTGTCCTGGCAACTGTCACTGGGGCAACCCCCCCGCCCCAGAGTCACAGGCAGGATCCAAACCATGGCAGGATGCAGAGCTGAAGGGCCATGAGAGCCCAAAACACAAACAGACCACGTTGTGAAAAGTCCATAGTAAAAAGGTAAATATTATCTTAGCATCCTGCATATTCAAGATTGAGGCAATGCCACAGGCATATCTCATTTCATTAGCGGCAGGAAGAACCAGCAGCTGAAGCTCAGTTCTTGCCTTACCTGCCTTTCCCATCTGGTTCATTTTATGCATGGATAGAGGTTTGTTTGTTGTTGGTTTTTTTTTAAAAAAAAAACCAACCCAACAGATTTGCATCAATTAATGCTGATCATTAAAACATTTCTGCTTATATCCCTCATTCATTGGAGCCTGTTGTAGCAATAACATGCACTTGATACAGCCAATAAAAATGTACGGCCTTTCCTGCATAATACACATATGGAAACTCCCCCAACCCCTACCCCCACATTTTAGTAGCAATGCCCTGCATGTTGGCGCATAACTTTTGTGCTGGGCTTACCATGTGACTGCCCAGCTGTGTAAATGTCTACACACATCAGCACCAAACATCCCTGGCAATGGCAGGTACTGATGTGGAGATACTATTGAATGGCTTATGCATTAAGCCCCTAACAAATATGATGTCCCACCACAGGACATTCTTGGTGGTGGCACCTCAGCTGTGGAACTTCCTCCCAGGGGAAATCAGGCAGTTGCCCTCCTTTACTTGCATTCAGAAAGCATGTGAAGGCTTTTCTAACCTATCCTTAGGAACACAGGAAGCTGCTTTTTGTCAACTGTGTTACAGGATGTCAGACCATTAGTTCAATATTGTCTGTACTCACTGTGAGTGGCTCTCCTAACCCTGCCTGGAGATGCCAGTGAATAAGCCTGGCATCTCTAGAGCTCTGGAAATATTGTGCTCCTCATGCAACCCAGTCTGTCTGTCTTGCAAGCATGATCTCACCAGCCAATGTTTACGGAAACTTATTTGGGATATCCAGTCTCCAGCCTGTTTAGGGACAGGCCCCCAAGCTTTTTGTGCCCATGTGCACATTTGGAAATCCATTAGACTATCATGGGCACTACAAGATGTACCTCATTTCACAGAAGAAAAGCTAGCAATGCTCAGAGTACACCCCCCCAAAAAAAACCCCAATTACACAATACAGTGGTACCTCGGGTTAAGTGCTTAATTTGTTCCGGAGGTCCGTTCTTAACCTGAAACTGTTCTTAACCTGAAGCACCACTTTAGCTAATGGGGCCTCCTGCTGCCGCTGTGCCACCGGAGCACAATTTCTGTTCTCACCCTGAAGCAAAGTTCTTAACCTGAAGCACTATTTCTGGGTTAGTGGGGTCTGTAACCTGAAGCGTATGTAACCTGATGTACCACTGTACTAAAAAGAAAATAAACACGAACATAGACCCCCCCCCAAAGCCACCAATGCCCCCAAACAACAGGCAATCCCTCCTAACCAAGCAGCTCCCCCCAAAATAAAAACACACCATTCATTGAAAAACCTGGGAATGGCAGGGCATCTCAGAAGGCGTTAAAGGGTGTCTGATGGCACCATGTTGGGGACCCCAGGTTTAGAGCTTTAAAAAGAGAAATCACACCCTGAACTGAATTTGGAAACAAACTAGTAAACAGGTTCCTTCCCTCATCTTATCAGCTTGCTTTGTGCATGGTATGGTAGAAGGGAGTCTGCAATTCATCTTAGATTTCTCGTGTACACTAAAGCTAGTTAAGACAAATGCAAACTGTCTTGTCAGCACTGAGTCACCAGAAATTATTCTGATTTGCCACCTTCCCCAACACATGCAGAATCCTGCTGCTTGATGAAAGTTTTCTCCTGCTGCAGTTTTGTGCATAATAGGATATATAGCAACATAGTATGACCAGGTCATACTGTCGGTCCCCCTTTCTCAGTATTATCCAGGGTTTCAAATGGGTCTGTCTGAGTCCAACCTGGAGGTGCTGTGGATTGGACCTGGGTTCTTCTGCATGCAAAGCAGATGCTCTACTACTGAACTACAGCCCTTCAGTGAAGGATGCAAAGAAATATTAATGTATGATTTCTCAAAGTAGACAGGCACAACCCCCCCCCCAGGTTGCATGCAGCACCAACTCAGAAGAAGTGCAAATAATGTTGTATGTCTTATTGTTCAGGCCTATTTCTAGTCAATGCTCAGGATTTCTGGCCATTATTCCTCTGGGTTAGCTGAAAGAAATGAACATTCCCTTACTGCTAGTCCCTTATTGCCACCAGTCTGGTTCATCAATCATCCTGGACTCTGGAGATGAAGTGGCGAGGGAAGAGGGTATGTACAGAAATCAAACAAGTGGGAAGCAACAGAGCAGGAGGGCAAAGTCTTGCTGTTTGATAAATTCTGGATAAAGGCTGCATGTTCTATATAGCCAGATGCTTGGCAGACATCATGGAGGAAGTGTTATAAAGAAAGCGTCTGTAATGAATATAGGGGTTTCTCGTGCGTAAGTTGCCGCCACTCCTGGCTATGTTGCCTTGTTAAACCTTTTCTGTCTGGACAGCCCTTCACTTTGTGGCTGCCTCAGTCGCTAGCAGAATCCATCAGTGGGCGTTTCTTAAACCTTTTCCAGCATAAAAGCTGTTTGACGCCAAGTCTCCTCCTACTCTCCCTGTGCGGAAGTCTTCTGCGCAGGGAGGGTGTGGGTAGCGGAGGACCCGTGCTCTCCCCGCTGGTGTCCGGCGAGGAGTCCTGGAGCCCTCTCGCCAATTCCCCCATCTGCCCCCCTTTGTCCCTGGTGTTGCGCTGATTACCTTCCCCAGCTGATGAGCTGCCTCTCTCCCTGCTGGGTCCCTCTCCAGCATCACTTGGGAGCCTTCCCTCCGCCTCTGGCTCCAATGTCAGTTCCCTGACAGCGTCCTTCTGAGAGGTACAGGCAGAGTAAAATAAGAGCACTGCAAAGAGAAGGGATCGGGTGGGCCAGGCAGTGACTAGGTCAAGTGAGGTCATGTGAAAAGAAGGCTAATCAAGGGCAAGCAAAGATGTTATCTATTATCACTAAAGTAATGCTGTTCCTGCATCCCTTGTCACACATTGTTGCAATGTTGCTACCCTCTTCCTCTCCCTAATGGGTGACATGCCTCATCAACAACCCCTTAGCACGAGGCAAGCTTCCTTTTTGCTGTTTGCTTTTATTGTTGTGATGCTCCCTTTTGGCATCCCTGAGGAAGCTGCAAACCTCCAATAGGTTTTTGGGCTGCCCCCTCCTCCCCAAAAGCCCTCTTCTCGTTTATCATTCCCAACTCCTTTTGTTGCACAGATTGTGTTTGTTTCAGCCCAGTGCTCCCATTAGTTTTAAATGGAAGAGTTGATTTGAACAAACTTGGAAGTACAAAAATAAACTTGCCAGGTTCACCAGATGGAGCGAACAGCCTGGTACAGCATCCAGATAATGGCAGGCACCCACAGCCAGCACCCTGAACAGCTGCTTGGCAGCTTCTGATTCCAAGTCCAGTTCTTCCTCCTCTCCTGAGCTGCTTGTCCAACCTCAGCATTCTGAGCATGTAAACGGCCAAACTCCCATCTGGATGATTAGCAATTGTCGCCAGCTCGGCCGTGCACTATTAGAAAAAGCAATTTGTGCAGTAGAGGCAAGGTGCGCTTTCAGATTTGCTGATAAGACCCCGTCGACATTACCTGCCAGTCTTGTACAGAAAATCTAGGTCAGGGGTTGCTAGACTGCCTAGAATGTTGTATTAATTCAATTAATATAAAACTCTTTGGCTTTTTTATGAGGCCCTGCTGTATGGGACATTCTTCTGCGACACCAGGGCAGAACAGGAAATGATGGCTAGACCTGCTCTTGATGTAACAAGGGACTTAAGAATGAGGTCTGTACTTGAACCAAGTGGAAGGCTACAGCACTTTACTGGGAAGCTAATGTGCATAGTGGACTTGATTCAAAGAAGGGGGTCAGGCTAGACTTTTACTGGTGTAAGGTAACAGGTTCCCTTTTAATTTGCCTTCTCATAGCATAACTCTCTGCCTCAGCCAACCAGAGGATTGCTAGAATATGTGTGCTTACTACACTTGTTATGTAGGAGGCATCAGACTGGCACACCCAGATGTTACATAGCCTGTAGTATTGCTCCTGAACAAGACTGGTGCTGGGGACTTCCTGGTATGGAGCATTAGGGGGGTTGCCTTATACCAAGTCAAACCATCAAGCTCAGTTTTGGGATGGGGAGTCTTTTGACGACTGCATGCCAGCAGTGATTGGGGCCAGAGCCGGCAGTGAGAATGGCCATCCTGCACACTCACACACATAAGCACATGTATGCCCAGCTTCTCGGGAACAGCTCAGCAGCCTAGTGGTAGAACACATGGCTCATATGTCTCAGATTGAGTCCCTGCATCTCCTGGTATGGCTGGGGAAGACCCCTGCCTGAAATCCTGGTGAGCTGCTGCCAGTCAGTTTTCAAAATACTGATATATATGAACCAGTCGTCTCAGTTTAAGGCAGCTTCAATATAACGTAGTTGCAGCAGAGACAGAAGCAAAGCAACACCCTTCTGCTGTTCCTAGGAATATCCCTTTGTCTCAGAGCATCGTGAGATGCTGTGCTTTCTGGATGATGTTCTTCCACTGCATAGGAAGCATTGCAATCATAATTTGCGTACTTCCGCCCCCTGCAGTTATTTAGCAACTGTCTCCATGTGAATGTGTTCGAAGAAGAAACTCGGATGTTGCTAGTTAGCATGATTTAAGTTGTTGTTCAGTTTTTGCTTTTTTTAAAAAAAAGAACATGCGGACAATTAACTATTATTTACGCATATTTTACTTTTGTCAGATTGGAGAGGAATAAATTGTACTGAAGGGTATGATCTTTCCTGTCCTGTGTGTCTGAAATTGAGTAGGTGGAGTAATGTGCCATTAAAATAAATGCGCTTTCCACCACTCTAGATGGGACCATTTAATGCTGGGCTCCTTCCGTGTTATTAGAAGGTTAAGGTCATATAGCAGATGCATCTGGAGCAACAATTTATGTTGGATTTGCTTACAGTAAGCCCTGTATTTGACCTAGGACCTTGATCTCACATAAGTGAGATGCTAAAAATACACTTGTGCCTCTGGGAGTATAATGAACCAACTTGGCCCTGGGTTTGTGAAATATTGAACTTCATTATCTCCTATTAAGTCCAGCAAAAGAAGAGACACTTTAGCACCTTCTGGATCAATGTATGTAATAGCTGTTTGCTTGAGCAGTCCTTAGGATTGCCCTGTTCTGTGGGAAAGTGCTAAAATCAGTAGGCAAAAAGAATAATGTGCTGGGGTCAGGAGTGCCAGCTTGGCCCCGCGACTGTAGGTGCCCTGGGGCCGTGGGTGTCATGCAGCGTGCATGGCCCTGGCACTGGAATTTGTGCATGCCCGGCCCCTTCATGGGGAATTTTGTGGGTGCTCGAGCACCCAGGGCATTGGCATCTATGGCTGGAGTTGGTAGTTTCTCAACATAAGAAGATTCTTCTCTCCCCTCCCCACTTTGGGAGGCATCTGTGCCACTTGTCATCATATTTCATTGTGCATTTCTTCCTGGTTGTCTGAGGACCTGTATACATCACATGTGATTTTTCCTCTTGATTGGTGTGTGTGTGTGTTTATCACTGTCATCACCATCACCTTATCGTCATCATCTCCATCATCTTAGTTAATTAATCAATTGGATTTCTTACTTGCCCTTTGCCTTGAGGTTTCCAGAGCATGTTAAAACCATTTAAAAATAAAATATTAAAATCAGTTTTAAAAACAAAATGTTAACCTGTGTGGGGTTGGACTTTTCTAATCTCAATATTTGTACCACAAGTGGTGTGTATGCAACCTTGACTGTATTTATTTCTCTCTCCCCTTTCTTCCAACATGCAACTCAAGGGTTGCGTGGGTGTGCACTGGGTACCCAAGCAGACTCTTAACAGCCATTGCCCACGTCCAGGCCTTCTTAGCTTCAGCAGCATGGCCGTAGCATTTGACCCCAGATGATGTATCTGAGTTTCAGGATAGTGGAGATGCCTGGTTTTATTTCTGCTGAAAAGAAATTGGCAGGGAAAGTTATCACGGTGTCTGGGTGAAGAGGTGCATGAATGCAATGGTAACTCTTGGCCAGAAATAGGGACTGTATGAACAATGAGAAGAAGGTTTGTACCACTTTAACCAGGTAGGAGCTTTCATCAGAGAAAACCAGGAAGGGGAATCTAAATGGGAGCAAAGGGATACAGACAATGGAATGTGGTAGAGACTGGGACATATGTTTGCCTGATTTTCTGTAGCAAATTGTGTGAAAATATATTTCACTTGTCTCTCATCCTTTGCAATGTGAGAGAGCACGTATCAGGCTGATATGCAGAAATCAGACCTGTGAGGCTGGAATGAAAAACAAACATACACCTAGCTTTTAGCAGTGAGATTCTGTGATTTGTTGTTGTTGTTAAAATTTGATGCCACCATTCATCTGAGGATCACGAGGTAGTTTACAATATGAAAACACAAAAATACACAACACAGTAACAAATAAAAGCAATATCCCCCACCCCCACAGATTAAAAGGTGATAAATTTTTTAATTGGTCAAAGAGGAATGTTTTTGCCTGGTGCCTTTGTTGCATATCTTTAGGTGAGCCTCCCTGACTTAGAATCTGACTTGCAATAGCATCTGGGCAATAAAGACAACCTAAAATCAAAGAGTTTGCAAAGAACCCAACTGAGTCTCCTTAACCATTATTTTCTGAGCAACTGGTTTTTGATGACACTTGTCAACTTTTCCACTTTTTCTTGAGCAGCACTGTCTGAAGCCCTTCCTAAAACCCTTTCCCCTGTAGCATGGATGGCAAACCTATGGGCATCTAAATGTTGTCTCTGTTCCCCAGTCATTTCCATGTGATTAGTCAGTGCACAAAGAGGGCTTTTCTGTCTGAAAGGCAGCTCATGGATTCAGGATGTTCCTTATTTTAATGCTGCTTCTGATTGGCTCCAGCAACTCTTACAAGTCCCGGAAGCAGATACAGAGAAATAAATTTGGAGAAACATTGTCAGGTATGATCTACAATTTAGCCTCAATGGCCACATCCACACCATAGTAAAGGTAAATGGACCCCTGACCATTAGGTCCAGTCATGGCTGACTCTGGGGCTGCGGCGATCATCTCGCTTTATTGGCTGAGGGAGCCGGCAGACAGCTTCCAGGTCTTGTGGCCAGCATGACTAAGCCGCTTCTGGTGAACCAGAGCAGCGCACGGTAACGCTATTTTACCTTCCCGCAGGAGCGGTACCTATTTATCTACTTGCACTTTGACCTGCTTTCGAACTGCTAGGTTGGCAGGAGCAGGGACCAAGCAACAGGAGCTCACCCCGTTGCGAGGATTCGAACCGCCGACCTTCTGATCAGCAAGTCCTAGGCTCTGGGAATTCTAGCTTAGGAGGGAGGGAGGAAGAGGGGTAGGGGGTCTCCTACAGCTCTCAACACCCTTAACAAATGACACCTCCCAGGATTCTTTGGAGGAAGCCATGACAGTCAAAGTGTTATAACAGTACTTTAAATGTGTGGTGCATATTTTGCCCTTGTTTATGGCTAGGGCCTGCAACTAAGGCTGAAATTCTGGACTTCCAGGCCCAGATAAAGTATCCTCCCCTTGCTGGCCTGGGCCCTCTCTGGCATTTTTATTTGTGCACTGGCTCTAATAAAAATCTTACTGAAGCCCCGCCCCTCTCTCTATCTGAAATAAATCCTCTGGAGTCCATTGTGGTTCTTCCCAGGTAAGGGCAGCCTTAATTTCCCTGAAGGTATATAAGGTCATCATAGTCAATCCCTATTATAAGTAGAGCTCAAACCATTTGCTTGCATCCTTTGCTCAGCTGAACTGAAACTCTGACATTTCGTTAGTTTTCAAAGTGTTCCAAGAACTCCATGAAATGTTTAGCACCTTGGAGCTAAAAGAGAAATTGCAGTGGTTGTGAAGATGACCAAGAAAGAAAGGAACAGAAATTGCCTTTTCTCCCCAAACAAAATGTTTCTGTTCTTTTTAGCTGTTTATTAGCTCCTGTTTCATCTTAAATCTATTTGCCTTGCCCCTCCACTTCATGCTAACAGAGCACATCCTGCTTGTCAATGTTTGCTTTAGGGCTTTGATCATTTCTCTTAATTACGTTGTTGTAGGGAGGTGTGGGAGCCATAAAAGTGAATGAAGCCAGTAGCTGAAAAGTGACAAAAATCTACCTGGAGCTAAGAAAAACTCTGGGCCTTCAAAATTTCACTGATATACTAGTAGCAGTCTCAGTCAAGGTGGAGCAGTCTGTGAGTGTCAATATTCCAGTGACGCAATTCTAAATTTATCTAAGAGGGACATGTAAGCACCTCACTGCAGCACCTTACATTTCCAACCTGCTTGAAAGCAGAATCAGGGCCAAATTCCACAGAGGATGTTTAGCGACTCAGATAGCAAACCACTGGAGTTAGATGCAGCTGTGGTGATGTTGAAAATGCTTAAGCTTCTTCTATAAAAGGAGATGTGTAGGAAGGGAGATAAGTAGCACAAGAGGAATGCCCTGTGGTCCCTATTGAGCCAGAGACAAAACATCTGCAAGAGCAGCTTGGGTGGCCCATCAGCTGCAGGCCTCATGTAAAGAAAGGAGCTATCCTGAAGAGGGTAAGCGCAGGCAAGGAAGCACACCTCATTCAGTGGACTATTTTCCCTTAAAGTTTGCTTACCTGGAAATAGTTGGGAGTTTGGGGGCACCTCAGCTTGCAGCAGAGGGGCTTAAGACAGAGATTATCCCTGTAACTTTAACCTCTTGGCTTACTTCCCTCTCTCTATGTTGTTTGGACTGCTATGTCTTAGGTTGTATTCTGTTCACAGCTCTCTTCCCACTTCTCTCTAAGCCTTGAGAGATCGCCTTGGATCTATTCTCTGAGAAAATGAAGGAGCAAGCGTAACTGCCTTGTTCCACTCTAGACTAGAAAAGGTTTCTAATTCTAGTCTACGTCATGTATTTCCTATAATAAACAACTTTATTATTTTCTTGCCCACAAGCACATCTCTGTGTGTGATTGTAATGGGCGGGGTCTTCTCTCAAGCAAGCCTGATGTTACTTTCACAGTTTCCTAAAAAACTTCAGTAGGTAATTGGACCAGTTATCCCAACAGAAGGTGAAAGCAAATGTACAGATAGGGTTTGTCTCATCAGACTTCAATACAGTGGTGCCTTGCAAGACGAAATTAATCCGTTCCGCGAGTCTCTTCGTCTTGCGGTTTTTTCGTCTTGTGAAGCACGGCTATTAGCGGCTTAGCGGCTATTAACGGCTTGGCGGCTTAGCGGCTTTAAGAAAAAGGAAACAAACTCGCAAGAACTCGCAAGACGTTTCGTCTTGCGAAGCAAGCCCATAGGGAAATTCATCTTGCGGAACGACTCAAAAAACAGAAAACTCTTTCGTCTTGCGCGTTTTCGTCTTGCGAGGCATTCGTCTTGCGAGGTACCACTGTACTAAAGACCATCAAATGGTGCAAGTACCTTTACTATATTTTTAGCTTGCATAAGCTCTCGTTGCACAGTTGCTCCCTCCCATGTTTTATCCTTCCATCTCCCTGATTCTAGTCTTGCTATCAATGGTGGTCATTAATCAGTGCAAACCAAAAACTTGCACATTCAGGTGCTCCAGCATGCTGTGTAAGCAAAGTGGAAGGCACAATCAAACAATCTGAAGCAATTATCAGCATCTTGTTGCAGAGTAAGCGCAAAATGCCTCTCCTCAAGCTCCCACTGCTGTATCAGGAAACAACCTGTATTCTGCGACATAATTCCAGAGCTGCCATCTCTGATCAAGATGTTCACTTGAAATTATGCTATCTTTCCTATTTTCACCAATATCCAGATAAAATCTGTTCTGATAGGTTCTCCGGGTCTTGAGTCACATGGACCTAAGAAGCTATTGAAACGTGATCTGTAGGTTGTGTGATAAAAGTAGCTGGTGGGTTTCCTGGTTTATTTCAAAGTGAAATCTATTGTTTATATCACCTTGTGCATGTTCTTTAAAAGTTAATTATTTCATTTTTAATGATGGCAACAAAAAATACTGTAGGTCACACCAAAGTCTTCATAACTCATTGCATGTTGATGCTTTCCCTTGCCACTGCAAAGTCTTCAAAGAAATGACCAGTGATGCCTTGGTAAAAGTTCCAACCAGAAAGGACATATTGCCAATGGCTGTTTCCAATGGTTTTACTCACCAGTTCTGGCAGCAGAGAAGGAAGGGAGGCAATTTTCTCTTATAGGACTTCCCAGTCCTGCACCCTCCTAAACCTGCAATGGGGCCCTTTCCCCACAACCCTCTTGAACAGTTTTAGAGAGGATGTTGGGAGCTGCAGGGAAGAACATCACTGAGGTTTGCTTCCCTGCACATTCTGCTGATGGAAGTCTTAGCACCAGCTGAGCAACACTGTTGGATACCTTCCCCTAGAGTTCAGTCACCTGCCCAAAGACAAGAACATTTATGCACTCATCAGTTGATGCAATGCATATCACAGTGTGGCACAGCAGAAAGCAGGTGCACTACAGAAAGACATCCGCAGATCAAATGCCTTCAGATGAGTCAACAAATTAAGTGAGCCACATGGTGGCAGAAAGGGTTGTGTATGCAAGGCAACCACACCATCGCTTCACTGCATGCTGAACCACAGCACATGTGACATTAACCTACACTTCAGTTAACTTTCAGGGTTGTGTGAGCAAGGCTTTGGTGGAAGCAGGCACAGAGTTGGCCTTGAAGCATTGCTCCATGGGGGGGGGGGAGTTGCATTGTGCTGGGATAATGAGATGTATCCAAATAAATCTGCTATCACAAGGATTTCTGCTTGCACAATTGAAGTACCCCTCTCTCCCCTTGTGTGTCCCCTGGGCCATTCCCAAATCTGCTCAGGAGGATTGGGGGACCCCTCAGAACAGATTTAGGGGTCGTGATGAGGAGGGAATAGCAGGAGAAGATCCTCTGTGCACCAAAAGGCCTTGAGCTAGCAGATATATTCAGCTGGATACCACCCATTGTTTGTGATGAGGGTATGATCTGAAGATACATGAAACATGAATGTGGATGGAAAGAAGCTGCTCTGGGTGTGGTCAGTGACTGGATCGGATACCACCTGGAAATCTTAGGTATATTAACCATGATGAAAGAAAGGCAGCAACTGAGCTGAGAGACCACTCAGCCATTGGCACAGAGCCAACTTCTGTTAGTCCTGGAATAGGCAAGCTTTGGGGTTAACATGGACCTCTTTTATCAGAGGAAAGATGCAATACACTTTCACTCTTCTTCTCCCCCCCCCCCCAATAAAATAGCCTACCCTCTCTGTTTGGTGTCGATAATAAAAGGCCAGCAGGACATCTTTTGTAAAAAATACTTTATGCAAGACTTGCAGGCGATAAGGCAAGATTTCCTACAGGATTGATGGCTACAGTTCCCCTTTCTTGCTCTCACTTTTTTTGCGGAGGAGTATGTATGCACTGCTAATCAGCTCCTTTTCTTCTTGGTGCTTTCACTTGCTCCAAGTTGTGCCCTTGACATGCTGCCTTGTCAAGCCCTGCCTGGCTCTTTCCTTTGCCGCCTTTCCCCTTAGTTGACTTTACTCGCATTTGATCTCGGCCATCCTTGAATTATCTCTATAGGGGAGCTCTTCTCCCTCCTTCCAGGAAGAAGAAAGGGCTGCAGTTTGTGCTTTCCCATCCATCACAAACAATTCTCTTTTCATCTGCTTCTTTGCCTTCACCTTTCTAATCCAGCTGTCTCTTGCTTTACAAATTACTTACATAAACCGTGCAGGCTTTATTCCATTCACTGTCAGAGAGTGATAGTGGGTCTAAAGCTGCACACTCAAGCACGTGATGATTAAAAGCAAATAAAACCATGCCCAGGAGGTTTTCCCTGCTTTCTCCCCCTTTCTCTGTGCAGGAGCTGGCTCAGAAAGCAACCAGCTTTTTGCCTCTTCCTGAAAGTGCAACAGAATCTTCTTATGGCTGCAACGTTATTCTCAGGAACTGTGACAGAGACTTGCAGTAACCCCTAGCCAGGCATAGGTGAATCTGTTAATTTTTATTTAACATAGTTTCTCATCCCACCCCCATTCTGCAACATTAGTTTGTGATTTTTTTTTAAAAAAAAACCATGGAAATTTTGCATTTTGGTGCAAAATTCTCTTAATATTCACATCTTCATATGCCATTTTGCCTAATATACACATTTTTGCAAATCTGTTTTTTATAATTTAATGCTTTTTTGTATGCTATTTTCACCAATACATGCATTTTTATGCACATTATACCCTAGTGTATGTATTTTTGTACACATTACTTGTCTCTAGAACTGCACTGCGGTATTTGAAGAAGTACAGATTTCAATGGATGGCTGTTTCAGAACTTATATTTTACTATTTTGCCTTTAAATGTGAACTGCATCTAATTTCTCCCTTCATCCCTCAATGTTCACTTCTGCAGAGGAGGACAAATTTGTCCAAGCCTAACTTGGAAGTGGCCAGATAACTTTAAGCAAATGGATACAGTGGGTATTTTGCACTAATGTCCCACTCACACTGAAATATACTCAGAGTCCTGTAGTTATTTCATGCTCTTTATTGCAGCTTGTAAAACAGTGATTGAACTGACCCCCAAACCTCAGGCTTTTATATACATTATTTAGACAATGAGTCCTGTCTGATTGGCTGATTCTGCTTTCCTCCTGGAGCCTGATTGGTCTTTTCCTGCAGGCCAATCAGTTGTTGCATTCTACGATCCTAACAGCCTAATAGGCTGATTAACTTCTTCCTGGAGCCTGAATGGTCTTCTCCTGCAAGCCAATCAGTTGTTGCATTCTAGGCTCCTACTTGCCTATTGTTCTAGGATCCAAGGTTAGTACATAACACACACCATACATTTAAAGTACTCTTATGCAGCAAAATTCATGACAGGTTATGCGCTCAGAATTTTTTTGCTGCACCGATGGGTTCCTGAGGCAGAGCAGAGTGCTGAGGCAGTTCGGCTATGCGATTCCAGTGTGGTCTATTTTTGGTAATCCTGCAACGTGTTTATGTTTTTACTCTGCTAACTATATGTTGGAATCTGCCCTGGATCAATATGAGCAGAATTCATTACATATACCAGTCATGGTGTACCCCCAATGAATTAAAGGAACTGTTGTTAAAGGGTGGTGAGAGTTGTTAGAACACCCCACACGGTGATACAATTCCAAGGTTGCTTTAAGTGTATGGGGTGGGCATGAGTAAGACAGAAAACATGGGGAAGGGAGTTATGAAGGGGAAAACTGTAACTCCATGGCAGATCACATTCATGGTTTGCAAAAGTGTGCTGAGTTCAGAGATCTGCCAAACATCTTGCAGACACCCTTGTCCAAAATCCTGGTGAGCTACTACCAGTCAGTGTAGTCAGTACAGAGTTAGATGGACAAAAGTTCCAGTTGGTTAAGCCAGCTTCCTATGCCTCCCTTGCCTTGATTATTTTATTTGAACTATTTATATGCTACTAAATTGCCAGGAATTTCTAAGCCATGTACATTATTATTTTTTTAAAGCACACAATGGCTAAGGTCAATAAAATTTTATCCCCCCAACATACAATGGCTAAAACCAAATACAATTAATCACAAAAACAGGATAGCTCCCTTAAAACACCTGCTGAGGATGAAAAGTCTTTGTTAATCTCCTAGAGTTCCACAGGAAGGAGAGCTGTCCAATCTCAGTTAAGAGGGCATTCCATAGAAGTGGGTCCACAACACTGAAGGAGATGGTGTGTGTGTGTGTGTGTGTGTGTGTGTGTGTGTGTGTAAACCCATCAAAAATTCTTCAATAGAACAGAAAAAAACTGTGCTTGTAAATAGCCCACAACTATTTCAATTGATTTGACTGCAGACTTGATAGTTTTTCTGCAGAGTTGACGGCATCATTGCTCATGGTGTGTACATTCATCCCACTATTATCTTTTGCTCACAGGTTCCAGGTACTTTGCCAGTGCTTCAAAATCATCCTTGACCAGAGATTAGAGTGAAACAAAATAGATGTATTTACCCTATGGGCACTGATGCATCTATCTTGCTACATCCCTCTTTTTAAAAATGTATTGTGTATCTTCACATTTAGAGCAGAACTATACATTGCACAGAGATGAGTACTGCAAAAACGTAAGAAAAATGAGAAAAGGCAGATTTTGAGCGGAGAAAGGGGCAAGGGGGTAGTGCCTAATTCTTCTTCCATATCAGAGATCTGCTCTAAATTGATTCCCCTATCTGCTTTTGCCCTATGGAGTGCCAAACATATTGTTGCATGCTGCCCCAATCTCTGAGCGGTGTGAGATTCCAGGGATTCCAGGCGCTTACCCAGGGTTTGTGTTTCCTTTGGAATGAGAAGCAGTGGGGACTGTGGAGTCTGTATAATATATGGTTTATTTGCACATATATACAACCCAAGCTTATGATGGAGAAGCATTAACACCCCTAGAGGGTCTTCCTTTTCCCATATCCACAGCCTTGTATTTCAGGCACGGTTCTGTCTCCCAACCACCCAGCCTGCAGCCTTGTTTCTACATTCTAGCTCACATAACTCAACTCTGACCTCTGTCTTTCTCCCTACCAGCAAGTTGAGGGAGGGTAGCCCATCCATTTTCAGTCTGGCACAGAGCCACTTCCTTTGTTACCTTAATAGCCCTTACTTCCAGGAATTGAATCTGTGCTGGATCAAGGAAGTTGACGTGGGCTCAGGCATACAGCTTACCAGCCCCAAACTCATAACACTAGGTTTGGAGAGCGAAATGTGTGTTTGGCATTCCATGGGGTGAGGGAAGTGATGTTGGGGCATGATTTGTAATGGATTGGTAGATGTGGAAAGGGTTAAGCATCTCTACAACCACTTATTTGCTCCTAATCTTTCTCCCAAAACTTCACATAGGTCTGCATGTAATTTGCAGTTAGTTTCTTATCTCCAGCAACTATCAGAGCTGATTCTCTTGACAACTTTTTGAGACCTGTTTTCCATTTTTGGCATAGCCATTTCCTGAACATGCCACAAAGGATCCATGTGCCAATTTAACACATCAGTACAAACCCATAATCATGGGTGATGAAGCACTTAATCAACACCTGGGCTCCCAGTGGAGCACTCAGACAATTGCTTTGCTATCTGCCCAGTCTGACAGAAAGTCACCACAGATGGAATATAGGCTCAAAGATGGTGGTGCATATTGGCCTTGAAAGTTATCAAACATGTAGCTAGAAGAATTGCGAACTGCTCAGCAGCACAGTCTTATTTCTTCCCTGTTTGTGGCATTTTATCTTCAGGGCTCAAGGCAGTTTAAGTCCAGCAGTTTGCTTTCATTTCCATTTTCTTTAGGTTCAGTGTGCCCTTTCTAATCTTGTTACTGGGTAAACTGGCCTTTAAATGCATAGAAAAACTGCCCTTCATCCACACTGTGAGCTCTCTGGGTTTTTGGTGTGGGATGAGCCACACACCCTAAGCCACTATTGTATCCTGAGATTACTGCCGCCATCTTTCAACACTGGTGGCCTGCTTCATATCCCTTTTTAGCCACCTTCAGTCATGTACACAAAATGGAAGGTGGCAAGGATTTGCTCTATGGGGAGCTAGGCCTGTTGGCAGACCAACTCTGTGCTACGGAGATGAAGTTTTCTAACCTGTGTTTTTCATTTCTTCTCCAGACCGAAGAGTCCATTCAGCCAGCTCTTGTGTGGCCATCGCCAACAAACCACAACCGTTTCCTCCTTTTATCCAACCAAGTCTCCACACAGCAAGCAGTTGCGTGTACAGAACCGACGGGGTTCCTGTTACAAGCAGGATTGTTCCTGAAGAAAAACTGAATCCCTGGATGACCATTCTTATGGTGAGTACCATACAATGGTGTGTGTTTTTTCATAGGGGTATATAACATTGTTCAACTTTTGTACTGGTACCATCATTATGATCTGGATAAATTGGATAATTATGTATTTAAGTAGCTCTGCAGTCATTTTATTAGTCTAAAAATATATATTAGAAGAGTGTACACAAAGGGGGGAAATGTTATTTCTCCTTAATGCACCCTAGAAACAGGAATAACACAAGGAAAAATAGTTATGTGGAATTGAATTTTTGTGGTTTGATTTGAGAAGTTAGGATGGTCGCTACGATGATCTCTGATTCAATGAGCTATTATAATTACACAAATGAGGGCATTTGTCTGTTCTGTATTCCATGGTTGACTTGTTTCCACTTAGAGCAATGTGAAGCAAGTTTTTCTATGAAGAAGTGGCAAAACCTTCTGTCTTTTGTTTCTGTTTAATATTGCATTCTGGTGATCCAGATGGTAATAACCCATTGCAGAGGAAACCTCTGACCATAATGAGGGAAGGCTTAGGCTGCATACGCCATATGGAAGTACATGGCAGGTGTATGAGTGGGTGGGTGGGTGGATGTGGGTGTGGGTGTGGGTGAGTGAGTGAGAGAGCATGCACACACACACACACACACACACACACACACACACACATGGTGTGAGTGGCAGAATCCCACCATGCAATTTGCTATTGGGCATACAATGTGCTTCCTTGGTGCTCAGGTACTGACCAGACCTAGATCTGCTTAGCTATGGCAAGGCAGTGGCCTCATGTGCCTCCAGACCACACACATGTTGATGCTGTATAGAAGAGCCATAAACACAGGGAGGTCAGTGGTGGTGCCTACTGCTGTATATTCAATCCTGCCTCCCAATGCACTCGATATATTTTGTTTGGCCCACATGGACAGGGCTAGTAAGTCTGGTGTTAGTGTGAGCTTCAGGTGCCTTCTAGTGGAACTGGAGAAACTGCATTCACATGGCACAAAATAATGGTTGGGATCACTGGATTTGCAATACTGCTAATAGCTGGGTACTCCTAGGTCATGTCTACACTGAAATATAAACTTGGCAGATGGCCCTGAGGATGGAGGTTGCTTCCTGTTTTGTTGATTGCATCCTGGCTGTTCAAAGTTTGCAGGGAGGTTAGACAATGTCAGAAGTTTATTGTGCACTCATCCTGGTCTGTTTGCAGGGAGGTTAGCTGACACTGCATCTAGGAAGTCCCGTCCCACACTTTTGGAGGGAAGGCAGTGGGAGATAGTAGCACAAGTAAATCAACTTTGCTTGCCCAATCTGAAGTGTTTTGCTGTTTTGTTTTACTTCTTTACTTGTTTTTATTTTGTATTTTATCCTGTGAACTGCCCTAAGATCTTATGACAAAGGGTGGTATAATAATAATAATAATAATAATAATAATAATAATAATAATAATAATAATAATAATTTGCTGGTAAGTAATTGAGTCTCACCTGAAAACAGTGACAGCCCAGAAGCGTTTCAAATCCAAAGTTGGAACCTTGCTTTGATTTGTTGACAGATGGTACGATGGAAGCCTCTATGTACCTGTAATGAGTGCAGGGCACTAAGTATTCTCAGTGTTACAGAAAAGCTGCCCGTTTTGAAAGTTCTTGTCTCATTACCCTCAGATCAATAGAGCAATTCTGTGTAGAGCAAAGTTTCAAGAAGCACACATGAAATCTCAATAACAAAATATAATGTCTCGAAGATTCTGAGAGCCATACAGAGGTCTCTTGTCATTTTATGGATCAATAGACCCATAAGATAAGGAGCTGGAATGTTGGTGAGCATGGTTCAGCCACACTCCTTAAAGGCTGATGAAAGGAGAAGGAAAGGGTATTAAAGAAGCAAGCTTCTAGAAAGAGGGGAAATGGCTGTATCAGAATTCCTCCTTGACTGCCTGTTATAGTGATATGCTCAATTGCTTTTTGGCGAGACTCTTTTAAATTGATATCCCTTGCAGCACAGTCTTTTCTGAAAGCTGTAACATCCAGTAATATTTTTCCCCCATGCTATCACTTCGGGGTGCAGCAGCTTTTCTTTGTTTTTATCACTTTCATTGCCTGGAAATCTGATGCTGTAGATACAAAAAAATTCTTTTTAAAAAAACATGTGTTTTCAGGAAACATGTTACTAGTATTCAGAAGCAGGTTTCCTTCCTTGCTTTCTTTGTAAAATTCCTCTCTAGCAGTGGCAGGTGGTGCTCATTGGATCAGTAGGGTGGGAGGCTGGGAGGCCAACAGTAGGTGGAGCCAGAGACACCGATAGGCCAAGCCAACTAATTCCAGCTTCCTCCCTACTGAGTTCTATGAGTTTGAATCTGTCACTAATGAGGAGGAAGCGGAGAGCCAGTCCCCTCCCTCTAAATTGTTGATAAGGATGGAGGTAGATAAATGGGACCCAGCTTAGGGTGGACTGAGCTTGATGGAGCGGTGCCCCATTCTCCCTAATGGATCTGCCTCCACTAACTTCCAGAGTTAAAAGTATGAGAGAGATTTACTTAACCAGAGTGATGATAGGAATAGGGGGCACAATCCATTTTATAAGCCCTCTTTTTTTCTGCAGCTCCTGTTTCATTTTTTTGTAGGGCTAAATGTAAGAATGTTTAAGTACCACCCTTGAGAGTCATCTCATAGGCTCTCCTTCATGTAAAATCCCTTTTCCATGCTCATATGTTGTTGTTTAGTCATTTAGTCGTGTCCGACTCTTCGTGACCCCATGGACCAGAGCACTCCAGGCACTTCTGTCTTCCATTGCCTCCCGCAGTTTAGTCAAGCTCATGCTAGTAGCTTCAAGAACACTATCCAACCATCTCGTCCCCTTCTCCTTGTGCCCTCCATCTTTCCCAACATCAGGGTCTTTTCCAGGGAGTCTTCTCTTCTCATGAGGTGGCCAAAGTATCGGAGCCTCAGCTTCAGGATCTGTCCTTCCAGTGAGCACTCAGGGCTGATTTCCTTCAGAATGGATAGGTTTGATCTTCTTGCAGTCCATGGGACTCTCAAGAGTCTCCTCCAGCACCATAATTCAAAAGCATCAATTCTTCGGCGATCAGCCTTTTTTATGGTCCAGCTCTCACTTCCATACATCACTACTGGGAAAACCATATCTTTAACTATACGGACCTTTAGTTTCCTCTTTTAAACACCTTCAGAAGGGGGGAGAGAGAGAGACTCCATCCATGTTTGGTGCATTTGTTTCATTGTCTAAACTTTCTTACAGCTTGGAGGACTTCCCTCCAATCCTAAATCTGTTCTCCAAAAACTGATTACTCAGCTTCTTAAGCATCTTTGAATGGCACTGACAAAGGTTCCTTTTCCTTTTCCCGTCCACCTCCAGGAGATTTAACATTTGCTGGCATGCCTCTGCCCATTTGTCTAGTCTTGCCATGCTTTCAACCTTGCACGGTACATTATTCATTTCAAACCTTTTATCGTTGCTCATGTTCTCTTTAACCTTGCCTTGCCTTGCCACAAAAAGGAAAGTGGTGACAAAAAAAATACTTTTGATGCTGATTGGTTTATATTTATTTCCTTTATTAACCCTCACCCTGGGGGAACCTAATCCCCTGTAATGCATACATCTTTGGGGCTTGGTTATTTAACTTAATATGCTGTATTATTTTCTGTCTTATACATGTCATGCCTGAATTTTGCTTTTTACCTGATGATGAATACCCATTACAGTGGTACCTCAGGTTACATACGCTTCAGGTTACAGACTCCGCTAACCCAGAAATAGTGCTTTTTGAGCTAGTGGCTGCCCTTTTAAATTTCCTAGATGGAAATGGAATGGCAGCCATCACAAAAAAGTGGTGGCGAACATTTCTGCTTCCTCTCTCCCTCTCTCACATACACACCTGAGACTAGAACAGTCTGAAAAAATAAAAAATTGCAGCTGCAAGCCTGACAAAGCTATAAAGAACCCCTCTAGGTCTTTCAGGCACACTTAAACATTGCCCCACTTCCTCCACATACAATTCAAAAATCCCGCCAGCTTGCCAGCTCCTTGGGCACATGTAAAGTAGTTCTTTGGCTTCCAATCAATGAATTTGTCCAATTTTTAAAGTGCTGGAGTACTCCATTGGGTTTGCTCCAAGAGATATTAACACAGCTACCCTTTTGAAATATATTCAATTCACGTTGAGTAGAGGGGGGCTGTTAATACAGAGTAGGAATTTCTTCCTTGAGTAAGGAATAACAAAATTAATTTCTTTAAAACTATTTAAATTAATGGAAAATAACAGTTATGTTCCTTTGATTCATCATCTATTTTTCAGAACCATTTATTGTTATTTTAACCACAGTGGTACTTCAGGTTACATATGCTTAAGGTTACAGACTCCACTAACCTAGAAATAGTACCTCAGGTTAAGAACTTTGCTTCAGGATGAGAACAGAAATTGTGCTCCAGCGGCGCGGTGGCAGCGGGAGGCCCCATTAGCTAAAGTGGTGCTTCAGGTTAAGAACAGTTTCAGGTTAAGAACAGACCTCCAGAATGAATTAAGCAGTTAACCTGAGGTACCACTGAATAACAAAGGCAAAGAAAACCTTGTGAATCAGCAAAACAAGGGGATTCTCGGATCACCTTGTGATTCATGTGAGCTGTATTGCAGTATTAAAAACACTATGAGTTTTACAGCTGTGGAGGAAACACAACATGAAATGAATGATATCTGGGCATGTACACTCGGCATAGAAGACAGTTTTTCATTTTTATGATGAGTTGTTTAGAAGATGGACATTCATCACAGTCAAGGGCGGGACTAGGAACAAAAGAGAGTGAAATAAGAGTATGTCATGGAAACAAAATATGGAGAATCAAGTGTCTGATTTGTCGCCTGGATTATTCTATCCAGCATGTTGCATTCGGCTCCTTAGCTTCTTCTGCATGCCATTATAGATGGGAACAAAATATGTAGGTGTTGTATTACACATCCTCCTCTGTGCCTGATTCATAGAGTAAATGTGGGTCTGTCACAGCTCATAGCTGCAGTCTCTGTCTCTTAAGTGCAAGAAATATAGGGATTTGTTGCATTCTGTCTGAGAGGTTGTCTGAGAGGTTTTCATTGTATTGATCAAGGGTACAACATGTCAGGAGAGCTATCTAAGGTAATGGCCATTGCCACATCTTGTGGTGTTGAATAATATAAGTTAACTCTGTCTTGAATGAAAGACAACTTCATTTTCTTCTATCTTGAATTATGCAGATGGTGGATTTATAGAAGTTAGTATTTGCATAATCTTCTGTCATGCTCTTCCCCCTTCAGAAGGACCTACTGGAAAAGTGGGCACTGCCTATGAAGCATTAGTCCAGGCATAGGCAAATTCGGCCCTCCAATTGTTTTGGGACTACAACTCCCATGATCCTTAGCTAACAGGACCAGTGGTCAGGGATGATGGGAATTATAGTCCCAAAACATCTGAAGGGCTGAGTTTGCCTATGCCTGCATTAGTCCAACTTCTAACCCAAAGATACTGTGAGAGCCTGCTACAATCCTGTCCCAGCTATGACATATGAGATGGAATATAAACTTGCAGTACAGAAACAGATAACTTGCTGAACACGCATCACCCCCAACTGACACTATATCATGCATCAGAGCAAATTTGCAATTGGTGTTTCTGACAATCAACAAGTTGGGAATTGACACATGCCCCTTCTTATAAGTGGTATGCTTCATCCTGTTGTTGGCAGCCAAGAGATTAATACCAAGACAATAATCCTAAGATTATTGTCCCTAATCAATGGGAAAATTGCAAGTCAGTACCTCTTTAATTAAATAGCACTGTTCATAAAATGAACCAAGTGAGGCCCATTCTCATGATCCTCTCTACATGTGGCAGTAGGGCTTTTGAGTCAATATTTGTTGACTCAAGTTCTGGGCCACAAACTACATGTGTGGGAAGAGGCCGTTGTGTGAATGTCACTGGGACCTACAGAAATCAGTGAGTTTGGGATGTTCTTCATACTGCTGGGCTGATTCCCCAAGAAGCTGCTCTACAGCAGGATACAAGAAGCCAATATGTCTTGAGTTCTGCATGCATTGTTTGCATGAGTGAGACATCCTAAATCAGGGGTCAGCAAACTTACCGTGCCTCAGGACGGTGTCTCCAGCGCAGGCCGGAGGGCGGGGGAGCACGTGTCCGTACGCGTGCGCACACGCTATTTCCGGCGCACTTCTGGGTCGGAGGAGCACCAAAAATAGCTTGTGCGCATGTGCACAGGCCTCCTCCAACCCGGATGTGCACCGGAAATGGCACTTGCACATGCGCAAATAACGCTAGTGCATGCGCACAAGCTATTTCTAGTGTTCCAGCTGCACAGCGCAGTGTCGGTAAGAGTGGGCAGCAGGGGTCACCGCAGGCTGGATAATGAGTCCCTTGGGCCTTATCTGGCCCATGGGCCTTAGTTTGGGGACCCCTGTCCTAAATGAATGGCTGCCATAGCTGGAAGTTGGCATATAATTGATTTGAAGCCACTGCTGCCACACACAAAAATGGTTCTCTGTGTGTGAGAGAAAGAGAGAGGACAGGCCCAGATACCATGCCTGTTACTGGGACCAGCCACTCCTCAAACTGCTAGATGCCAGCTTTTGTGCTGAGCATACCTTCTGCAGATGTGCCTGACTCCTGAGTGTTTATTCCCCAAACGCAACAGAGTTCTGCTTATGTATTCAGGCACATTTTACACCTTGAACCCTCTCAAGGCCATTTCTCACATTGCAAAGGGGGAAAACCTGTTTATCTATAACGAGTATACTCAGCACCAAGCTACAACCAGCTCCATTTCCCTGACACGTTACCATATGATCTGCATATTTGCAAACACTAGCCTTTCAACATTGATTTATCTGTCTGTTTGCATGCTTGGAACACTTGAGCCAGAAGTCACATTCTCTGTCTCTCTCCCTTCCCTGACTCCAGTGCTTCCTTTGCATTTTTACCCTTCCTAATATTAAATAACTGTTAATCCTCAGCCCAGACCCAAGAGAGACTTTTCCCCTCGTCCACTCCAATCATAGTCTGCCTGGATGAAAGGAGATTCTCCGAGGGTTTGGGGTTTTTTTTGAAAAAATTATCTGGTGCATGAAGAATATAATTATCAGGCACCCTAAATAACAGTTGGGATTTTTAATAGACCTTGTTAACAATGTTAAGCACCTGCAACTAATACATATGCCTGTTTGTGTGTATTTCGAAGCTGATGCAAAGAGACCAAACTGAATATAGCTCCGTGTACCACTATAAATATAGCATTTCAAAAGTAGCAAGTGCTTGCAACTTATGTAAGACCCATTTAAAATAACTCTGCATGTAAATGAATTACGTTTCTGTACAGATAAAATTTAGAAAGTATTGTTCTTCCTTTTTGCTTTTAATAGTCACACATAACACCGCCTCTCTCTTTCTTCACTTGTTGGGATGTGTGTTTTGCTTAAAAGAAATCAAAAGGGCTGATTGGAAATTGCTAAATACGCTAGAGGTGCCACATGCCATCTTGTTTCATGCTCTGAATGAAATTGCTCCTCATTTTCAAGGCTGGGGTTTTGATAGGTGTTGCTGTAGCTCCTGATTGCAGTTATCATTGTAATGGTTCCTTGATTAGTACTGGGGTGTTCCCCAACAAGAAGAAACCTCGTTCCTCAAACCGTTCCTCCTTCCTAGGGACCTCAGATGCCTTTTAAAATAATTACACGTGTATATTTTCCTCTTAATTACAATTGCTTGATTTGTTTTTCTGTGTTCTCTCTCTCTCTCTCTCTCTCTCTCTCTCCCTCTCCCTCTCCCTCTCCCTCTCCCTCTCTCTTACGGGTTCTCTATTATTATTTAGGTGGCACATTTTTTTTGTTCTAAGCACTTAATTATCCTCCCGAGATGCATTTCATTTATTCATTAACGCAGATCCTGGAGCCGTTGGTTTGCTTTATTTCTCCATGCTTTCGCATTAAAAAATAATATCAAAACTAATGATCCCAACCCGTTAAGATCTGCCAACCTGCTCCTCCTGTGTTGTAGCTTCTGTTATTGTTTGTCCGCTTGGATGCTCTGGTGCCACACTGAAAAAAGGTTGCAGGGTATTGTTAGGGTTCATTTGTTTGGCAGACAGAAGCTCCTTGAAAATTGGAAGGTAAACCGTGTCACTGGTTTGAGCCAAGTGTGTGCGCTGCTGACTTGAGAACAGAAAGCCACGTGGAATCCTCAAGGCAGGTGCCAAGTGCTCTGGCACAAGGCTTGCAGAATCCTGCTGTTTCTCGTGGATGGAGCTGGCAAATCCCGTTCTGTCCCACCTTCATCCTGTTCGAGGAAGGGCAGCTGTGCCACATGCCTGAACGACAGCAGGTAGCCCACAGAAAGCAGGGAGAGCAGTCCTCATGCTGCTTTGTCACCTTATGTTCCATTGTGTGACTCAACTGGCAACTGAGAGTGGGAGAGCCAGAGAGGAGGAGGAGGAGGGAAATGGGCAGGGGAAAAGTCAGGAATTAGGCAAATTCAGGCGTGGATTGGAATTTCTCTGGATTCATCATTCTGCATTTATCTCTCCCCTGTTCCCAACCCCAGCTGCCGTCAGGAGAATCAAGTGATAATACTTCTCTGTGGATTGGTGACTATTAAGCAAAGTTGCATAAAGCATGTATGTGAAGAGAAATTTCCACTAAGATGCTAATGAATTTTCATGTGGACTTCTTCTTTTTTCTTTTTTTAAGTGGAGAACTGAACTTGAGGAAATAGGAAAAAATGAGAACCAGAGAGGAACTAAAATTCCTAACTTGGGCTCACTTTGGGGACAAGGTGTTGATACATGGGACATGGTGTGTCCAGCATACATCCAGATAGTCCTTTGGCATTTTCTGACAATCCAGGAAGGTGGAACAGAAACATGTGAGTGGGGAGATATTCCCATCCACCCTTAGTAGAAAGAACCGCCAGGGGGAGGGGAGGACTTCTAGCCTGTATGAGCATGGAGGATGTTTGAAATATGTTGGATAGGTTGCTATATAATGGGGAATTATGGAATTGTAGAGTTGGAAAAGACCCTGAGAGTAATATTGTGGCATTCATACAGAGCCCCCGGTCATTTCACGGACTATTGACCTGTACACCACTGCTTTATTCTTCCGCTGCCACCAACCAGGCTTCTTCTGGTGAAATACTGAGTCTCAGTCAGATTGTAAAATCAACAACGAAGATTAAATTTTATTGAAGAACAAACAAGTTTTAAATATGTTCAGAATGGTTTCTCAAATGCACGCCCTTAACTAGATGTGGTACTGTCTCACAGTGTTACACTCTTCTCTCTCAGTTCTATCCCTGTCTCTCTCTCTAACTGTCATAACCACTATGTTCAACTTTTTCTGCCTTTGTCTGATCTTCACTCCTCTAACTCCCAATGGTAAACCCCTGGGCTGAGCCAGTGTGGTGTAGTGGTTAAGAGCGGTAGACTCGTAATCTGGTGAACCGGGTTCACATCTCCGCTCCTCCACATGCAGCTGCTGGGTGACCTTGGGCTAGTCACACTTCTCTGAAGTCTCTCAGCCTCACTCACTTCACAGAGTGTTTGTTGTGAAGGAGGGAGGGAAAGGAGAACGTTAGCCGCATTGAGACTCCTTAGGGTAAAGCGGGATATCAAATGCAAACTCTCCTTCTTCTTCTTCTTCTTCTTCTTCTTCTTCTTCTTCTTCTTCTTCTTCTTCTTCTTCTTCTTCAAAACCAGGTAGGCTCCGCCTCTGAGCTTTCTCATTGGTCAACCTACATTAACCATTTCCATCCCCCATGTACAAACATAATCGCAAGGAATGGGCAAACGCCACATCTATATTCCAACTCCCTGCAATGCAAAAATATGCAGTTGTCCCATACGGGGATTGAACCCACAGCCTTGGCGTTATCAACTCCACGTTCTAACCAATTGAGCTAGACCATTGTTTCCAACACACTATGTTTATTTTTTTAAGCATCCTAGCACCTGCAGATGTTGTTTGTGTACTGTCTCCACCCACCATGGCCAGTGGTCAGGGAAGATGGGGCTCCGGGGCTGAGGAAGCTTTAGAAACAGGCATTTTATTCTACAGGTCTTCTCCACAATCATAGATGCCAACTCCCTGGGGCCCTGGGGGCCCAAGCGCCCACAAAATTCCCCATGGAGGGGCCAGGCACCCACAAAATTTCAGTGCCAGTGTGATGCACGCTGCTTGGCACCCACAGGCACCCATGGTCTTGGGCCAAGTTGGCACTCCTGTCCACAATGGTAATTTGTTAATTTCCAAGCAACCTCCCATAGGATCCAGGTGAAGGCCCCATCTAACACCAGTGCTGCACCATTTTGGCTCCTTTGCTGCAGCTCACATTTCCCAGCAATGCCTGGTATACATCTCTTCTATCCCTCCTCCCTTTTCCAGAGCTCACAAATATCATCCCTTGATCTGTGACAGAAATCAAAGCAAATGCTTGCAGCAGCTTTTAAAGTTGATTATTCAGCAAGAATAAATGGAAAGCATTGGGAGCCCTGGGCAAGCATTTAGATCAGTTTGGGAGTGAATTATCTACCGATTCCCCGGGAGGCGTTTACATTTATCAGAGACTTGAGGGTGCCTTTCCCTGCCACGTTGTATTTCTTCCCCTCCCTCTTTCTCCCTGTGGCACTCCTGCTACAGAATCAGAAATGCTGCCATTTACCTCTGCACCAATAGCTTCCATGTCTTTTTAGTCTGTTTCTTTGCTGCAAGATGGGGGCGGAGGATGCCAGCTAGCATGCCCTGTCATCTGAAGCAGCTCAATTCAGCCCATATGGATGGAGAGGTCTGACACTGAGCGTCCTTCATCTCAAGCTAAATCATCATTCTGGAAAAGTGCAGGCAGTTAAGTACATGTCAAGGCAGTTAAATGGTGGTGAGAATTCCATTCAGTAATGGGAGCGTTGAAGTCTGCTATTGAAATGTCTCACTGAGTGGGCTTATGCCAGGAATTGGGAATGTGTGGTCCTCCAGCTGTTGTTGGACTGCAGGGTCCATCGTCCCTGAGTTGGTGAACTCTCCAGCCAACATGGCCAATGCTTAGGGTTGGAAGGGGATCCAAGGCTGGGCAGTGTTGGCAGAGTAGCTAAATTGCCGCTAGGAAACCAAATCATGTGCAGTACTGACTCTTTTCTTGAAATTAAAACTTGTTAAAATATTCAAAAGCTTTTGCTTGCAGAACATATAGCCAAAGAAGAATATATGCAAAGTATTTACATTCAGGTGCTTATCCAAGCATAGGCTTAGTTTTTCTTAGTTGAAGATTTCTGCTTCTTCCTTAAACATTCAAACAAACTGTGTCTTTCTCTTTTCAGTACTTGCACTCGGTCTTCTGTACATTTCCCAGCTAGGCCATGCAGTTCCTTCTGAGGGACTTCCACTTTCTCCTTCCAGCAGACTTCTCCTTATTGCTTCTTTGGGAGAACATCAGCTTCTGTACTACTTTCTGTCACATACATTCACACAGAAACATCAGCACTCTTCTATTGTGCTTAGAGAGAGCATTATCTAACACCGTCTCTTCTTCAGTGTTCATGGAGATGCAGCCATTACAATCAAGTCACTCACACACAAAGCAAAATTGAGAATGTAATAAGATACCTCCCATGTGACCAGAGTTAACCAATCACACAAGAGTTACTGGGGAACATGCCAGAATTAAACACACAGTAATACATTTAAGCGTTTCCAATTTTAGTAAATTAAATTGCTCTGCTTAACAGGCAGGGCTGATGAGAGTTACAGTCCAACAATATTTGGATGGTCACATTATCTCTGGCCTATACCCAGAGCTCTTCGAAACGCTCCAAGAGCACGCAGTTGACTCTCCTGACACAAACTTATCCTTACTTTGTCCCATATACTAGATAATAGAACATTCAGCATATTGAACAAAGCAGGTGTTCCTTTCACATTTCACTCTCACTTTTTCGGTTAGGGACCCTACTCTGTAGCATACTGAGCAAAGTGCTTAATCCATCCTTGCAATAGATCTCTTGTGCATGTGTGTGTGTGAATTGAATGTCTGCCCAAGGAATTGTCACAAAAAGGAGATCCCGCTGGGGAAATTGTTTCTGTGGTTTCATAATGGTGCTTCTGTCTCTCAGTGTCAATTGATTTTGGGGAGGGGGGGCATGACTTGAATTAATTGAATGGATAAGGGTGGCTGGCAAGCATGAAGCAAAAGAAATCTCTGCCCATCTCATCACTTTTGTTGCAGACCCTGCCTCTGTAGCATGCTGCGTTCAGGGACAGTCACTGATAATTGCATAAGCTCAGCCATATTAGTTTGGAGATAAATAAAAGTGAGACTTGTCTTGAATGGGATAGGAGTTAAAAGAAACAGGAGACACAAACGATGACATGTCTTTCCAGTAGAGTCAGAAAGATGCCTTGGAGGTGTGAATCGCCAACCATTTATAAGGCTTTTGTAAGTAAATGGACTGAATCATGCTGATTCAAGTACCAAAATAACTTGAAAAGATACAACTGAGAATTCTACCAAAAACACTAATGGGGTTCTTTTCATTTCTCTAAGGCAGGGTGTTTTGTTTTGTTTTGTTTTGTTTTGTTTTGTTTTGGTTTGGTTTGGTTTGGTTTTTGTCTTTGAGTTTATATGGCTAGATTTTCAAATGATAGCAAACTTGGGTTTTTTAAAACAAAACAAAACAAAACAAAAGGTTTAGCACCCAAAATGGGAGCTCTACATTTGACAGCGCTGAGCACCCAGCAGTTCCCATTGTATGGCAATAACATCTGACTATGCCAAGTGTGAACTGAATGCCTAAAAATCCAGCTTTTCTTAAGACTGGCCAGTAGCCATTCATCCTGTTTTGGCCCTTCTTCCACCAGCAAAACTACTTCACCAGAAGAGTCTTCCATTCCAGGTGTACTGGTGAAAAATGAGTCCATCCAGTATAAGATGATTTCTGTGAGCTGCCATTGCTCTCTATTGACAAAAGGTGAAAGGAGGTCATATTTAAAACTAACTGATCCTCTTAAGCAGGTATCTCCGTAACTGTGGTAGCAATAGTAGTAGAGTCTGGAACATAGTTGCTTAATCCTGCACATGAACTGCCTTCTTAATATGTAAAACATTTTTGGGTTTGTGGGTAGGATCTGGATTTGAGCCTTGGATTACCAGTTGGCTCTTCATGTTGTACATAATGCCTACTTACAAGCAAATTCTGTTCAACAGAGGTCCTTGCAATATTAATTAAAAGTTTTCTGTTTGCAGGTCCCTTCATTTTATTGCTTCCTGTTCAATATGGCTGATGAGTGGTGAATTGCACCTTATTTATTCAGCTTCTGTTCTCCACAAGAGGCTTTAATTACCGATTTCCTTGCATTTTCCCTTTTCTTTTTTATGCAGTGCAATAGCACTGTTTTGCTATAAAAGAAAGAAGGAAGGCAATGCCAGGAAAGTAGTTTCCTTGTAGCGAACAGAAGCTAAATAATTAAAGGGGAATTTATCACTAATTCCCCAGCCAGTACATAACAGAAAGCAATAAAATGGGCAGAACCTGCAAACAGGAAACATTTAATGGTAACAGTAGCCCTTAAAGTCTGAATAGCTGTTTGCCAGTCCACATTGAGCTGGTTATACAATTGACTTTTACTGCAAAACAAAAAAACCAAAAACCAAAAACCTACAAATCAGGTTTTTATTAAAAAATACAGGGAGTGTACAACACAGGGAGAACAACACAGAAAACACAAGACTGCAGCAATATTATTTAGATATTTTTATGTCTTCAATATTATTTATATTTGTTTGTATCTAAAAATCTCCATATGCATTAATAACAGCCTCTGAATCAGGCATAGCCAGCTTCTACCATTGGCCATGCTTGCTGTGGCAGATGGGATCTGTAGTTTGAAACAACTCGAGGACAATATGTTGGCTACCCTTATCTCTAAACTGTGGGCTAGCCTACTCCAAGCTCCCTACTTAACCTTTCAACTTGAATTGAATGCTTGACCACAGTTTCAGAGGCCCGATCTTCTAATTACATTCCAGTGTCAACCACCACACCTTGAAACTCAATTCACCTGTATCCACTAGAGCCATTTCACACACTATTCAAGGGCAAACCTGGATATGACACCAGGCCAGGGGTACACTTAAATAGGTAACTTCAGCCAGTCGTGACTCTCTGATGACTGTACTTCTGTTAAAACTTCTGTTTGTTCCATTCACATTTTGGTTTCCGGTATACACTTTAGATTTTTAGGGGAACATCTAAAATATTTAACATGTGTATTTTCCCCAATTCCATCCTATGACCAGGGGGTTCCCAAGCCTTATTTGCACTTAAGCTAACTTGAGGGCATCTTTTTCAATATATTGCATTCACTGTGTGACGACAGGTGGAAGAAAAGAATGTCGCCTCATAGGAATGGGGAAAACTGCAGTGCAATAAAAGTTTACACATCTGTATGCTAAGTCTGAACTCTGGGGCGAAAAACCCCCTCTGCTTTATTTCAATCCTCCCAGCAGTTTTGTTACGACTGAGCACATAACTCCTTTACTTATTTAGGAAACAATGTTATTGATCATGTCTGTAGCACAGATAAAGTACGCTAAGTTCTTTGAACTTTTAATTACATTCATTCTCATAGCAACCCTGCGAGGCAAGTTATTAATGCTCCTTCCTTTCTAGTGATTGGGGATTAAAGCTGAGACACATAGCAACTTGCTCAAGGCTACTTTGTATGCAGCATGTACTTGAACTTAGGATGCGTCCACACCAGAGTAAAATGTGGGCTGCAATTGCCTGCCTCCCCGTTAACATAATTGTGGGCCACATGATGTCCTCATTACCACAGTGTCATCCTGGACCCCAGCTCTTAAATGTGTTTTTTATCCTTTCTGTTTCATACTTTCCATACATTGGAAAAACCCTGCATTTAAAGGGGGAAAGTCTGAGACAACATTGGGTTGGGGAGGGTGTCATGTGGATGCCTTAATGAGGCAGACAAGCATGTGTGAACCCACATTTTGTTCTGTTGTGGACAAGGCCTAAGGCCCTAAAGTCTAAACTTGCATTGCTACACTGTTCCTGAAGGTGTAACTAGAGATAGGTATAGCCTTAAGGTCCTGTTGTAAGTGAAATTTGGCAAATCGGCTTCTGCCAAACTTCTGGAATCCATGCTGTGATCCATTTAGTAATTTTGGATGACAGCTTCAGGAGGCCCCAAAGCACCATCATTTCTGAAGGCCTTACTAACCTTGTGTAGAGGCCTACTATGACAATAGGGTGTCTACAAATCACCGAAGAGAGAGAAAAAATGTATCGCCAAAAATACATTGATTTGAATACAATTAGCATATGCTAATTTATATGTATAGATTTGAATTTACAAGTAATTCTGTAATGTCAATAGAAATACAGCACATCTCACGATGGTGAGGAATACAGTGACCAAATGACCTTTCCCCAAACACATTTAGTCTGCTATCCAGGTACTACTGTGGGCAGGCAACTTCAAGACCCCCTGCTCTTCCTTCTTAAACTGGACTTGGACTGGACAAGCCTTCAAATAGTTTAGTGTAAAGTATGGCTTGTGGCCATGCTATATGAGAACAATGCCTTTGTAATTACAATGAAACTTGCTGGATTTCACTAACCTACCATTTCTGTCCTGGAGTAGTGAATTCAGGAGTTGGGAAAGATGTTTAGACCTAGCCCAGTGTCCCATGTTCCTTGTTCCTGAAAGACACATAAAGCTCCAGTAGCCTAGGGGTTAGTAGTATTGATTCACAGTAACTGCTGCTTTATGCAGAAATGGGGAGAAAGAGATGTCCCAGGAACTGAAATCTAAAAAATCTATATGTGAGCTGGGTGGTAGATGGCAGTGAAAACAATGAGGCTGAGTGGGGTAGGGACCTGCAGTGTTACGTTTCTGTTTATTTGGGATTGTCCTTTTGAAAGGATAAAGATTCTGGCCTAATTCCTTTCTAACTCGAATGTAAATCAGGCGTAACTCTCTTGACAGCACTGGAGTCACAGTTATTATTAATATTATACAGCAGCACCGAGGAGCACCAACTGAGATCAAAGCTGTATCATTTCTCAATTAGACTTTCCACCAGGGATAACTTGTCACATCTCCTGCCACTGCTGCTGTCTATGAAATCCTATTAAGCCCTTGGTCTCAATGATATCTCGAGGCCACCATTTCCACAGGTTAATTATGTGTTCATTGCAAAAGAAAAGATGGAAAAAGAAACTCTGTTTCCAGTTTTAAAGAAAGTTGTTTTTGGCAGAGTGCAATTTAACTTTTGGGAATCTGTGTAGGTTACTATGAGATATTTCCTACAAGATAGGAAAGCATGGTTAGGTGGCTCACAGTCTGGCTATTTTTTAATTCACAGCTAATAAGCTAAAAGAGCAATAATCAACAAAAACATATTTTCAGAGAGATGTAAAATGTTATGTCCAGATATATTGCTCCCCAAGATATCCAGCATTTTACCAGTGACATATCACTGTTCACATGTCCCTGTCGTCTTATTCTTATGGGGTTGTGTGCCTCACTTTTTTTGGTGTGAATGTGTATACATGCACATCCATGAAATTTAGAGCATTGGGCAGTATCTAATGCACTCATTCCATTAGCCTAAGGATTTATACTTCCACAACAGAACTGTGCCCTTCTCCTCTCCTTCCCTCTCCCCCCAAATCTGCTCTGAAGAATTGGCGGAACTCCAAACAGATTGGGGGACCATGGAAGGAGAAGTAGAAAGATCCATTAGCAAGCAGAAATCATTGGGCTTAGTCACTTAGTGTTTGGATACAACCTATTATATTTACTCTGCGTGTGTGTGTGTGTGTGTGTGTGTGTGTGTGTGTGTGTGTGTACATATATAAAATCCTATGTGCAGAAGTGAACAAAGACATGCAAGCAAATATATGTCATTAACTCTGCCAAGGATGTCACATTCAATGAATCAGCCATTCCAAAACTGCTGAAAAGCTGGGATGGGATATGCATCACTTACTGTAAATTCCACTGGTTTGTGTGTCTCTGTGCCCATGCAGATTTAGGCTGCAATCCTGCACATAGCTAAGACACTGAAATCCCATTGAAATCTATTGCGGTCAATAGGATTTAAGTAGCTTGTATGCAAATGGCAGCTCTATGATTCTTCCAAAAGGTCCTTCCTCCCCCACAACCATCACACTAGTTTTTGATTTGAGTTCCTACTGAAATGAGGCTGCATTTTAATGTTGTATTTTAATCTTGCTTTTAAGTTGTATTTCAGTCAATTATTTTTATACCTGGTGTTAGCTGCCCTGAGCCCGGTCTTGGCTGGGGAGGGCAGGGTATAAATAAAAATTATTATTATTATTAATTACTACTACTAAACAAGAAGTGATGGGAAGGTACCTGTACCAAAAAGTGGTGTCAGCTTGAACTAGTTTTAGTGCTACACTTGCTGATTTGGGATGTTGCACCCACACCAATCCTATAATGTCTTGGAACTCACAGCATCCAACACAGGAACAATCAGTCCCCACATAACTTGTCAGTACCGGGCTTGTTAGCGTGACTAGCAGTCACAAGACCTTGATCTAGAAGCAGATTTTTTTTCATGGCTCATCGTTATTCACAACGCTCAGCAATGTTGATGCCCACCATTTTTCAAAAGAGCAAAAGCAGCCCTCTTAAAATTACTGTACATGTACACAGCCAGCCAAGTAAAAACAAACTTCTTGTTAAATGTTGATGTTTCTGCCTGCCTCCATAGAACTTTAGGCACTGGGTTAACATGGTCCTGTTTACAAGATACAGCTAACAGCAAGTGATTGCATTTTGAACAAGCTGAAGTTTCCAAACAGTCCTGAATGTAGCCCTATGTATAATTAATACATTGCAGCAATCTACGCTTGACAATAGCAGAGCAGAGCTGCCAGATCCAGTTTTTAACAGATCCGGTTTTCTTAGGAGAAGGCAATGTTGTCATAACATTGGAACCTAATAAAAGGCACTTCAGGCCAAGATTCCAAAGATTGTGCATAGATGAATCTATTTGGTGAAGAGGCTGTAATAAAAGGAATCCAGTCTCTTGTTCCACATATACATAAACATTTGAAAGATCTCTGTTGGCTGTGTTATTACATCACAGATGTATTTCTATCTAAAAGATAGGTGAGATTGTCATTTGACCTTGCATCATATTCTACTAAGGTGGGTTATCTTAGCAGCACAGAACTGAAAAGCAGGCCAACCTGCATGCCTTAACCACACCAGTCAATGGACCATATATGTGTTGAGCTAATGCTATTATAGGCTGCCTCAACAGAAGTATAGTGTCCACATGAAGGGAAGTATTAGTCCCGCTCTATTCTGCCTTGGTCAGCCCACACCTGGAGTGCTGTGTCCAGTTCTGGGTGCCACAATTTAAAGGGGATATTGACAAGCTAGAATGTGTGCAGAGGAGGGTGACCAAGATGATCAAGGGTCTGGAAACCAAACCTTATGAGGAACGGTTGAGGGAGTTGGGTATGTTTAGGTGAAAAAAGTTTGCTTTCTTCTGCTCCAAAGGGTAGGACCTGAACCAGTGGCTTCAAATTACAAGAAAGGAGATTCCAACTAAATGTCAGAAAAAACTGTTTGACAGTAAGAGCTGTGTGACAGTGAAATGGACTCCCTTCATTGGAAGTTTTGAAGCAGAGGTTGGATGGCCGCCTGTCATAGATGCTTTACTTGAGATTCCTGCATTTCAGGAGATTGGACTAGATGACCCTCAGGGTCCCTTCCAACTCTGCAATTCTATGAGCTAATAGTCTGGCAAGTCGCATTTTAGACATGTGGGGAAAATCAGGCTTATATTAAAGCCAATAATAAGAACATGCTTGGCAATGTGCAGCCTGTTACATCTCCAGTTATGTTGGAATCCAGTGTCATAGCATATTCTTATTCCTGTGAAGAATCTCAGATCCCAATAAAAAAAATCTGAGCTGATCAATGGGTTCATTCCCTAGTTGCTTGCTATTCTTTGTGATAAATAATGATCTAGACAGGTGGAAAGATTTGAACTGCATATAAAGGACTTGATGGATGGATGTTTTCAACCCCAAATGAAATGGGCAGGATAGATTCTGATAAATATAGAGATGGATGGATGGGTGGGGTAGGGTGGGGGAGATAGAGTTGGAGGAATTTCAAGATAGATTTTGTAGAAAAGGTGTACATTCTGGCTGGCTCAGATGAGGCAAAATGGATCAAATATATTCTTTGTAACGTGAAAGGCCATGCCTGTCATCACCCCAGCCAGAGTCAAAATCAGAAAACAATGTTACTAGACCTGGTTAGTGATCCACAGTCATGCCTGGGGTCTTTGGATCTTACAGGATCTGAAGCAGCAACTGGAGATTCGCACAGAAGAACTCTGGTGGACCCAGGAACATCCAGCCTAGCCAGATGGCCCTCCAAAGACCTATCCTTCCCCACCTGATATATCAAGAGGTCTACCAAGAGAATACAGATTGTCAAAGGAATGCTAGACTCCAAAGCAATGTGTGCGTCATTCTTTGCTGACTGGTCAGAGCTTTAGGCCAGGACTAGGCAACCTAAGGCCCATGGGCCACAAGCGGCCCATGGAGGTCATTTAACCGGCCCACAAGCCGCCCCCAAATCGAGCCGCCCACTCGGAAAGTCCTCACACACTGCGCTAAAGCGCAGAGACTCACTTCTGTGGTGCCGGAAATCACGTCTGCACATGCTCAGACGCCGGAAATCGCGTCTGCACAGACGCAGACGCCGGAAATCGCGGCTGCGCGCTTTCATGTGCGCGAGCGATCCAGCCCATGGAGGCATCTCTGCTGGAGTGAACCAACCCAGGCGAGGTAAACCTTGCTGACCCCTGCTTTAGGCTCTCTTCAGAGCCTGCTGGAATGTATACAGTAGGATTCAGTTCATTGAAATAAGTTCTCTGCCTGGGAGCTGTCCAAGTTCTGCAGACCTTGGGTCTGGCTGACTGCCTTACCTTGCATTGCTTTGTGCCGCCTGGTTTCACCATGCCAGCTCCAGAACAGATGTTTCCCTACCCTGATTGCTGCTTTTTGCCTCCTTCCTTGCCTCTGTATGGCTCTGTGCCTTGCCCTGTGCTTATCCTGCCAAGACAGGCCAATACCAAGCTTCTGGCGAGAGCATCTGTTGGGAAGAAAAGCTGCATTAAAACCAGGTGTGTTTATTAGTGCCACTCTCTAATTGACAATGAAGGAATGCACCATTAGCACAGATTGGGGAGGGGGGAATGTTGCCCTTTCATACGCTACATTTGTTTTCCACATGGTACTCATGATGTTCTTGGCTTAGAATCTTCTGGCAATGACATAAGCAAAGTCTCACCTTCATAACTCAGCACAGTTGGCTTGGTGTACTTTCCATCCAAAGACTGAGAGGAACAGGAAATCAGATCTGGAATCTACAAAGCCTGAGTTATCCTCATTCCTAAGATCCTTTTATTGTGAAGCATCAGGCCAGGTTGTCTTATGATTTCCATTTGTATAAGTTTCATGCCTTGGTCATGAACCTTTGTACTTCAAGGAAGAGGAATGATCATAGCTCAGTGATAGCACATTTGTTTTGAATGCAGAAGGTCGCATCCATCCCATACATTTTAACGCACCCTTATGCCACTTTTTTTGAGGGACGCAGGTGGCGCTGTGGGTTAAACCACAGAGCCTAGGACTTGCCGATCAGAAGGTCAGCGGTTCGAATCCCCGCAACGGGGTGAGCTCCCGTTGCTCGGTCCCTGCTCCTGCCAACCTAGCAGTTCGAAAGCACATCAAAGTGCAAGTAGATCAATAGGTACCACTCTGGCGGGAAGGTAAACGGCATTTCCGTGCGCTGCTCTGTTTCACCAGAAGCGGTTTAGTCATGCTGGCCACATGACCTAGAAGCTGTACGCCAACTCCCTCTGCCAATAAAGCGAGATGAGCGCTGCAACCCCAGAGTTGGCCACAACTGGACCTAATGGTCAGGGGTCTCCTTTACCCTTACCTATGCCACTTTTAAGGTCATGGCTTCCTTCAAAGAATTATGTGAACTGCCGTTTCTTAAGGAGGATGGTAACTGGGGGGTTTTGTGAGGGGTAAACTACAATTCCCAGAATTCTTTGGTGGGGGGAGCCATGAGTGTCAAAGTAGCATAAATGTGCTTTAAAGGTATGCTGTGGATGTGATCCTAGGCTCAATCCTTGGCAGTTCCAAATATGGCTGGAATTGTCTCCAGTCTGAAAACCCTGGAGAGCCATGGCCAGTCTGAGCTAGATGGACCAATGGTTTGGCTCAGTATAAGACAACTTATGTTAACATATGTCTTCCTATGTTAAGCAGCATTTGTGTGGATCATCTAGTCAGCTTCCAGTACTGCTCTGGATTTAGTGTGCTCAGTGCCATTTTTCTAGAAAAAGAGGTGCTGGAAGTCACCATGAACACCTCCCTTGTTCTCTTAGAATGGCAATGGCTCCCACCTAAGAGGTGCCGGAACTGAGTTCTGGAGAGTTCTGGCTGAAAAAAAGCCCTGAGTGTGCTGCTGGTACAGCAAAGATTACACATGCCCAGCTAAAAGCATTCTAAAGCTTCAGTCTGAGTCATACTTGCTTAGAGAATATGTTCTAGGACTTACTTTGGAGTAAACATGCATGGGATGACACTGCATGTGAGCACTGAAAATTCAAAAGCTAAGTACTATCCCCCCTCTCAATGCTTCTGTGCTGCATGGAGAGTGTGATCACTGGCCAAACAGGCAGAAATCAAAAGGCAAAACTTGCCCCTCTTCCGCTCTCTTGTCCTTGGCTTTCCTAGGTCATATCCCTATTTGGTGTTATTAGCTCCCATCTTCCACAACATGGGAGTATTGCTGCATCAAGTAGCCCATGCCCCCATTAGTGTATGTTCCTACCCTGATAACTGCACATGCAGCATGAATGTAGGTTGGGCGGGGGCTCCGTGCATATAGTTGAGCACATGAAGGCTTTTCCAGAATCTGGAACCTTGATTATTTAGGATTCCAGATTCTGAGGAAACATTTAAACATTCAACTGCATGCACAAAGCCTCCCTTCCTTTAAATATATTGGTAAGCCACCTCAATAGATTTGGCTGGTAGCGTGTAGCTACACCAGAATAAATAAATATGGAAGCCAGTGAGAAAGCTAAAGGATAGCTTTGCAGCACTCCATAACATCTGCACAGTTTAGCTAACAGTAAATCAGTTTGTCCTGATTTTTGGCTAGCTCAGAGGATCTACTCTGCATTCAGAGGATCCACTCTGCAATGATACAAAAAGCCAGGAGGAGTCAGAACAATGTAAAAAACCTCATAATCCATGCCTAAGCTTCTCTGTAATACCTTTTCTCCCGCTACATAGAATTCTGTGCTGCATTTCTTTCTTTCTGTATGTACATTGCTTCTCAAAATAGTAATATCAGATCAAATAAAAAGAGATTTATTGCTATGGAGAAGTAGCTTTCCTACAATCACACAGGGAACCAAAGCCCAACTGGCACTTTCTCTGATCCCTTAAAAAATGCATTGTGCCCAGTTTAATGTCTTCATGCTGTCTTCATCACTAAAGCATATCACAGTGTGTCTGCCATGGGTAAATTTCATTTATTTATCTAAGTATAACCTGCCTATCCAGAGATGTGGGTTACAAACCCCTCCCCCACAAAATATTAAAAATTAGGAAATATGACACAATAATGATGCGTGCCATTAAATCTTAGGGGAATAGATTCTCTCCCTCTCCCTCTCCCTCTCCCTCTCCCTCTCCCTCTCCCTCTCCCTCTCCCTCTCCCTCTCCCTTTTTCCCTCTCCCCAATTCTAAAAGAAGCTTGAACTCTGGTAAGGCTCAGGAGGGAGAAAATTGAAGGATTACTAATAATGCCTTCTTGTTCAGATTTGGGGATGGGGAACCTGTGGCCCTCCAGATGTTGTTGGACTTCACCAGCCCCAGCCACCATGGCCAATGTGATTGGGGTATAAAACTGGGGAAGTCTCTTAGAATCATAGAGTTATAAAATTATAGAGTTGGAAGGACCCAAAGGATCATCTAGCGTAACCCCCTAAATGCCGGAGGTGGCTCACACATTCATATACATCACTTTGTCTCTTAGCACTGGCTGCCATGTGGCTGAATAAGTAAGCATATTTCAATTGACATTGGGCAATATTAATGAAGGGCAGGCCCTCACTACCATTCAACATCAGAAATGATTCCAGATCACACTGCAAAACACCCTCCAAATGTCTGGCAACATAATCATCACTTACCTTAATGCAGTAGCGGTGTGGGTGGTTTATGGTAAGTGCCAAAGCAGAGGCTCTGTTTGGCCCTCAGTTCTGATATGAACATACACTGCACTAGGAACCATGGGAATTATAATTCTCATGGTTCCTGATATCCTGAGGCATTGCTGGACCCACCCATTGTTGCAGGAACATCTAGGGATGTTAGGAACCATGGAGATTATATTTGCTGTGGTTCCACTGGCCCATGATTTTGCTACTTACATTTGCAGAAGCATCTATAGTCTGATGGAACTGTTTCTGAAGCCACCTCTACTGCTTCTCCCTGCCTTGAATTGGTTGAAGAGCAAGATACTGGGGATGGCTCCAGTGTTGTCAGGAAGGAATCCAGACTCTAAAAGATTTTGAGCCTGAACCTACATAGAACCCAGGGATGGACTCATAAAATTCAGTGGCTCTGCCCTGCTACTAAATGATATGAAAGTTCTGCCTGTGGTGATTCATGATTTGGGTAAGCAAGAACGATATGGCCACTTAAAGTGCAGGAAAATATGCACCCTCAACATATGTAAAAGTGTTTCCAAAAATGGGCTGCTTTAACTTCCTACTTTTTAAGCCTGTCCAGGACCCTTCCATTAACCTGTCCTCTCAATTTTTTCAAGGCAGGCTTACAGCTGAAGGATGGTCTGGTCAGTGCTCAGGAATGTAATGTAGTCAGTAACCATGGCAACGAGAAGGGATTTGTCCCTGCTGCAAAACTTTGTCTTCCTTTAAATACTTCGACATGCTAGTTCCCCTTATTCTGGTAGATTATCTTTATGTACTTGTGGAGATACTTATGTGTACTGCTAGGATCTGTGGTGTGTGCACATGTTTCTGCATTCTTGCACATACAGAGTTAGTGTGGATCTAACACTAAACCACAGTTTAATGTCATGATAATGAGCCTAGACAACCAAAATGAGCTAGGAGCAATTCCCCTAAAAGGGTAGGGTTGTGGCTACTTGGTTTGCCAATAAAATGAGAGTAAAGTGGGTGTGACAGTGGTATATGCAATTACACATGGAGAAAGTGGAAAGTGTTTCCTCGCTCTTTCATAATACTAGAGCTCAGTGTCATCTAATGAAGCTGAATGGTGAGAGATTCAGGACAGCAGACAGTTAAAGTATGGAATTTGCTTCCATAAGAAGTGTTGACAACCACCAATTTAGATGGCTTGAAAAGGGGATTAGACATATTTATTGAGGATAAGGCTATCAATGACTATTAGCCATTATGGCTATATAGTGCCTCTGAATACCAGTTGCTCAGAACAGTAACAAGAAGAAAGAGATATTGCCTTCATGATTCCTGCCTGAGGGCTTCTCATAGGTATCTGGTTTGGCCTCAATGGGATACAGGATGTTGGACCAGATGAGCCCTTTGTCCGAAACTGACAAACTGCGGTTAATCTTAACTATGGTATGTGAAAACAATCCAGCTTCAAACCATAGTCAAACTGTAGTTTCGTAAACTGGTTTTCCCCAGAAAACTCTAGTCAGATTAACTGCAGTTTAAGGTTTAACTGCAACACTAAATTGTAGATGTGCTATAGTTTGTCCATGTAATGGTAAAATGTGGTGTGGAATCATTACATGTGAACCAAGCCAAAGCAACATCACTCCAGGCCCTTTCAGTCGGGAGCTGGATATCAGTTACAAGTGTGAAAATGCATATATTAACTATATCGGCTAATGTAAAAGGTTAAGTTCAGACAACTCCACTCAAGGAAACTCTGAACTTAGAAACTCAGGAGAGAGTTTTAGCTTCATACAGGAAATCTGGCAGCAAGAAGCTAATGTCATCTTCTTTCCATATGTTTTGATTCTATGGAATCTTTTTTGCTCCAACCTCTGAGCTGACATTTCCAAAGAGAAGGATGAATAAACTCTTAGAAATAGATTTTGGAAATAAATTCGTCATGGGCTCTTGATTCTTGAGAGACTGAATATAACACCTCCCTTTATTAATGTCCCTATAAGTGGCGGGTTTTTGATGTTTCAACATGACTATCAGGTGCATTTACCTAATTCTAATGCAGTATGGCAGGTATCAAGAAATCTATTAGATACAAGAGGAACCGTTTGTATGTGTGTTGCATTAGCCAAACTATTTTTTAAACAATATTTTTCAATAGAGAAATAGCAGTAGAACAATATCCAGTAAAAATATACATACATAAATGCAAAATAAGGTTTGAGTTGCATGTAGTTTCTGGACTGGAGGTTGCCCACCTGTGTCATTATGGGTTGGGGCTTGGTGAATCTCAGCTGGGAGGGCATTTCACAGGGTCAGTGCCCCCACCCAAAAGGTCTTACTACTTTCTTAAGGGACTACTTCTTACCAGGAGCCATGGCTGAGGAATTCAGAAGAGGGCATATGATGAGGAAAGGACCATGCAGAGCAGAAGAAATGGAAGAACACAGTCATTAAGGTATCCTGATCCCAAGTCATTTGGATATTTAAACATTAAAACTAGCATCTTTAATTGGGTTCAGAAAGAAACAAAATGCATATAATCTATTTTGGTGGCCTTTTCCCAGTCTGTACTCTGGCAGAATGCATTTTGCATTAGGTGCAGTTTCTGAACACTTTACCAGGGCAGTCCCATGTAAACAAATCCAAAGAAAGAAAGAAAGAAAGAAAGAAAGAAAGAAAGAAAGAAAGAAAGAAAGATGATAATCATATGCACAAACCTAATAGAGGATACTTTGCCTTCTGTTTTTGTACATGAAAGCAAAGCAGTTTTGCTTTCTGTGGATTAGGAAAAAAATCTTTTTACTTTTTTTGAGAGACTTGCATCGGTTATGGTGGAAGAAGATTCAGGTGAGGTTAAACATAAATGAGAAAGCTCCCTTGTTTGACGTGTGTGTGAGAGAGGGGGGCCTGCTGCCATGTGACATCTGCAGCCATGCACAAATTAGCTCTGCCTGCTGGCACATTTTCTTGCCACTGATTATTTTATATCCCAGTAAACTTACCATAAGTGGAAGGCAGAAAACAACAGAGCGGGGAGGGAAAAGATTCATACGGAGAGAAGCGAAAAAGGCAACATCAGTCTGCAGAATTCCCTGCCTTGGGAAGATTCAGAAGCAGCCCCTGGAGCTGTTTACTGAGAGCAGTTTATTTTATGAATATATTACAGCTGAAATTATAATATGGAATTGGGAGAGGAAGAGTAACATTTTACTCATCACACTGTGAGCCAGAGAAAAGATCCTGTATCTACTTCCTGTATTTTTGCCTCTGTGCTGATTTTTTAGGCAGGGTCATTAATGAGAGGATGAAGTTGTAGGGTATTGGCAGCCATTGTGGTGCCTTGTTGCTCCCATCATCCCTGACCATTGCCCATAATGGCTGGGGTTGATGGAAGTTGGAGTCCAACATTTGGAGGGCATCACTTGGCTACCCCTGTTGCAAGGTGATGTCACATGCCTTGGGGAATGCCGTTCCTTGCCATGCATTGACTAGCCTTGATTAAAGGCATTCCATCCATTGGTCGTTGCAGAATTAAATGGGATAATGGTGGCATAGAGGCATTGGACAGTTAAAGAAATTGAAGTCAGTTTATGAGTTTACATCGATGAATACTGGAGCTAGTTAAATCTGCAAACATTTGTAGATGTGTACAAATAGTAGAGGGGGGAAAGAACATTTTCATATGATTTGTGGACATGTGACTGCAGCCACCATCTTAGAAGATGCGCTCTCTCCTGTGGGGAAAAGAAGAGCGGAATACCTCTTTCAGAAAGTGGATTTCAGTTTGTGCAAGTATATGTATTAAAAAATGGTTTGCCTGACCAATTGGGAGCTTATTTGCAGTTGCTCAAAAGGTTTTTGACTGAAAAATCTCATTAAGCATCTAAATATTGCTTGCAACCCCAAAGTAGGGCAGGTATGTATTTTTGGAGCCACCTTCACAATAATACACCCCTTTCCACAAGTTTCCTAGGAAAGGGGTGCATCCTACCTAAACTCCTTATGCTTCCGAAACCTTCATCACTCTATTAGCCTCTCTCTGTTAAAGTATCTTTATTACCTCACCATTTCCCCCAAATTAGCAAAGCTCATTGTAAAATCTTAAGAAGATTCCTGCTACCTAGTTCGGACTGGAGAATCCAGTGGAGTCTCCAGATGTTGCTGGCGCTGCAATATCCTGACCATTGGCCATTGCTGCCTGGAACTGTTGGGAGTTGGACAACATATCACAGGTCACCTGCCTCTGATCTAGTCCATCATCTCTAGCTATCCCAACTTTATGCCTCCAGGAAGCCTACAAGCAAAGCATAAAAGCCACAGCCTTCCCCATCTGACAATTCATCAAATTAATATTGGCATTGTTTGAGCATGCAACTTTAATTAAATGAAGTTTGCTATGGATATTGAGAATGGATCTCAGATCTCTATTCTAAAATTCAATTCATATTTTTTTCTGACTGGCTCTTCCAGAGATTTGGGGAGCTTGCTGTAACCTGGGAAGTTTGCCAGTAATTTGTTTTTAAGATGAAGACATTTTAAATGGAGTACTGCCCACCATGCTGTTTCTACTTTAGAGCATGAATTTGTAAAAACTGCATGATTCTCATACTACTGAATGACTGGGAATAAGCTACTGGTATGAGAATAGAAGCTCTGCTTTGAGGAAGAGCTGTAGTACCATGACAGAGTGCATACTTTGCATGTAAAAAGAATTAGGTTCAATCCCTAGCATTTCCAGGTACAGCTGGGGAAAGACTCCTGTCTAAAATTCTGGGGACTTGTCCCCATTCAGTGCAAATAATCCTGAACTGGATGGATGAAGACGCAATGCCATAGACCAGGCAGTCTCTACAACATCAGGGCATATACTTCGTATATGTGAAGGGAAACTCATTATTACAGATGGATAGGCTTTCATGCTCACTGATGGTATCGGACGTTAGCATCACATTCTCCCATACCCATACAGGCGAGCCATTGCTGTAGTTGCCTTGCCAATGCACTTGTCCAGCTCACAATTGAGGAAGAGATGGCTGGTTATGGTGGAAACCAGGTAGACAAAATTGTCTACCACCTCAAGCGTGTGTTCACCAATGCTGATGCATGTAGTGCTGGCAACATCTTGACCCAAGATGTTTGTCTTCTGCAGGCTGATGGTAAGGCCGAACTCCCTGCAGGCTTGGGCAAAATGGTTGATGAGTCTCTGTAGAGCTTCTTCGGAGTATGCTGTCAAGGCTGTGTCATCTGCAAACACCTCTCTGATAAGAGAGGGTATCCACCACACTTTAGTCTTGGCACAGAGATGTGCCTATGACTTTCCATTGAAGTCACTTCAAATAGTGTTTTCATGATACAGCATTCTCCTTTATTTCTTTCTCTCTCTCTTTCTTTCTTTTTTTTTTTTTTTTTTTTTTTTGGTATTGGCCTAGTAGAGCATAGCAATGAATAGGACACATCTAGGCTGCTTCCCCTAATCCTGTACTGGTTGTTTACATAGTCAATGCAAACCTGACTTAACAGAAGGGAAAGGTAAATATGGGTGTTGTGTAGTGAAATAGCTGGGAGGCTAACAAGCCTCTGTTTGAACATCTAATTAGATCAGAGTAAACTTTCTGAATAACAAAGTTACAGCAGCATTTTCCCCTGGAGAGCCTGGATCTTGTCAGGGATTGCCGCTTGATTCCTATCTACATAATTCTCAATAATCCTTAAAACTGACTCCAGCAAGGAGGTTCATTCCACAACTCACTGGATTTAATCCATCACTTTCGGTTATCTAACAAAGCGAATGGCACAGACAGCACAAGAACACATGTAAAGCTGGAAGGCAGAAATAAAATGCTAATCCTACCATATGCTTTCAAGCCATTTTTAAATGCTCAGCTTGATGTCTCTTAAGAGTAAAGGAACATGGTTTTTCAAGAAATGGTCCCAAAAAATCCGATCCATTCCGTGTGTGCATGTGTGTGTCTGCGAGAGAGAGGGCTACAACATTCATAAGTAAAGCTTAGAATACCACATTAAGACCACCTGGATCTCCAAGTACATGGAATGCCCCCCACCCTGCCCCCCAATCAACAGAGTTGTGCTTGCTTACAGGACTACATATATTGTAGACCCACTTCAGAGAAAGTGATGGGGAATAAGAAGGTGCATGTGATCAGTTTGCCAAGACTGTGGATGGTGATACAGATTCCCATGTGCACTGCAAAATCATTGAGAAAGCATATTTGCATCAATAGAATGGGTGTGGGTCACATTGGATGTCTAGCCTCTGGATCTCCATTGCATTGCAGGTGCTCATCAGATCTGTGCATGGATCTCCCGTGCTGTAAAAGACTCCATATGGCAGAGAGAGAACAATTAAGAGTGCTAATAGGTTGTGGCATGGCATGGCACATGGCGCAACAGGTCAATTGACTGGTTCTGATCTGATTAGCACCCAGATGAGAAATGGCCTGGGGATCATTTCACTGTATGGGTTTCACTGAATAAACCTGGGATATAAATGTAATAAAACAGTGTTTGCCCCCTATCTGTTTGGGCATCTAAGTTAGTGATTCAGCTCTATAGGAAACACATTTTCCTCATTTAAAGGGGGCATAGGGCTACACACTTGGGTGGGGGCCTTAGTTTGGGCACTACTGAAAGAAAATCCATAAACCTTTGAGTGCTTAGTATCCCCAACTTCATTTCCAAATCATTGTGCAAGATAACAAAAGAAGCTGTTGCCTTTGCCCGTTCTGCCTGACAATTTGTTTTAGCAAATGTTCTTCAGGGCGCTATATTGTAGCTATTTTGGCATTTGCTCTGGAGGAATATCTTTCTGAAGTATGAATTTTGTGTATTATACATAATGGTTTGTAATTTCCATATCAGAGCATTGGCTTCTCTTCTAAAAGAGTTAAATGCAGTTGAGTTTAGTCACAGGAAGAAAGCAACAGCAGCAGGAGCTGCCAAAGGATATTAAAGCCAAACTTAAGCAGCATTCCATTTTGAAGACTAACTGATTTTAGCTCTCTGTGTGTGACAACAGTGTATGACCAGTACTTGCAGAGTTCCATAGGACAAGGTCTCTTTTTTGATACTGTAGTTATTCTCTTGTTGCTGTTAAAAATGCAACATGTAATTTCCAGTAATTCAACATATACTGCTTGATACTGCTATGTTTGCATTATTGAATATTCCAGTGCTAAAGACAATCATTTCCCAACATCCCCATACACAAGAAAGAATCTGACAGTCTGTCTTCTTTATAGAATCATAGAATCATAGAATCATAGAATCATAGAGTTGGAAGAGACCACAAGGGCCATCGAGTCCAACCCCCTGCCAAGCAGAAAACACCATCAGAGCACTCCTGACATATGGTTGTCAAGCCTCTGCTTAAAGACCTCCAAAGTAGGAGACTCCACCACACTCCTTGGCAGCAAATTCCACTGTCGAACAGCTCTTACTGTCAGGAAGTTCTTCCTAATGTTTAGGTGGAATCTTCTTTCTTGTAGTTTGGATCCACTGCTCCATGTCCGCTTCTCTGGAGCAGCAGAAAACAACCTTTCTCCCTCCTCTATGTGACATCCTTTTATATATTTGAACATGGCTATCATATCACCCCTTAACCTCCTCTTCTCCAGGCTAAACATGCCCAATAACAATGCAACGTGGAATTGCAGCAGACACGTTGCCGTGATAATAAAAACTACTAAGGGAGTACTTATAAAAACAATACATTGGCAAAGTACTTAAGAGTATTATTGCCATGCATTATTTATGTAGCACCATCAATGTACAAAGTACCTTACAGAACGACATAATAATTGCCATGTGTAGGTAACTGCTGAACTATACTTCATTACTATGGATAATGATCTATAAAAGGACAGCTTGTAATCATTGGTTATAGATGGCAATGGGATCATGGGGACAACAACAAGAACCTGCCATTGTCTAGGTGTGCATAAACTCTCTGGCATAAATGAGGTGCCAACTTTGCTCCATATAATGAATGCACAGGGTAAAGTGTTTTTGCTCTTCAACCAAATACTTACAGATATAAAGCAAATGGTTAGTCCTAGGCTAACCACTTCTGCAGTCCTCCCCAAAGAGGAAATGCATCACCTAAAAAAGAGGGGACATATTTGCATATACTGATTTATATATAGATGCAAAAAGTAGAATAGAATAGTAGAAACACCATATACCTTGCCATCATAGGGAATACTGTGACCAGTGACCTGGTGCCTGCTCAGTCTACTGTCCAGGTACTAACTGCTGGTGGACAACTTCAAGACCCCTGCTCTTCCTTCAGATGCTTCTTTAACTTTAAACTAGAGTTGGACCAGACACTATTTCAAATAGGACTCACCTTCAAATACAGGGCTCTCTTCTGTAAAGTGGTGCAGATGGTCACCCTAGTTGACCCTGGTGGAGTGACTGGTGAATCCATCACACCAAGGAGCAGAGAATGTTCACAGTGCAGAAACAACTCAATTAAACACTGATTGGGGATATATAACAAACCACGCTTTCCTTTCTGACATTTCATTTTACTATATCTATTGAATTTTTCATTAAGCTGCTTGTCTTTAGAATCTAATTTTAAAGAGCAGGCGTCAGAAGAGAGCGAACGATAGATCCAATCATAGGCACAATTCATCTCCAAGGACAGAATGCACCTGTGTTAAAATTTTGGCAAAAACACTTTGGCAGTGCCACTCTACTATGATAATTCCAAGACCAAAGGCTATTCTCAGAATGTGGCAGGCAGAGGGAAGCTCTGTAAGAAGCCAGTAGACTATAAGGGATGTTGATTTAACCTGCCCACACTTGGAAAAACTACTTCACTAATCTGGTAGACCCTCTGTTCACAAATAAATAATAATTGAGATGTATTTTTCAATATGTATGAAACGTCTTGATTGTAATGCAGGGGTACAGCAGTGCAGAGGTGGTATCTGTAATGTCCTTAACACAATTCAAAACCACCTAGATGTGTGAACAACACACTAATACTCAAAGGTTACCACCTCCATGTGCTACCTCATCAGAAGTCTGGCCAGGGTGATTCATGCATTGAATCTCAAGACTCAGTCATTGCATTGTGCTCTTTTGCCTTGGGCATGGTATGAAGGCTCCAACTGGTTCAAGATGCTGTGGCTTGACAGTTGATGGGGACAGACTATTGCCGGCACATGTCTCTGGTGCTCAAAAGCTTGTACTGGCTGCCCTTATGCTACTGGGCCAGGTACAAAGTTCTTATATGAATTTACAAGGCTCTTAACAACTTGGGTGCAATATGCCTCAGGTTACTGCTCCGTTACATCTCTTCTCAATCATTACAGTCTTTGGGAAAGTGAATTGCTAGTGGTCCTGCATGCTCCCCAGTTCTGATTTGCTTGTGAGGCATTTATGCCTTCCCAGTAATGACTTGTTCATCTCACACTTCTCAGTCCATTTCCCCATCATGTTCCTAACTACAAGCAGTCTGTTGTTTTTTAAAGTGGCTTTGTTGTGCTAAGGCGACAGAGAGCTTTAATCCACTGTAAGTATTTCTGGTATGTGCTTGAATCCCATTCCCACAAAATAGTGATTGTCTGGAGGCAACCGAGTAGTTTTGCTCCTGGAATGTCTCACTTCTTGGGTCATTGAGGAGCACATAACAATATTTTCATAGACTCCAGACATCTAAGAAGGTGGAAAAAACACATGTCCTCATTATGTTGTGTTTATGAGTAGTGTACCTAGGTTGCAACCTAGATATTCATGACAAATCTTTACAGTTCTTGATTCTTAATGAGCAGGAGATGAGGTTACTGGGACTTCCATTGCCCATTCCACCTCAGGACCTTTCACCCATCTCTTCTACTGGACTCTAGCTGTAGTAAAAAATGGGTAAGAATGGGGTAGATTAAAAAGACTGGACGTAGAATGGCCTGGAAAGGAACAAGAAGGAGAAACTGTGGCTGTACTTCATTGGAGATTTAAAGGAAATAGCATGAATTTTGAGTTATGATTTGACAAACTTATTCAAGGGGACCTGGCGTAAGTGGCTAGCATTTGTGTGTAGTTTCTTTAAAAATATGATTCCATTCAATTTCCATTCATTTCAGGTACTGCATAAACTAATTGGGAGCAAAGAGTGATGGAAATTGTACCATGAATGGTCAAGGTCTCCGTCACTAGTGTGAATAGAACTGTAAAGGGGCTTCATAACTTTCCTTACTATTTTAGGAGCTGGAAAATAAGGTTAAGTGGAAATCATTGCCGGTTTTCAAACCCCTGATGTCTGAGTAGAGTTCAAGGAAATAAGCTGGTGGTCCTTGTTTATTCACCACTTGGCTACTATAGATCTATTGAGATTAACTAAAGAGAGAGACTTTCCAGGGACCTTTTTTTGACACCATAGTTCTTTTGCGTGCTGGACTATAATTGCTTCTGCTGTTCAACAGTGGGTGAGGGGGTCTCTTTTTGCCTCTGGCCCTGAAGTGTAGCTGTCAAAGGCTGCTGTGGAAAGAAATTGATATTTTGCATTTAAACAGTGCCCCACATCTCCTATTCGGACACTTCAGAAGGCTTCATAAATACGAAGCTTCAATGGTGTCAGCTTCTAATGTGATCATCCTTATATTGCCAGGGCAGAGGCATTGAGGGAGATCTCCCCATGGATACAGAAGCAGACAGCACAGTGAGGTTTGAAGTAGTGGGTCTTACAGGAGATGGGTAGCTGCTACCAAACTCTTCAGCACCACTTCTTCTCCTCCAAACCTTGATATTGTTGTTGTTGTTGTTGTTGTTGTTGTTGTTGTTGTTGTTACTAGTTGAATGTATATCCCACCCTTCCTCCCAAATGAGCTTAGGGCAACACACACATCAACATTTCAAAAACAACAAAAATCGTAGGTGCCTCACACATCTCACATTAATAGGTGTTACAAGGGAGAAACAAGATGCAGAGTTGTTGTTTCTGACTGCAGCTACACATCTGCAATAATAAGTAGTTTTGCCTTGATTTGAGAACTGATTCCAGTAGGATCAGATCCCTTTCCCTTGCTCTTTTGATGCATCTTGTTTAGTTGCATTGTAAACCACCACTGTTGGACCTACCACTTTGCTTTGTGACATGTGGCACACATTCAACCACATTCAGTAGAAAGATCTAAAAAGGACCTCCATGTGTTAAACTTCCCTTCATCTATCATTATTTTCACTGCCGTTATTATTTCCATTATTTGGAAAATTCAGCTGCCTGCTACAGCATCCAGCTGCTTTGCAGTCAAAGAACGTGGATGCCAGAAAATCATATCACACCATTTTTCTGCAGTCTATATTGATTTCCAGTTTGATGCCTGGAGCAATTCAAGAGGTTGAGTTTAATTGCTAAAGAGCTGTGATGTTTGGGACCAGGTTTCGAAGTCACCTCTCCCACTGTGTTCATCAGAGGGTTCATTGGTCAGAATGGAAGGGCTGTTGCTGAGTGGAAGAGCGCGCCCAACTTCTCTTCCTGCCACCTCCAGGTCAGGCTGAGAAAGAACTTTGCTTTAAAAACCCTGGAGAGCCACTGCGAACTATTGTTGATAATACTGAACTGGATAGGCCAACGGCCTGTCTGACATGGTGTAAGGCAACTTCCTGATAGTCTTGAGGTGGTCATTCAGAATGGTCCAGAAATTATGTCTTCAGAGCAGGGGTGAGAAAACCGTTGTCCTCCAAATGTTGCTGTACTACAGTTTCCATCATCTCTGACCACTCGCCATGTTTGCTGAGGCTGATTGGACCTTGAGTCCAATGACACCTGAAAGATCAACTGTATCCTACTCCTGCATTAGAAGATGCTTAGTAGGGTTGATTATAGAAATAATAATAATAATAATAATAATAATAATAATAATAATAATAATAATAATAATAATAAATTTATTATTTATACCCCGCCCATCTGGCTGGGTTTCCCCAGCCACTCTGGGTGGCTCCCAATTGAATATTAAAAAACACAATACAGCACTAGACATTAAAAACTTCCCTAAACAGGGCTGCCTTCAGATGTCTTTTAAAAGTAGGATAGTTGTTTATCTTTTATAGAAAGGCAATGCATTTACTTGCCCATGGCTGCCATATTCCTGATTTATAAACCCATCATGAAGAGGTATGTTTGTCTTGGAAGGGAATGAGTAATTTAAAACTTTTTATGTTATTTGGATGCACACCATATTATTTTATTTAATATTACTCCTATTCATTTTTCAGGGGAGAAACTGGGAGGGAACTGGAATTGACTCTTGTTTATTTTCTTACAAATGTAATTAGGCTACACTGCCACATGTATGAGATCCTTCATATTTACTAGGAAATGTAGGGTCCAAAGAGCAGTTTGATAGCTTCTTCTAGACCTTGGTATATCATAGTTTATTGGGAGTAACTCATGCTCCAAACTGTATCTGTCCTCTTAAAGGATTTTTGAGGGGGGGTCCAAGACCCCATTCCCCCCAAAATAAATTGCTTAAAAAATAGTTTAGGTCCAAGATTCTAATGTTGGCTCCTCCTCCTCCTTGTCCTCCTCCTCCACCTCTTCTTCTTCTTCTTCTTCTTCAGGTCTCATTAACTTTCATGGGCTCAGCACCAGTTTTCCCTGCTTGGAAACTTAATCTTTCACCCTGACAATGCTATTATGAATCATGTAGATTCCCTGAAATTAAGAATTACAGTGGGTTTGGTATTTTGTGAGTGTTCAGGTCTTTCAACAATATCAGGATGAATGTGTGTGTCTCTGTGTCTATATGAGAGAGAGAGAGAGATGAAGGAAGGAGGAGGAGAGCATAAAATCTTTGGGTGATGAAGGAATAATCCTTGATCAGCAGGATTTTTGAGTTATTGAAGACTGGGGGGGGGGACTGCACAGTTGTGTTCTCATCTATTCCAGTATGAGGTCCGAAGCATTTTAATTGACTCCACTACAAATGAGGGCAGAATGAGTGTATTTGGGGAAAAGTCTTCCCCTAAGAGGTTTAAGAATAAATTGCTTTCCTGCTTTTTAATGTTTTTTTTACTTAAAGCAGCAAGTAACTTTCCTAGATTATCCAAGTCATCATCACCCCAGACAAGGCTGTCGTACAGTGAAGTGAATGGATGTTTCAGTTCAGTATCCAATAGATAGGCAAGCAAAGGTTCAAGGTGTGGGTCAAACTTAATACATGAGTTTGCAATGTGGGTTTGAGTTCTGCTTTACCCCAGCTGGAGAGGCTCATCGGGAAGATTATTAACTTTCCCTGCATAATAGAAATTGGGGACGGAGATAGGCTGGCGGGAGGGGAGGGGGATGACTAAATCCAGGACACACACACACACACACAGAAGAGAAAAGCTCCTCCAGCGTTGGTTAATTTTAAAAGGCTCTGGAAAAATGGACGACAGATGTAACGTCTCCATGACAACCCCCACAGCTGGCTAGGAAGGAATTAAAGGGCAACACACTTCAATGAAGTGTCAGTGCTCTTGCATTAATCTAGCACTTGTAACATGGGTAATTACAGGAGTAAAGAAAAATGTTCCAATCTAGACACATTCCATTTTTAAGCCCTGCAGATAATGCAGGCATCATTTAGTCAGAAGGCTTCAGCGCTGCGCCAAACCTTGGATTCCCTTGAAACAACCAGCATGGGCATGCCTTTTTCATTGATGCTCAGGATTTCAAAAGACAACCCCGGCTATTGTGGTTGTTCTGTTGAAGTGCTATGCAGTGGGAGGACAGCTTAACATGTCTGCACTTGTTTCCTTTCCAAGTGCTACCTAGTAAACTGATTGGTTGCAAAGAACATACCGGGTACTGTACCAAACAAATTAGCAATGTGAAGTACATAACATAGAACAATCAAAGGTGGTTGTGTTTCAACCTAACTACACAGGTCAAGACCCAAAGTTATGGAACAACAGTGGTGAATGACCAGATTAGTTAGAACCCTAGACAGGTCCCAGGGAGAAGGTTTGTTCTGACAAGAGCTTGGTGCTCATGGGGCTCTTATATTATCCCTCTGCCCGATTACCTGTTCCATGTTCTTCCCTGTTGCTGGAGAATGGAGATCTCAAAGGCACAGCCCCCTGGCCTGAAACCTGGCACTTCGTTGCCTCTTTGCTGAGTTCCATTAGACACATTGCCTGTGTTCAAATGCAGACTCAGACAAGATGCTCTTGGAGTCAAGCATACTGTCCCCTCAGTCTAGCTCAGAGGCTACATTCGGGGGCGGGGGCGGGGGCAGGTTCTGGTTTGGAAGGCTTAAGGCTCTTGATTGTCAGAGTCAAAGCTCAGTGGGTCATGATCCAGCACCTCTGGGTTGTGCTACCAACATCCTGATTCCACTGGCCCCTCTCCTGCCTAGTCATTGGCCAAGATGCTGCTGAGTGTTTAGATCATGACAGTTTTTGGAACAAGTTTGCCTACACTGAAGACATCTATGTTTACACAGAGTCTGTACTCACAAATAGTTTTTTAAGATGAGTAAGGCACCCGTAACATGCTATAGCACATATTCTATAGAGAGAAGGAAGGATATCTGCTCATCTTGCAGAAGAACGAAGTACGCCTAATCTGTAACTATTTTGTGTGTATGTAAGAACATAATTACAACAGCAGGATTCACTGTAGCCCTTCCCATAGTATTCCGCCTTCCAGCATAATGATTACTTATCTCAGAAGCAGCTTTCTGTTATAGCTCTTTCAACTGTAGTGTATTATGTATGTTGGGGATTTTTTTTAAAAAAATAATGTTTTAAACTGCCCAGAGGTCTGATTTAATGGATGGTATATTAATTTAATATCTAAATAAATGATATTCATGAACCTCTTGCAAGGAATAATATTCATGAAGTTGCTTGCAAGGAATTGTGGAGGAATCCAGAGTAATGCTTTCTGGGATATCACTCACAAAATAAGCCAATTGCAATGAATGGTAAGCTCCCCAAACATCTGAGTAGTATCTTTATCAAGGGAAAATATTCCTCTGTCAAAATAACTAGAATATATAAATAAAGCATAACATGCATATTATAATTTACATGCAAATAGCCTTACATCCTAAACGAGCTATAGAAAAATCCACACGAATAATTATTCTCAAGCCAACTCAGTGTGCTTTAAAATGTGCAATAAATCCATCCAAAACTCATTAGAAAATAACCCCACTAAAATTTTTTATCACAATAAAAAAGTAATATTTTTCACAAACTAGAAAAATAGACTCTCCTCCACAGAATCCATGGAGAACCCAAGTTCACCAGAAACTAAAATGACATTACTCCTTCATGACAATGTTTTCTTATCAAGTTAAGCCATTTGATTGATCTTCTAATATGTATCTAATGTTTTCTTGTCTATCCTGATTGTTTTCATGCATGGATATTTTCTCTTGATAACAATATGGCTGAAATGAGTTGGAAACTTACCAATTCTTGCAGTTGCCTTTTGTATATGTTCTTCTGCAGTGTTTTACAGCTGTTTTTGATCTCCTTCTTTTTGCTTGTCTGTTTCTGGGATTTCCTCATATCACTGTGGTTGATCCTTCTTGTGGGGTATATATGAATTATATAGAATGCACTGGTAAACTGCACTGTGTCACTTCATGCAATGACTGGACAGCTACATCTTTGAATGCTATCTCATGAAAAGTTAACTCTCTGTAGGTACAAAGGTGACATTCTAATTTTGTATGTGTGGGCCCTATTCCCTATGCCATGGGGAGTTTTGTATTATTATTATTTTTAGTGTAGAAGCATTCAGACATGCAGTCTTCCACCAGCAGGTTAAAATGTTCCAGCCCCCTATAGTGAAGTCCTAACCATGGGCCTTTCTGCACTTGACATGTATACCAAAAGCTATTGATTTATTTCAGGGGTGAGGAGGGTTTGGAATGCTGCTATAAAGGGACCCCTGACCATTAGGTCCAGTCGTGACCGACTCTGGGGTTGTGCGCTCATCTCGCTCTATAGGCCGAGGGAGCCGGCATTTGTCCGCAGACAGCTCATGTGGCCAGCATGACTAAGCCGCTTCTGGCGAACCAGAGCAGCGCACGGAAACACCATTTACCTTCCTGCCGGAGCGGTAGCTATTTATCTACTTGCACTTTGACATGCTTTTGAACTGCTAGGTTGGCAGGAGCCAGGGACTGAGCAATGGGAGCTCACTCCGCCGCGGGGATTACTGCCCATGACAGCAATCATTATCTGCAGACATAATTTCCTCATGATAACTGGGTTTGCCATAGTTTAGGCAGACACGTAGATGCAATTCTAGTCTCCTGTGCTCCCACGAGATTAAAATTCCAGAATAACAGGCATTAAATAATAATATAAATTACTTGTGAAATAGCTATCTGCATGCTCATACTCATAACTCTGACATTTACGGGCTGGAGGAACACAAGGGGTATGCAAGCTGTGTCACTACAGCCTTTGAACTTTTTCTCAATTTGGGCACAATTCACCATTACAGTGGTACCTCAGGTTAAGTACTTAATTCGTTCCAGAGGTCCGTTCTTAACCTGAAACTGTTCTTAACCTGAAGCACCACTTTAGCTAATGGGGCCTCCCGCTGCTGCTGCTCCTCTGGCACACAATTTCTGTTCTCATCCTGAAGCAAAGTTCTTAACCCGAGGTACTATTTCTGTGTTAGCAGAATCTGTAACCTGAAGTGTATGTAACCTGAGGTACCACTGTAGTATGGAAAGGAAAATCTCACATCCACTCACTTTCTAGTAATAGTGGCATGTGATCAAAGATGCAGACAATCAGTTACAAAATCATTCTTTAAAATGTTGGATCAAACAACAATGTCACTATAAATGGAAAGTGTGGAAAGGGGTCGTGTCTACTCAGAAGCAAGTCCCGTTGAATTAAATCAAGTTTACTCGACGGGCAAATAGATTTCGGACTGCAGCCTTTCCGTGTGTGTTCTTCAGCAGTGTTTTTACAGCTGTTTATGATCCCTTCCAAATGTGCCTACTATTGATTTTGCTTTCAAAACACAACCCTCGATTTGCAAATGAATGTTGGAATAAGGAAATATTCTCTTGGCTTGTCCAAATGTAATTTCTCTTGGCTTTCTAGACCATCACTGGCTTGCCTTGTACCCCAAGAGAAATTGTGCAGGTGTTCTGTTGTGTTAAAAAAAGGTTTGATTTTCTGAGCTGGGGTGACGGGCCGATACCAGAAGCAGACTAGGGAAAACATGGGTGAAACGTATTTTGATCACTACACCATGCAGATATTCCATAAAAAGTAAGCAGGCAAAGCATGGCAAATCCACAATGAATGTCAAGGGTGTGTTCATTCTTACTTCAGAAACATTCATAGAATCATAGAATTGGAAGGGATCCTGAGGATCATCTAGTCCACCCCCCCCCCCCTGTAATGCAGGAATACACAGCTGTCCCATACAGGAGTCGAACTTGCAACCTTGGTATTATCAGCACCATGCTCTAACCAACTGAGCTATCCAGATCCCAATATGTTCACTGCTACTCTGAGGCTCCTACCATCCAGCCCACTTCATGGGCTGCCACTGGTTAAATGTAACAATGTGTTTTTTGCCTGCCACCACAAGCATCCATACTGTTTATGATACATTTGCTCAATAGTTTAGCTGTTAATGGTTAGTGGCCAATCAACGTATTTGTACTAAAATATATTAATGCTCCTAGTTCCTTCTTAGAGCATGTGTGAAATTACTGCTGCTGTGGGGTACATTTTATTTACCACAATAAAAAGCCTCCCACAGAGAAAAAATTGATACATTGAATGATTAAATTTTGGTTTATTGATATTTGTCTTATAAAGTTAAACCCTGGCTTATGTTCTGCATGGCTTTTTTTCCCCCACTGCAAAAATATAAGGCCAACAAAAGATTCATATTAATAGGATCTTTCTCTGTGATTCTACGGGCTTGGGAAGCAGGGGGCAGATAGCTCTAAAAACAAATATGTTGCCCCTGGCTACACGGATGCATTTTCTACTAAATATGTCTCTGAGGAAAGAACTGAGCTTTGGAATTTGCAATTCATAGAGGTTTGCTACAAAAGAAAAAGAAGTTCTTTGATACAGAATCATTTCTGCAGTCCGTTTTCTTACATTGTGATGAATTTGATATCTCAACACTAGGCTGGAATAAGTTTTCTCTGTAAACATTTTCTGCTCATATCTGCACACCAGCTCACCCAGGGAGAAATGTGCAGCTGGCATGGAGAGATGGGAACAAAAGGGTAGGAGAAGAGAGACAGAGAGAAGAGAATAATAGGCACAAAGCAGCACAGAAATCCAGGGGGAAATAGTCAAAACAGGAGCCACCGGAGTACAGAGCTCAGAGAGGGAAACTATTATATGAGTTTCCCTCCTATTTTGATTGGGTAATGGTATTTGATGGTACATTATTTGATGAACTTTTTCAAAGAAATAAAAAGGGAAAACACAACTCAATTTAAATTGGGCCCTCTCACAGTCTGGATGTTGCTGATGCAAAAATGATCTGTCTACCTCCAGGTTCCTCTTGGTGCACATCCAGAGGAACATTAAATGGAACCCATGGACCAAGGGGGATTCAACATGCCCCCTTCCCCGCTATCCCACACCCCTCCATATCTGAACGGCAGCTATTTCACTTAGAAAATTGCCTTACATAGAATCACACCGTACATAGAATCAAACCTAGACAGCATCTTAAAAAGCAGAGACATCACCTTGCCAACAAAGGTCCGTATAGTTAAAGCTGTGGTTTTCCCAGTAGTGATGTATGGAAGTGAGAGCTGGACCATAAAGGAGGCTGATCGCCGAAGAATTGATGCTTTTGAATTATGGTGCTGGAGGAGACTCTTGAAAGTCCCATGGACTGCAAGAAGATCAATCCTATCTGTTCTTAAGGAAATCAGCCCTGAGTGCTCACTGGAAGGACAGATCCTGAAGCTGAAGCTCAAATACTTTGGCTACCTCATGAGATGAGAAGACTCCCTGGAAAAGACCCTGATGTTGGAAAAGATTGAGGGCACAAGGAGAAGGGGAAAACAGAGGACGAGATGGTTGGACAGTGCTCTCGAAGCTACCAGCATGAGTTTGACCAAACTGCGGGAGGCAGTGGAAGACAGGAGTGCCTGGCGTGCTCTGGTCCATGGGGTCATGAAGAGTCGGACACGACTAAACGACTAAACAACAACAACAGAATCACACCATTAGTGATTTAGCTCAGCATTGTCTACACACTAGAATCATAGAATCATAGAATCATAGAGTTGGAAGAGACCACAAGGGCCATCGAGTCCAACCCCCTGCCAAGCAGGAAACACCATCAGAGCACTCCTGACATATGGTTGTCAAGCCTCTGCTTAAAGACCTCCAAAGTAGGAGACTCCACCACACTCCTTGGCAGCAAATTCCACTGTCGAACAGCTCTCACTGTCAGGAAGTTCTTCCTAATGTTTAGGTGGAATCTTCTTTCTTGTAGTTTGGATCCATTGCTCCGTGTCCGCTTCTCTGGAGCAGCAGAAAACAACCTTTCTCCCTCCTCTATGTGACATCCTTTTATATATTTGAACATGGCTATCATATCACCCCTTAACCTCCTCTTCTCCAGGCTAAACATGCCCAGCTCCCTTAGCCGTTCCTCATAAGGCATCGTTTCCAGGCCTTTGACCATTTTGGTTGCCCTCCTCTGGACACGTTCCAGTTTGTCAGTGTCCTTCTTGAATTGTGGTGCCCAGAACTGGACACAGTACTCCAGGTGTGGTCTGACCAGAGCAGAATACAGTGGCACTATTACTTCCCTTGATCTAGATGCTATACTCCTATTGATGCAGCCCAGAATTGCATTGGCTTTTTTAGCTGCCGCGTCACACTGTTGGCTCATGTCAAGTTTGTGGTCAACCAAGACTCCTAGATCCTTTTCACATGTACTGCTCTCAAGCCAGGTGTCACCCATCTTGTATTTGTGCCTCTCATTTTTTTTGCCCAAGTGCAATACTTTACATTTCTCCCTGTTAAAATTCATCTTGTTTGTTTTTGCCCAGTTCTCTAATCTGTCAAGGTTGTTTTGAAGTGTGATCCTGTCCTCTGGGGTGTTAGCCACCCCTCCCAGTTTGGTGTCATCTGCAAATTTGATCAGGATGCCCTTGAGTCCATCATCCAAGTCGTTGATAAAGATGCTGAATAAGACCGGGCCCAAGACAGAACCCTGTGGCACCCCACTAGTCACTCTTCTCCAGGATGAAGAGGAACCATTGATGAGCACCCTTTGGGTTCGGTCAGTCAGCCAGTTACAAATCCACTGAGTGGTAGCATAGTCAAGACCGCATTTTACCAGCTTCTTTACAAGAATATCATGGGGAACCTTGTCAAATGCCTTACTGAAATCAAGGTAGGCTATATCCACTGAGTTCCCTTCATCTACCAGGCTTGTAATTCTGTCAAAAAACGAGATCAGGTTAGTCTGACATGACTTATTTTTCAGAAATCCATGCTGACTATTGGTGATCACAGCATTCCTTTCTAGGTGCTCACAGACTGTTTGCTTAATGATCTGCTCCAGAATCTTCCCTGCTATTGATGTCAGACTGACTGGGCGGTAATTATTTGGGTCCTCTCTTTTCCCCTTTTTGAAAATAGGGACATTTGCCCTCCTCCAGTCTGCCGGGACTTCGCCTGTTCTCCAGGAATTCTCAAAGATGACTGCCAGTGGTTCTGAGATCACATCTGCCAGTTCTTTTAATACTCTTGGATGCAGTTCATCTGGCCCTGGAGACTTGAATACATCTAAACTAGCCAAATATTCTTGTACTATCTCCTTAGTTATTCTGGGCTGTGTTTCCTTTGCTGAATCATTTGCTCCAAATTCTTCAGGTCGGGCATTGTTTTCTTTATCGGAGAAGACTGAGGCAAAGAAGGCATTGAGGAGTTCAGCCCTTTCTGTGTCCCCTGTTTGCATTTCACCATCTTCTCCTCTGAGTGACCCCACTGTTTCTTTGTTCTTCCTTTTGCTATGAACATACCCATAAAAGCCTTTTTTGTTGCTTTTAACCTCTCTAGCAAGCCTGAGTTCATTCTGTGCTTTAGCTTTTCTGACTTTGTGTCTACACGTGCTGGCTATTTGTTTGAATTCCTCTTTGGTGGTTTCCCCCCTTTTCCATTTTTTGTACACATCCTTTTTTAATCTTAATTCAGTTAAAAGTTCTTTAGATAGCCACCCTGGCTTCTTTAGGCACCTTCCATGTTTCCGTCTCATTGGTATTGCCTGACGTTGTGCTTTTACTATCTCCCTCTTAACAAACTCCCAGCCATCATGAACTCCCTTTCCTTTTAGTATTGCTGTCCATGGGATCTCACCCAGCACTTCCCTAAGTTTTATGAAGTCGGCTTTCTTAAAGTCAAGAAATTGAGTCCTAGTATGCTTGGCTGCTCCTTTCCGCTGTATAGTAAACTTCAGAAGAGCATGATCACTCGCGCCTAATGATCCTTCCACATCTACCCCACTAACCAGGTCATCAACATTGGTTAGGACCAGATCTAAAATGGCTGTTCCTCTTGTTGCTTCTCCCACTTTCTGGACAATGAAGTTGTCTGCAAGGCCAGTGAGGAATCTGTTTGACCTTATGCTCTTGGCTGAGTTTGACGTCCAACAAATATCCGGGTAATTGAAGTCCCCCATTACTACTATCTCCCTTCCTTTTGCATGCTTAGCCATCTGTTCCAGGAAGGCATCATCTATGTCCTCCGTTTGGCTTGGGGATCTATAGTAAACTCCCACAATGAGGTCTCTGTTATTCTTCTCTCCCTTAATTTTGACCCAAATGCTCTCACTTTGGCTTTGAGGTTCTAAATCTTGGATCTCTTCACAGGTATACACATCCCTGACATATAACGCCACTCCTCCTCCTTTCTTGTCTGGTCTGTTTCTCTGAAATAGATTGTATCCCCCCATTATTACATTCCAATCGTGGGACTTATCCCACCAGGTTTCAGTGATGCCTATTATGTCATATTTAGTTTGTTGTACCAAGAGCTCAAGCTCATCTTGTTTATTTCCCATGCTTTGCGCATTAGTGTACAGACATTGAAGTCCATTAATCATTCCCCCGTGTCTCTTATTTAAGGATTTTTTCCTCCCACCACTAGGTCCGCGTGCTGTTTGCTCCATTTGGTCTATGACATTTGGATGATCATCTTCATTAATTGATAGACTCCTACCTTCAGGAGCACTAATTGTTGATGGCTTTCCAGGTTTTCAGACTTTCCCAGTGCTGCCTGAAGATGCCGAGGATTGAACATGGGACCTTTTGTAAGCCAAACTAAGCTATGACCTTTCTACTGACTCTCCAGATCAGAGGCTGTTTTGTTACGTGAAAGGGATCTTTAGAGACTGGTTCACACAACCGTGCTGATCACATGATAATGACAAAATATGTGCAGAGAGTGCGTGGGCAGTTGATGAGTTTGCAACTTATCTCCAAATAAATAGCAAACCCAGGTCCCATTGCAACAGGAAAAAAGTACTTTCAACACCTCCTATTCACCTTCACCTTCTGCTCCCAGAATTTCCTTTCCCATTCGCTTACATTAGATCTGTGTAATGTCATGCACTCAAGAGTTGTCTGGTAAATTGCTCCCTCCTTTCATGACTGGCACCTGCATACATTTCATTTCACAAAGCCTGATATCAAAAGACATCTCACCAAGCATGACAGAGGGTTACAGAAGACAAGATAATAATACGATGTACTTGCAACATTCCCTTCAAGAATGCGGTTGCTTTTTTCCTAAGCATGTGTGGTTCTGTAGTGACACAAATAGATTGTTTCCTTTGATGTGTGTTTTCCAGGGGGGACCAAATGGTTAATTAAGTGCAAATTAATTAAAACACTCCCATGTAGCTCCCAGACTTATCTTTTAGAGATCCTCATGCTTGAAATTCACATAAGTAGAATTTTTTAACAGATCCAGTCTTGTCTTTTATTATTATTTATTTCATTCATTAATAACTTTATCTTGCCCAAAGCAACTTACAGACAAAATGCTGCCCTTTGCAATTGTTTTGTCGTTTTAATTTTTTTTATTTGTAGGCTTTTAGAAATATTTGCTCATGTTGACAAAGTGGTCCATGCTATGATCAAATGGTGGGGAGGTTGCCATATTAAGTCATTTAACTGGGGTGGGAGAGCTGAACCTGTCCAGTTGCTTGTATCTCGGTCATGTCTTTGCTCCATTTCCCCTCCCCCCCCCCCATATTGTATTTTATGAATCAGATCCAAGAGCTTAACAGAGATCTAACGTTTAAAAGCAGATAATTTCAGTTGCAGGAAGAGCTTTCTGAACCTCCTCCCTACATCTACTAGTCATTTGGTCAGATTTAATTTGACATACTGTCCTGATGTCTTTTGTTACTCAATTACTTGGAGAAGTTTTGGACTGCTGGAAAACAAAGAGTTGTCTCTTTGATGTTTACTGAAATCTCCAAGGCAGAATGAAAATAAAAGAGATTCATCCTAAAGCAAAACCGGTCAGTTTTTATTGACAAGATTGGATGAAAAAAGGAAATCTGTGAAGCCTCAGGAACCCAGCTGTTGAGGGAGGCAGCAGCCCATTCCATAGGCTTTGGAAGAACTTAGTAGGATAACACATACATAGGTGTTTATTTGACAGCTGTTCAGCTTCTCTTAGAGTATAAGGAGATATTTCTGTTCACCCAACAATGCTCACAGGCAGAAATGCACATTCTGAGATCAACTGGGTTGAAGGTCAACAAAGCTCAGTCCCTCTCTGTATTCTACACTGACAAAATGAGAATAATGTCTAGCCCCAGACTTTCTGCCAAGGACTTTCTGACAAATACACCGTCAGCAAATACCGTGCCTGAAGGACCAAAACACAACAATTGCTTTTCTGGAGGTTAGAATGGCACCATTGCCCATAACTTCCAGTTTATTCAGACCTCAGGGAATCCATGAAAGAAGGATAATGCATACTCTTAAATGAGAAGGTGGAAAGATGTGATTTTCTGTAAGTAGAGATTAGGGAGAAATTTTGTTTGCATTTTAACGCGACCCTACCTCATTCGCACTTCCTGAAACGATGAACAAACTGAAGCGTAGCTATCTGAAGTTTGTGCTTCTCCCTCCAAGTAACTAATGTGTACAAAAAATGTGTACATTAAAAGAAAGTGCACATAAAAATGCATGTATTTGTTAAAATAACATAAAAAATATGCATTATGTCAGGGGAAAGTGGTTGGAATAATGTGTGAAGGCAAAATTGCATAGAAAATGAATGCATTAGGAAAAATGCACACTAAAATGCTGATGAAGTCTCAGGAGGACTTTAAATAAGCAGTTCAAAAACATATGGAATTGAACTTAAAATGGGGAATATAAGAAACCAGCATTGATTGATTCATCTATCCCTATCTGTAGCACTGGCACAAAATAATTAGGAACCTAGTTCCTATAACCAGTATTCCTCAATACTGCCTGCTCTTTGAACAATTACAGATTTTTGGGATGTTCCAGTCTCAACATATGTATACACCATGTCTGCACCTCTTATTTGTGTACCTGTGGATGGGTGGTAAGGAAAAGGCTGTGCTTGGATTAATTAAGGAAGGGAAGGCCCAGTTAAACAAGGAGTGAGACGGACAGATTAGATGATGAAGGTGTTTTCACTCTTCATTCTTGTGATGTCTCTCTGTTGGAAACTTTTGAACTATGTACTTGAAGAAGAAACAGCTGTTAGAGACCATGTGTACACTCCACAGAGGTTCTCCTGCACAATCCCTATTGAAATGAATGAGGGCTATTCTGCTCTTACATTGCTCCCAGTCAGAGATTCTGCTTTGCATGCAGAAGATCCCAGCGCCAAGTTCAGTCCCTGGCATCTTCAGGCACACCTGGGAGAGATGTCTCCCTGAAACCGTGGAGAGCCTCTGCCATTCAGCAACACCAGCTTTTGCCAACCTGGTATCCTCCAAATACTTTGAACTACAATTCCCCCAGTGTTGAGAGATGATGGGAATTGTGATCCAAAATATGTGGAGGGTACCAGAACGCTAACCTAGGATAAGCTGTATCTAATGTTTTTAGAAGAGGTGTTGTATATGTATTACCATATGGCTCTGTAGAAATCCATTATCTGAGCCAACAGCAGAGGATGCGTCAGAGGAGCTCTGTTATCTGACATACACCTAAAATCAAATCTGGAGTCTACTGGAATTACTATCCATTCTCCATACTTCATAACATCCAAGCACATGTAGGAACTGATTAGAATCAGGCAGGTAATAAGGTTGTGATTAGTAGAAATTGCCCTCTTTCTATTCCTACTGGGCCTTGTGAAGTATTAAGTGTCTTTTGAGTGAGGAAGATAATGGGCACTTTTACTAAAGAGCAGCTACACAGCTGGTTTCTATCAGGAAAACAATATAATGTGAAATATAATGTTAGCAGCACCTACAACTGGGCAGCCTCACAGATTCACAGGGCAGGAAAACTTCTAATTCCAGTTGTTTTCCTAACCAACTGTAATTAATGGTGATAATTAAATAAATAGTATTTCTGCTTTCAAAGACAGTCTGCCTCTGAATATCAGATGTTGGGCTCATTAACAAGGGCATGGGTATCAATTTAGGCAACACAGGAGGCTTTCATATGCAAAGTTGCTCAGCAGTAATGGATAGGAAGTCTCCAAGGTTTCAGGCAAGAATCTTTTCCAGCCCTACCTGGTGATGCTGAGGATTGAACGTCTGTGTCATGAACTGGCAGGACGACAAAGAGGAGGAAGATCCTGGCAAGGGGTTTAGCTGGGGCTGTGACATGCCAGGGCAAGCAAGGGATGAGGAAGGAAGTACTCACAGGGTGATGGAGGGTGGTGAGGGGATGGAGGTCAATGCACAGGAACCAGAGCAGCAGGACCCATCATCAGAGCCAGAGGGGCCCCTGTCCCCACAAACACAGAGGGCATAGGGAACAGCAGGAGGGGTGCTCTAGGGGACTGAAGCAGGCAAGGGCCCACAGCCCAATTCCCTAGCTGGCCAGGTGGGGCTTGCTAGCTCTGGGAGGAGGGGTATGATTCTTCAGCTGGAGTTGGCTTGGAACATTTGAGGGCCACATGCCTCGTCAAGCCCAGATTCTGTAATCAGCATGCAAAGTACAAAAGGGAAGCAGAGCTGAGGAGCTGTCTGTTCAACTGTCCATGTTGATGGACCTTGGACCTCTATGGGACTGTGCTTTGGGTTTGACTCAGGACAGTATCCTGACCGCAAGACTTCAGACTTGGCTACTTGGATTGACCCTGGACTCCATGTTCTGGCCTCTGCTTTTTACTTGTGTGGCTTGACCACCAGACTTTGGACTTGACATTCTGACTTGCTGCCAGGTAGGCCAGGGGTTCAGGACACCCTTCATGCAAAGTAGGTACTCTATTGCTGAGCTAGATCTGCTTATGGGCTCCCAGGGGCATCTGGCTGGGTGATGCTGGAAACATACTGGTAGATGAAGGCATTTTTTTGCAGTTTCATGATAAATTGTTCCTTTTCCAACTTGGCCAATTGATATGGTGTAGCTTGCTTCTTGGTGCTTTTGCATTTCTACATATAATTTCAGTTATATATTTTTTCAGGTGATATTCTCTGTGTGTTTTTTACCATTATTTTGATACTGAGCTTGGTTGACATTTACTTGCCTATGGAAGCTGTCTGAATCATTCTGAGCCCTGTATATGAGAGGAGAACAAATAGAGAGGCCTTTTTTTTCTCCCTCACAGAGGTATTGTCTGCATTGTACCACTTCAAGCTGCAGGCAAGCGATGAATGCTCCTCTGTTCAATAACAAAATCCCCTTCACACGGAAAAGGAGATGTGCAGGAGAATGGTTCTAGTATTGCTTAGCCCATGGCATTCTTGAAGTGCAGTATATTTTCCAAAAATTCATTCATGTGTGCCTCTGTTTGGGGCCTGAGGTGGTACAGCCCAGACACAGCTTTAATGAAGCAGGAGTAGCCTGCTCATACATAGACATTTAAGATTAATTAGGAATGGGCAATATGCTTTCTGTCAAGGGCTACATTCTCTGAGGTATTCTGTTTGGAGGAATTCTTGCTGGTAGTGGGTGAGGCTGGACCCAAAGGGAGTTTGGCCACCCCCTCTTTCTAATACCTCTCTTTGACATCCTCTTTCAGACAACCTTTCTCTCTCTCTGTCTGTCTCTCTCTGTGTGTGTCTCGTGTGTGTCCCTTTCTTTCTGCCCCCCTTCACTCCCTTATACTCCCAACACAGCTCCAACAGATTGCTCTTGCCAGAGTTATAAACTTAAGAGTGCTTAAATAGAGGTATTTGGAGCAGAATTGGGTCCATTCACGCAGCAGGACTTTCCCTCATACCTAAACATATTCTGGGAGTTCCTTCAGTTCTCCAGAGGAGATTTAGGAACTTTGGGGCCATGCAGGAGGGAGTGGGGGAAGTTCTCATTTTGTTTGTGCAACAACTTATTTGGATCCCACCCATTATATCCAAAGCCACTATGTTAACTTAATGTTCTGACTTATTCTGGAAGATCTTCCAACAATAGTTGGGAGAGAGCAAAGAATAATTTTGAAAGTCCACCTAGTCAGCCTTTGATCTGTGGGGTATATATGTTGCCATACACGGCCACAGCAGGGCTTGAACCAGAACATTTAATATCCCTGATTGTATTGGCTAGTAAATTATTTTTTCCTTCACAGATGCAAATGACATGCTGAAACCAGTTAAATTTTACAGCCATCTAACAATTTAATTCATCTTTAATGTCCTTTGCAAAAATCATAGGTCTCATAAATATTTTATTTCTCAGCCAGGCTAGTGATGGTTTGGAATAAATTAAGGAGAACAGCGACCTTCGTTCGTTTCATTCAAACACATGCAAGTGCAGTTCTGGCTCTTTCTCTTACATTAGCCCTGCTAGCAAGACCACAAAACCAGACAGCAGCTTTCTCTCTTCAATGTGCCTTTTTGTGCAATTTGTCAAAATTGCTTCCATGTACAGGGAAAGAGCTTTATTGGGTGCTGACATGTTTGAAGGGGAGAAACATGGATGAGAAGGTCATGGTTGTTCTTTTTAAAAACTCTGTCTCCACAGATCAAAACAGCTTCTACTTTATCTGGTCATTTTGCAAATGTGTTTGTACCACTGATGGCCTACTGTGCAGAGTCTGCTTAGTTGACAACTTCTCTTCTGCTCTGCTCAGAGTTTAAACTTTAGAAAGCTTATTTCCAAAACCTCATGCTGATCACTGCATAGCAACATAGCAGACAGTGGCAGTTAGAAGTTTAATTTGTGGAAATTAGAATTGGAAGGGGAAATATTTTAGCTTATTAAGCCCAGGTTCGCACCTCAGCACTAAACAGAAGCTCTATGTCAGGAATAGTCAGTGTAGTGCCCTCCAGGCAACATGGACAAAGGTTGGGAATGAGGGAAGTTATAGTTCAGTAACCTCTGGAATGTCAGAAGCCTCCAGGTGACAGTAGCATCTATTAGACAGCTGCTACAGTCACTCATGAAGAGCCACCTTGCATCCCCTTTGCATCCCTCACCTGTTTGTTCATTCACTTGTCCTCTGACAATGCTGCTGCTTTGAAAAGCAGCAGCAGAATTAGCAACTACCTGCCATTCTCCACATCTTCCTTGTTTGCTGCTGCTCTTAGGAGAGCTTCATGGGTGCTTGTAGCAGCCATAAGAAGCAACACAACAACCTATTTCCCAAAAGAGAAAACATTCTGGGGAAAGCATCCCAGCAAAGCCCAGAGTGCTTGTGCGCACAACTTGTCAACCTTTTATTTGTTCTACCCCAAATGCAGCGTGGACCATTATACATTGAACCCTTTTCTAACTATAAGCCATAGAACCTACTCTCCCACCCCCAGATTTCTCTTTATAATAATGGGGTGCAATTCAGCCAATTCACCTTAAATGGAGGACCACCACTGTGATCTTACCCACTTTCCAAGGGAGCATGTACTTGGATGCCAAGACTGTGACAGCACTGGATGAATAACTATTAAGGAATAATTAGATGTGTGTCATCTTAACAAGATGTTTACATGACATTTTGTGTTTGTATTCTGTGTGTACACACATTCATTTGTGTCAAGAGAATGACATCGAATTCATTATGGGAAAGTATGTGGTGCTGTTTGAAATGGATGCCATTCTCAAGCTGAGAGGAACACATTCCCAAAACGTTTGGGTAGATTGAAAAGCAATCTTTGAAGAATGGCACATTACGTCAAATTAGTCAACTCAGTGTTGGCAGGATCATTATATAATATTACAATACTTAGCTGGACAAGTTCTGCTCAGGAATGAGATGGAGAGGGAGTGCTGTTGTTTTCATCAATGTGAAAGATGGCAAGAGGAAGAGAGGAAAGGAGCCAAATACTGTTTGTCTCTCAATGTGAAAAATTTATCAAATGGGGATCATTTCACTAGCTAATGTACTTTTGAAATGAGTCATGTGCATCTCACCACTGTATCCAAAAAGTTAATTGAAAGTTCTGGTGTCTGTTGTCGTAAGTGGGGAACCATATGCTGCGAAAAGACATAAATTGTTTTTTATAGTTTCAAAAGGATTAGAACAGCATAAAATTCCAACTGTTCCAGAGCTGCCATCAGACAGCATAAATAAATCAAAAACATTCCTACAGTAATTTGGGGGTGGGTGGTGGCTGGCTGATAACAAAAACATGTAGATTGTATCTATATTCTGCCATTATGGCTGAGGAAACTGTTACCTACTGATCTGGTTAACACAGAGAGGCTTTTTCTTTTTCTTTCTCTCTCTCTTTTTCATTGGAATTCATTTTAGCCATTAGCCGTTTCTAAAACACAAATAGCCCTGGCAATCCTGACTGCTTGGCCCTTCATCTCTCAAATAGAAATCTCATTTCATCACTGCTCTCCATTTATTTCTCTTATTAGTATTTGCAAAGCTGTCTCCCTGCTGGAAAAGTAAGCATATTTAATTACGCATTAGGAAATAGACTAGCTATTCTAGGCTCATCCTTCCTGACCAATGCACACACAGCTTAGCCACCAGACTTGCATAGGCAGTGTTATTTTGTATAGAGTGGGGTATGGGGGCAATTTTGTCTTTTTTTGGCCCAAGGGCCACATTCACCCTAGACCAAGTTGCATGTTAGCAAAGCTACTTAAATAACACCATAGGAGCCAACTCCTAGGGACCAAGGTCCCTTCAGTCCTCTCAATAAAATATTTGTGGGGACCACCTGCCCTAAGTTGATGAGCACTGCCATTTGAATGGCGTGTGTGTTTTCTGCATGTGTAACGTGTTCTACCACTGAGCTGTGGATCCTCTCTACCCATTGGAAAACAAGCTTTGCGGAGTCTGCAGAGGACTGCTTGACTTGTCAAGAGTACTTTTGCAAAATGGTCTTTTTGCTATCAAGACATCCCCAAGGACACTGGTTTCCGCAGAGCTTATGTAACTTCAATGTTAAAGCTGTACCCTCCTGACAGCAAACATTGGCACACATAAGCAGAGGGTGGGTTGCTTCCCCACCCCTCCTCTTTTGGAAGAATATGAAATTAAGAGTTTCTTGGAAATTGAAATATCCTAGCAGTGATCACTGTTGGGTATAGTAATTCAACTGTGCAAAAGAAGAAGCACAATAATGATTTGGAAGCTGAGGAAGAATGCCTTGCCATGAGTCTTAAGCAAATCAGCTGGTTTAGCTGATCAAAAGGAGGTGAAGAGGTTAAGACTTGATTACCACACATAAGTACTAAAGGGCTTTTGATTCTAACAAGACAGTCATAATGGGAACCAGGGACTCATATTCAAATAGAGAGAAAAGAGAGAGAACTTGTGGGATGATGTATATGGGAAATGGCACCAAGGTATGCTGAGGAGCTTGTGGGGAAGCTTTCATCCGTGGCCTGCAAAAAATGCATAAACCCACTGGTTAAATGGAAATTGGAGCAGAGTATTTCAAATCTCCAATGGTAGTCTAAGCAAAGTGTTTCAAGCTTTAAATGATTAAAATGAATGTAAGGTTTCTGGTTCAGCTGCGAAAGCCTGGAGGAACACTTCACCAACCCCTCATAGATAAACAGATCCATCTGCATTAGCAGCATGGAATTACTTCATACTGAAAGGATGTTATAAGTGGCCTACCAGACTGGAGCACATGCAAAGACACAGAGATTATTTGAGAAGCGATCTTTCTGGGATCTGATGAGCAGAAAAGGCCTAAATGGTAAACTTTGGTTTTTTAAAAATATGGAGTTATTTCCTGTTATCGGAGCTGAGGGCCATTGTTCATACAGCACGTGCACGCGCACACAGCAGGTTTGGGGGAAACACCAACATTTGCAAAATTAGACAAAAAAAATGTTGTGGGGGGACTCAAAACACTTCGTTAAGGGACTACAGAATGCTGACTGCTAGTGAAAGAGAATGGAAAACTCAGTGGGAAGGGGAACAGACTGAAGTTTGCTGGTGAACATTGTGGCTGACTGACCAAAAGCATTTCACACTGGAACGTTTTATAGCAGGTCCCCCTTGCTCTCTTTCTGTCACTCAAATCATTACCTTTTAAAAGCAACAGTTTAAGAGTTCATTTCAGAGGCTGTGGTTGTGCAAGAGCTAAGCTTCTTCAGTTCTCAAATGAAACAGTTGGGAACAAGGAGGGGCACTGGCTTTTTTTTCTGAGGGTATTAAGTAGATGAGGTCCTGACCTGATCCAAGTCAATTTCTGCAGTCAAATTGAATTCTGACTCTCAGTTGTTGCCGTGATTCAGGAAGCTGCCACAGAGTCCTTTGAAATGCTGGCTTCCATTAACACCCGTAATCATAGTGACTGCTACCAGCAGATGTAAACTCTCACACTGTTGACAAGGCATGGATACCAAGAACTTCCTTCCTTGAAAAGAATTAGACATGGCACCTCACCTTGGCATACTTTGCATGGGGCTACATTTCAGGGCAGCGTGGAAGCAGAACCTGATGCAGAGTGTCACAGTCCAACGGAGTGCAAATGGAAAGGCTTGGTAGTAGTAGTAAATTTATTACACATCCAGCAGGACTCAGGGCAGGTTACAACAATTAAAAATTAAAAGCAGTTAAAGCAGATTACAATCACAGGAATAGAGTGGACCTTGAAAACATGCCTCTTAGATGTCAAAGGTATAAAGACATGTCTTCAGCATTCACTTGAAGCAGCATAGTGAAGAAGCAAGACACACCTCTCTGGGAAAACTCACTTTTTAGCTCTAAATCAGAGCAAACGTCAACCTGGAGAAAACCTGAATTGCCATTTGCTCCAAATGCACACTAAAGAATGGTTTTTCCCAAAGGAAAATAACGGTGCAAGAGGAAGTATGGATAAGCCCTTAGTTGCTGCAGTTTTTATCATTTAACTTTGATCATCTCCCCGCTTGTTTCAGGCATTTGTCGCTGTGAGCTGCTTTGATGGTAGGGAGGAGGCAGGATACAAATTAATGTGTTAAATAAAGTCAGAAGACATTACATCTCGTTGATAGTAAGGCTGCAACATATATCTACAGAATGGCACCAGTACTTGGAGTATTTCATTGCCATGCTAGTAAAGTGCCTGATTTTTTCCTAAACCAGTGGTGTATCTGATATGCATGTCATTTTCAGAAACTATTGTTGGGCTTAAGATCTATGGTGTATTGTCTTATACATGGGTAGTGCATAGGGTGGGCCTTTGATTGGTTGCTGCTGTGGCCACAGGGCGGGTGATTGGCAGCTTCAGCTGGCAAGGAGACAGACAGGAGGCGGATTCCGCAACACGTGCTGGTGAGTGATTTTTGTCAACCCCTCCTAAAAAAAACTCAACAACCCCCAGTAACCCCCCCCCCCAAGCTCAACAACTCTGGGCAATCCTCCCCCAAAAAAGCTCAACAACTTTTTGCCATCTCCCCCCATTTTCTGAAATTTCAGTCCCCAAAATAGACAGAAAAAATCTTATAGACCAAAAAATACGGTATGTCTCTTCAAATACTTACACACCATTTGCATCTCAAGTACTGAAGCCCTATCTCTCACCTGTTACAGCAATATTATTCAAATGGAAGAGTATCCCCAAAGAATGCAATGATGGATGGGGTTAGCTGGCTTGATGCTAGAGGAAAATGTTAAATAGCAGCTATTATAGTAAGTTATTATAGCAAGCTGTTAGATCATCAGCATAATAATCCACAGGACAATAACATTTTTAATACATGGTCATTAGATACTTATACATTCTCATGGAGGAGGATATTCTTCCATTTCTGGACACCTATGGCTTAATCACATTCTCGGGGAGGGAGATTTTGGATAATCTGGGTTCAACCTTATTGCTTTTTTTCTTAAAATAAAAGTTGTCTAAATGCTGACTGCATGCACCAGCATGAATGCTAATTGTCAGGACATTCTGTGTGAACAGAATTTATTTAATAGTGTAAAAGTCAAATTATACCAAAAGCATCAGGCACTCGGCATAAATATACTCAGGACAGTTCCACACTTTCTGTGGCAGACATGACTGCAGCATGTGCACCATTTCTTGAATCAAATGCCTAAAGTCATAATTATGTCTTTAAACACCTGTGTACATGAGCCTGGAATCCTAATTGGACCAGGAATCCCCAGAATGACTATACAGGTGTTTGAAAAGGCAGGCTTGTCATCCACATTTCCCTATTTGCTGATGGAAACACCAGTGTAACACCTATGTTGCTAGAATTCAGGATGCATAGCATGTATTTTTTTATTATTATTTACACACACGCAACTTTATTGCAGTCCATAGACCCAAGATACGCAATATATTTTTTAAAATTTACATTGCCGCTGTTGTTTTAATGTTATTTTTGTATTGTTTCCTTGTATTTATGGGTGCATATTTTTACTTACCCTCACACTGATTTGAAGTCACTTTGTGTCCTTCTAAAAGAGGCTCCTGGGAGGCCGGAGGGACATTGCTGAAACAACTCTTGGGTTGGGGCAACTGGCTAAAATGTTTTTAAATGTTTTAAATGGTTTTGTTTGCTCTGCTTTGTTTTAGTTGGGTTGATGTTGGTTAAATATTTAGTTGGAGTTGGCAGTTGTTTTAATTTGCGTATAACTGTAAAATGCTTATTATTGTTATTATCGTTGTTATTATTGGTTTCTATTGATTTATTGGTTTGTTGCTCATATAGGATATTTTGTTTTTAATGTTTGGGTGGCTTACAACATATATAAAAATACAAAAAGCATCAGAGTGGCTGGGGAATCTCAGCAAGATGGGTGAGATATAAATATAAAAATTATTATTATTATTATTATTATTATTATTATTATTATTATTATTATTACCATCTATGTACTGAGAGCAGTAATGGATAAAGGGCGGTACCACCCTCATATAGAGATACAATTTCAAACAACTGTGTTTACATGCATTTGTTTGGGAAATTTGCCCTTTTTTGTTTGTTTGCGTGTCTCCTGCTATAGGGAGGTCCTTGTTCTATTGAGCTTTAGATAGTTTGCCATCTCTGTCTCAAGCTCATCCCCCTGGAAACCAATTCATTTATCCCACTGGTTTCAGTACTGCTTAGTAATGAGGTTCCAGATCTCCCATAGCTTGCCACCTTTATTTAATATTGATTGATTTAAGAGATTTATTATCCATTCAAAATACAATCTTCCCATGGCAGCTTACAATAATCAAACAATTAAAAACTATATAAAATATAATATGAAATTACAATAATGGCAACGGTAAAAGCATTTCAAATCCTCCTATGAAATGAAACTATTTCACTCCGTAAAAATGTGTGCATGGTGGGGAGGTAAGAGAACCGTGAAAACTATATGTGTGCAATTTATTATGGCTCTAGAACTTACACAACAGACGCCTGCTTCTTGGGAGAAAAGCAATGACAAACCTAGACAGCATCTTAAAAAGCAGAGAAGTCACCTTGCCAACAAAGGTGTGTTTAGTTAAAGCTATGGTTTTCCCAGTAGTGATGTATGGAAGTGAGAGCTGGACCATAAAGAAGGCTGATCGCCAAAGAATTGATGCTTGTGAATTATGGTGCTGGAGGAGACTCTTGAGAGTCCCATGGACTGCAAGAAGATCAAACCTATCCATTCTGAAGGAAATCAGCCCTGAGTGCTCACTGGAAGGACAGATCCTGAAGCTGAGACTCCAGTACTTTGGCCACCTCATGAGAAGAGAAGACTCCCTGGAAAAGACCCTGATGCTGGGAAAGATGGAGGGCACAAGGAGAAGGAGAAGACAGAGGACGAGATGGTTGGATAGTGTTCTCGAAGCTACCAGCATGAGTCTGACCAAACTGCGGGATGCAGTGGAAGACAGGAGTGCCTGGCGTGCTCTGGTCCATGGGGTCACGAAGAGTCGGACACGACTAAATGACTAAACAACAACAACAACATACTTAATGCTATGAACTGCATTAAAATGAAAACAGATCAGACATTAAGAAGCCATATTGCCTTTTTGCTCTACTACAGACAGGTGGGATAGAAAAGCTGAAAAGCTCTCTAAATAGTGCTGGGCTCCACTTATACTTAGGAATGCTTTATATAATCATATATTGGATGGGGTTCACCTAAGCAGTCCCATGAGCAAAAGCCTTGCATAAGGACTTCTGCATGCACTATCGAGCTCTCCACCACCACCACCCCATGCCCATGAAATGGACTCGGGGGTTAGGAGAACCCCCAGAAAGGAGGGGGGTTGTACTGTCTGGCAAGCAGGAATACTTGCATAGACCGAAAGATTGGAAGAGCACCTTGTTGAATTACAACCTATATAAATATATAATTCAGAGTAATGAAATTTGCTTTATTTTTCTTTTGAGTCTGCATTCAGAGGCTCAGCCAGTGAACCTGCATTCAGTTTACATATTTTGAAATACCAGAATCATAATGTGTAAATGACAAAATGGGGTAGCAATGTGAAGAATTCTTGAACTCTTCTCATTTTGTCTCACCTGTTCTGTTCACTCATCGGCAACTATTTGCATAACAAATCCTGAGAAGTATTTGCATTTATGATGAAGGCAAATATATAAAAGCATCTTCTATCATTCTGCATTGAATAGTAGGCTCAAATATTTGCAGTCCTTTAACAATGCACTGAGACCTGTCCAAAGTCATGAAAAGCAGGCACTCAACTTCAGGTGTAAATGGGTGACCAGAACAAAGTTACTTCCTTGTATTAAACTTTCTGCTAAAAACCAATGTTGTGATAAGAATTTCTCCTGGTCCTTCCCCCTCCCCCCCCCCAAAAAAAAATCATTCTCCATCAATGAATGAGGAAAAAACTACATTTGAAAATGTTACGGAAATTACGGGGGAGGGGGCTGCACATCTTTAAAGTTGTTAAATGTTACAAATATTATGCCTGAATGTATCCTTTCAACTTGACAGCTCAGGGAAGTTACTTAGCTTTAAAAATAATATAAAATCAACTCCTTTGCCAGTTTCCTCCATTCCAAAGCTATTTTCCCCTTGAAAAGGGACTCCAGGAAGTTCCCAGAGGTGACAGTTGCTGAGCTGATTGTTGGCCAAGGAAAGCCTAATCCCATCACCAAACTTGCCAAGGGGCCCAAACATGCAAAGGAAGTTCTATTGTACTTCATAGAATCATAGAGTTGGAAGAGACCACAAGGGCCATCGAGTCCAACCCCCTGCCAAGCAGGAAACACCATCAGAGCACTCCTGACGTATGGTTGTCAAGCCTCTGCTTAAAGACCTCCAAAGAAGGAGACTCCACCACACTGCTTGGCAGCAAATTCCACCCTCGAACAGCTCTTACTGTCAGGAAGTTCTTCCTAATGTTTAGGTGGAATCTTCTTTCTTGTAGTTTGGATCCATTGCTCCGTGTCCGCTTCTCTGGAGCAGCAGAAAACAACCTTTCTCCCTCCTCTATGTGACATCCTTTTATATATTTGAACATGGCTATCATATCACCCCTTAACCTCCTCTTCTCCAGGCTAAACATGCCCAGCTCCCTTAGCCGTTCCTCATAAGGCATCGTTTCCAGGCCTTTGACCATTTTGGTTGCCCTCCTCTGGACACGTTCCAGTTTGTCAGTGTCCTTCTTGAACTGTGGTGCCCAGAACTGGACACTTTGGGTGGTGGGACTTCAGAGGTGTTTGCTTATGCTAATCTTATACCTGGGTCTTGCCCTGACATGTACCAAGGACTTGCCTGAACATGTTTGCCAAGGTTAAACTAGTGTAACCCCCGTCTACCCCTCCCCTTTTGTGACATGTCAGTGATGTATCAATGATGCATCAATGATGCTGTACAAACTGTATTCTGGGATATGGTGGGAAAGTTGTAAAAGTCATGGTCACCCCATCCTCTGGGTTCAAAATTCCTCTTTGAACCTGTTGCGGAATAAATGTTGGTCTACAGCTATTTGCTCCGGTTGGTGGCTGGACTCCTTCCTTTATTCCGCAGGGACCTGCGGGCTCTGCCCGCCGAGCTGGGTGACCAAGCAGCCTCACACCTAGGTTTTTCCATAACAGAAAATGATCAAAGCAGAGAGATACAGTTGGTGAGATTCTTATGAGTGGGGCATAAGGGGGTTTATCATGCTTTCCTTACTCTTGAGATGTGTGCCCTTTCACTTCTGTACCAAATCATCTCATCAGTGATCTGTACTCTGCAGCCTTCCTGGGTGCCCACACTTCAATGGAAGTTCAGTCAAAGGCATCATGAGGTGATCTCCTCTTGTGGGAATTTTTTTCATATCAGGAAGCTTGGGTAGTCAGGAAGGATGCAGGTTTCTGGAGAAATGTATGTTGGAAGGTAATACAGGCATGGAAAGAAGGAAAGAGGGAAAGGAATGGAAGGGAGGAGAGGAAAGGAAGACCCACACCTCCTTGGCCACCTCATGAGCTCTAAATTCCCACTGAAATTCTAAAGTACCCTGAGAATGAAGCAGAAAATGATGAAGTCTCTTTTGCAGAGGGGAAAGCTTTTGAAAAATTGGAGGACAGAGTTCAGGCACAATCACTACTGAAAACACAGTAGACATGGTATGTGCAAACTGATTATTGCTGAACATTTTCATTCGTTTAATGAAGGTGCAAGTAATTTTTGAGCAGCAATTAAACTTATTGGGCTGTCATGGATAAGACGACATTTCTCAGTTGACCTGCTGCACAGGATTGTTATTAAGGTAGCTGTGATAAGAACAGCAAGGCACTCTCACCCCAATCCAGAGAAAATTAGTCATGCTAAAAATAGTCAAGTAACTTAGTCAAGCAGAAATTATTTTCTATGGGTTGCAATCTTTTGTTTATAGGAGTAACTGATTACAACAGTAACATCCTAAAAATAATGAATGCCATGTGAAATTTGGATTTCAGGCTCAGCGCTTGGGTTTAGAGGCTATGAAACCTGAGTTTTTATGCATAAAAACCTATAAAAACCCATATTTAATAACAGCATGTTGATTTCCTAATGAATTTGTATTTCACTGGTGCAGTACCTATTAATTTGTTCTTTAAATGCTCCTGTTCCAGGATTCATGATTGTGCGCACACACCCAGAATTCTCAGATATAGGTTATTGTCAAAGCACTGTGTAATATACAGTTTAAGGTTACAGAGTTAAAACGTACTTCAAACACCTATTCAGCCATTTTATGTTTTTCCCAATTTTCACTGTCTTGCTAATGTTTGTGTCTATAGTGTAGAATTACAGTCAGCCTCACAAGAACTATCTGATAACAAAGGCATAGCCAAGGTCATATTTTATGGAATTTTGCTTGCTCCTTACACTCCGCAATATTTCACTCAGCAGCCTGGAAATAATGTTGTATTTTTGCTGCTTCTCTTCTTTGGAAAGCTAATAAAGAGTGCCTAATCAGTGCTATGAGGAGGAAAGGAACCAACTAAACATGAGATCCTGGTAGACGCAAAGACAAGAGGGGCATATTCTGAATTGCAGGAGAGTTATTAGCTGTGAAATATAGGATTATTTGGAAACGTACAGCAATGACACACATCATTTATTCTAATACTGTACAATATTGTGAAATGCCCTGCTGCCACTGCTAGCAGCCATGTTAAATACAGAAGATCTCACATTAACCTTAACACCTCCATTGATGGTAGAATAGTACATTGCTATCCTGCTGCGATGATATTTACATCTTGTTAAAGGTACAGCCCATAACTGAAAGCTTCATGGACCTATAATAATAATAATAATTAATAAACCCAAGTTCTGTTTGAACAAAGATTACCCATCTCTCTTCACCATTAGGCAATGCTCTGTGCATGCAGTCCCATTAGTTCTGTGGCACATGTCATCAGTGTGACATGGCTGTGGTATTGTTGTTTATGGTGGGGAGGGAGATTGAATGTGATATTTACATCATACATACAGTATATTCAAGATTAATATACTACATCAAGATTTATAAAATATTTAGGGTGGTTTTGAGAAGTCATCTGTGTGGCTATATGAAAGACAGTTAGTAAACAGATATTATACAACCTTAGGGCTACATGCTGCTTTGCACAGAAGTGAGCTAGTAATTAAGCAGCGAAAAAACTTGCATATTTGAATGTAGGTTTTATAAGAGCTGGATTTCATGGTCCTAATTCAATTAAAAGGATGTTTGATTTCTGATTGTGGTGTGTATTGCAACTAAGTCATGCTCCGGGTACAACCAGTGAAGATTTATAAATTGCTCAGAAAGTAGATAGCCAAATACAATTGTTCCAGGAGATCATTTTAACCAGTTTCTTTTGAAACTGGTTAAAATGATCTCCTGGAACAATTGTATTTGGCTATGAAGTATGGGGCCAGTCTCACAAGGCTGCTGGAATGCTTTTTGCTAGAGGGTTGTCATGGCACTGTCAGGCAAGGAATGTCCACAGCGAGGAATTAATTCTTTATTTTCAAAACTTACATCTCTCAGCTGCTCCTGGGTGTGCACCTGATGAGGCTGTTGCAGCAACAGAGCCCCAGTCCCAATCTCATCTTATGTATCTCCCCCCAGGCCGAGAAGCGCACAAGCAGGTGAAGACTATGCCAGCATGTAACTTGTTTCTGCTCCTCCCACTTCATTCCTCTCCTGGTCATGGGAGACAGTGAAGCAGAAGAGGTGGGGGCAGGAGGAGAAAGTGTGAAAGCCCTTGACTCTGCACCAGCCTGACCCATCTTTCCCCCCTCCTGCATGTATTCTTCACTCTCAAATCCTGCCACTTCTCCTGCTTCTTCCTCTCATCTCATGGCTGGTTCAGGCTTCCCCAGATCACTGATCCCCTCTTCCAAGTCAGCATCCATACCCCCTTCTCCCAGTGCCCACTCGTCAGTATCCAGCCACAACTCTTCAGTGGCCAGCCAGTCCCTGACAAAGGTTATATGCATCGATAAGAATGAAACAACGACTTTAGTACCATTGGAAGAGACAGGGCAATAGTAAAGGCCATGTTCAGTCATAACAGAAAAAAAGTAATTGAAAAGGTGGAGTAATTGAGCAAGGCGCTTGCTCCTCAAATGATTCCTTTAGCATTGAGGAAGAAATAGTTCAGGTGTTGGGAACCCAAAAGCTGGAAAATAAGTACAGAAATGCTTGTGGAAAGTCAATATTAGAGTGAATAAAAATGAACATTTTAATAGAGTGAAACGTGTGGCACAAAACCATTAGTGTTATCTTTACAGTGGCACAGAGAGAGAGAGAAAATGGAGAGTGCAATAGATTTCTAAGTCTCTGAACCAGAAATTGGTTTCAGACATAGTAAATAACTCTTCCTATGGCTTCTTTCCAAAATGTGGTTGCACTGAACATGATACCCAGTGATGTACTCACTTGACATACATAATAACCAGCATTCACATGATGGAACAACTGAGAAGCTGAAAAAGCATGTTGTACACGAGCAACCTCTCAATCTATTATTAGAGTGTAAATAAAATCTACTGAAATATTTTCATCATGCCTGAAATTGGCTGTATATTAACCCAACACAAGGCTTGTCCTGCCTCAGTATCTACTGCCCAGTTTCCATTTTCAATTTATTACATGGATGCAGAAGATTGACCACATATGTCCTATGCCTTGATCCATTCCAGGGCTGGTTTTGCTTCATTAAACCTATTACTACTGAGGCTATTTCCAGATCAAACCACTGGAAGCAAACCACTAGAAGCAATAGCATGCAGCCAGAATGACAATGACTCTAGGATGGGGCCTGTGGTGATCTGCTACAATGTTTATTATTTCTATTTCTTTGTTGTACAACATAATCATAACTAAATCACTTTTAATAGATTCTGGGATGCTTTAAAAAACACACACAGCTGGAATAAATATATAAAATATTCCTATTTCCATGGGTGCCAAAATAAGCCAACACCACCAAACCATCAAAGCATGCTCTCCATTCTGTCTCCAGCTTTCTTAGAATTTTATATAGCAGCAGTGAAACTAGCCTAAAAGTGCACAAAGATATCCTACAGAGCTTCTGCCTTGGCACTGATGGGTGTTTGTTTGTTTGTTTGTTTGTTTGTTTGTTTGTTTGTTTGTTTGTTTGTTTTGAGAGCTTCACGTCATTAAAGCGGTTTCCCAGACACAAAAGATAAAGTAGAACAGAGTGTATCTGTGAACCCAGGAATGATTATTCTAGGTAGAGGATTGAACAATAGTCTTGAATTTCAATGACTCTGAAACAGACTGTAAAAAGTTGACTGGATTAAGGTAGGAGAAATGTGATCATCAACCCAAACCTGAACTATGTTACCTTTTAGAGAGGTGAATTCACCACTCAGCTTCCCCTATTGTCTGGTATCGGTTGTAGTATTGGTTTTTGATACAGAAAGAAAGGTCAGTTACACGAGGTGGAATTAAAACATTATTAGTGCTTGATACTGATTTTAATGCAAATAGCACTTTTCCTCTACCCCCCTCATAAGCTTGGTGGACAGTAGAATATCAAGTCTTCAGTGAAGAGTATCATGCTGAGACCACTGAAGGCAAGACTGGACAACTGGTTCAGCACCCAGGACAGTGCTGCAAACATGCTCCATATGCTTGATTGCTGTATCTGATGTGCATAATTTGATTGTGAGAATCTGGCATGCCTTGCATGCCATTTGCATTAGCATTGTGGATGGCCAGATCACAGCTGGTGGGCATGCTGCAATCATTCTGACATTTTTTTCCCCAGGCACTGTTAAGACAAAAAGTGAAAAATGTAAAACCCAGGCACTCAAAAGGATAATGAAGTGGTCTTTTAAGTGACTAGATTTAAAAGCAAACATCATCATGAGCCCCTTGGAGATGTCTTGCCAGGGCTAGTCAGAAGGTGAGCAGGAATAAATGAGTCTGGAGAATTGGATTCTCACCTGCACCCCACCCTGGCTGATAACTGGTTGGGCTATTTATGAGTGCAGCCATATAGCACAAGCATAGGCAAACTCGGCCCTCCAGATGTTTTGGGACTACAACTTCCATTATCCTTGATCACTGGTCCTGTTAGCTAGGGATGATGGGAGTTGTAGTCCCAAAACATCTGGAGGGCTGAGTTTGCCTATGCCTGATCTAGCAGATCTTTCTCCTCCTAGGCGAGTGAAAAGCATGAACAGAGTTGAAGGACACAAAACACTCAAGGAGAATGTGAATTGGGGCTGGTGAAGAGTGTGACTGGTGAGGATGGAGGCGGGGGACATATTTGGCTATAGGCCTGAAGTTCCCCATCCCTGCACTAAATGAAATATCCTTTAGGACTTCATCTTCACTTCAAACAAACTATGAAGCCCACTGTACAGATTTCACAGCCAGTGCAGATCCCTGTCTAACATCTAAGGTAGGGGGAAGCCTAGGAAGAGGACTCTACTGCTTTACAGGCATACAACAGGGTTTGGGAAATTCAACAGATATACTTTTAAACCTCGTCAAGTTCCTCTATGTGGGTCTTCTCCTAAGTGTTCATTTTCTTTTCTTGCCCTTCCTTGGGTTTAGAAGATTGTCCTCTGAATGTTTCCTGTTGTCTAATGTTAAAACATCTCTTTATATGCAAATAGTATCCAAATGTCCTTTGCACCCTCTACACCTTTTAGAGGTAAAGTGAAGTCCTAGCATCCCAAGGAAATGACTCAATTATATGCTTTCTAAGCTTGCCTGGGAAATTTTTAAATGTTTGGGGCCCAGGTTTGTAACATGTTGCAGTGGAGTAACACAAATGATGTTGATGGAAGTGCCTGTAACCAACACCAGTGGGCAGAATATGACCTACATATTCAGCCCAGGCTGCCCTTCTTTGTTAATTTCAAGGTCTGTGTGTCTAGGCACAATGCTGCTGAGTTCAGATATAGAAGCCGCCATGAATGTGCTATTAAAGCCAAATCACTTCATTAGGGTTGGCGATGCCACCATGCGTGCACAATGAATTGTTTACAGAACTAAAGGGTCTCTTAAGAATCTCCTTCCTTAAACTTTGATGCTTCTTTTCCGAAGGGAGCTGTGACACCACTGTGTGCTCAGCTGCCTATTCAGTGTGAAGCTGGAGCATATTTTTATCCCACTGCTATTAGGCTGAAAAAAGACCCGGGACTCCTGCCCAAAGGAGTAGACCCCTGTCTTCTCCTCTCTCCAATGTATATATACATGCAACAACTCTACATCTGCTGTAACATCTACTTCCAGCTGCTGCTGCTTCTCTTAATGTCTGCATCAATGCTTGCTTATCTGTCTGTCTGACATTCTATCTATATCTATATCTATATCTATATCTATATCTATATCTATATCTATATCTATATCTATATCTATATCTATATCTATATCTATATCTATATCTATATCTATATCATCTATATCTATATCTATATCTATATCTATATCTATATCTATATCTATATCTATATCTATATATATATCTATATCTATATCTATATCATCTATATCTATATCTATATCTATATCTATATCTATATCTATATCTATATCTATATCTATATCTATATCTATATCTATATCTATATCTATATCTATATCTATATCTATATCTATATCTATATCTATATCTATATCTATATCTATCATATTCCTATCCCACCCTCTCAGTGGTTATTGAAATATATTGACTGAAAGCCAAAAGGCCTCAATCAGAACTGCAGAAATGACACCTTTTCTATGCTACTGAACAGATGGGGAGAAAAAGTTGATAGGGTGAGATTACAAACCTGCAGCTATTGATCTTTTTTCCCCTCCTCCCAAGCTGCACATGAAATGATGGTGCTCGAAAATAATATCACATCATCACAGCAAATTCCAACTTCAGATTTAATATATTTCTCCCATAGCGTTTCATCAAAACCATCTGACTTGGTGCCTATCCTCGCATCTTGTAGTAATTAAATGAGGTGGTAATATTGGAGAGACCACATGATGTCCATCTGTACACACAGTTCAGTTGCCCATGTGATGCATTTTAAAGCAACAGTGAAATGATTACTGGCCATCTGCTTGCATCCTTACTATTAGAAGTGATTGTGAATTCTCTCACTGCTTTGCACTTTTCCATATCACAACAAGCTTCTGAAAAAAGCAAAGCTAAATTCAGATGAGTCAGAAACCAGGATTTGTGCCAGGGAATCAGAGATGAATTATGAAACCAGAGTTTAGGACTGGGCAGCAAGTTGCACCAATGGATTAAGCAACAATGAAAGAACACACCAAAAGCTCCAGAAGTCTGTGTTATTCAGGCAGGGCTTAACTGGAACAGGAAAACCTTTTGTACTCCTCCTTCTTCATCTGTGATCAATGGACAACCTGGCTGGGTGAAGTCAGTGTAGGGCCCAAGGATATTTCACTGCACAAACAGATGCTGCAACTTGCAATTTGGTGATTTACCACATGGGGCAGATGCATACAAATCCAATGAGTACCTTGGACCTTTGCTCCTCTGTGGTGTTACCAGGGATGAACTTGTACCAGTTTTCATCTAGTATCTTGCTTGGAACTTACCTTAAGTATCTGGATTCAATTCTGCAGTAAGTGAAATAATAATATGCAACTGAGTGTCAGTGCCTCCAGGTAGGAGCAGAGTATCTTTCTCTTGAAACTATAGAGCTTCCAGAACTAAGAATGCTTCTGTTAGGAAGGATTGAGCCCCATGACTACTTCTTTGAGAACTGAATTCTGCTTTTTGTGTCACTTCTGAAACGTAGTTCACTTTCTTGAATGGCCTGAGCAATCCTCATTTATCCTGATAGCAAACTCGGCTCTCTGAGTGTGACTCCTTATGTATCCAAAAGGCACCATTCATAAGGTATGAGGAGAATCAGGGGGACCCAAAGTTTATAGAGATACTTAAAATAAATTTTAAAAAGCCCTTAGGGAGAGAACCGCTAAAACTACCCAGTGATGCCTATGTGTTTTCCGAACACTGACTGACTGGAGGGGGTGGGAAGAGAAAACTTGGTGGAGGGGGAATAAAAAGAAGGCACGGCTTACTGGCTGGCTTAAACCTTGAACAAGAGGACCCCATGTTGCAGATCTCACTGGTTTTAACTGTTTTCTTAACCTATAGGTAAGCCAACTGTTAGATCCCAGTCCCTGCCCTCTCTGTTTGTGATGCATCCCGATCTGGGAAGTAAGGTGGCTTTTCCCCCCCAGGTGAAGAGTCTTCCCAGGAAGTTGTGGTCATAATGGGAGTGAATGTACCATAAGCAACTGTGAAAACTGTGCATTTGACTTGAACTGCATCTGTGCTTCAGGGTTACCATTAGGTCTAAAGAGCTGTTCCAGCTGTGCCCTATTGATTAGTTAGCAGATGGTTTTCAAAAAGGTCCATCAAGCTTGACTGACAAAAAAAAATAAGCTTAGACATGTGAGAGTAATGGAACCCTTACTTGTGTTGGGGTTTTTTGTGTGTTTTTTAATTTAATCATTTTTTCAATACAAACAGCAACCGCAAAAAAACACATACAACAAAAACCACAATAACACTAATAACACAATTTAACAATTCAGATTTGAGTACTGATATACCTATAACTCCTCCCCCTACTTCCCACCACTTTCCGCCTTATCGCTTAAGCATTACTTCCAGATTTCTTCATATATATGCATTCTTAATTTGCGTCGATATGCAATTCGTTTGTGTGTTACTAGTCTGTCCATAATGTCAATCCATGTGCTCAATGGGATCTTTTTGCGGCTCTTCCAATTGCTTCTAATATGGCACGGTACATTTTTTTTTACCCCTTGTAATCTCCCACATTTCCGGTATATAATTTAGAATTAAATTCAAATCCCCTAAATAACAATTTCTTTTTATTACTCTTGCTATATATATCCTCACCTCGCACCAAAATGATCTTATCATCGGGCAGTTAATGTGTACTAAGTTTGCATTTTTACTTCCACATCTCCAGGAGTTGTCTGCATTTGTTATTTTCTTCTGGTAAAGTTTTGCTGGAGCCCAATGGACTCTGATGGTTGGACGGTGTTCTCGAAGCTACAAACATGAGTCTGACCAAACTGTGGGAGGCAGTGGAAGACAGGAGTGCCTGGCGTGCTTTGGTCCATGGGGTCACGAAGAGGCGGGCACGACTAAATGACTAAACAACAACAACAATGGACTCTGAATATTATTTTCTGCTGAATAAGTCTTAGATCCATAGAAGCTATTTCTGTTGATTTTATACTCCCATATATCATTTGTTATCTGTACCCCTAACTCTTCACTCCATTTTTGTCTATCATATTCTAAATCATACTTCTTTCTGTTGAGTAGGGTTTTATATAGTACAAGTGGGGACTCTTGTGTTGTGACACTGTTAAGGCACATCGCATACACCATTAAATTTTATAAAGCCGTTGTCATGCTGCAGGTGTAAGAAGGGCCAAATAGCTTTGGCCAGGTTGTGCTTGATAACATAATAACAAAAGGGGATGTATATCGGAGGTGCTGGGTGCAATTTACCTTCCTCTTCCTCCATCCACTAGCTGGGAAAGCTAACCTTTAAATGTCAGCTGTTGGTGTTGCTTTGCAGAGACATACAGTACCAAATGCCAGCCTGGGTCTGTGGGCAGCTTGCTTATTTTCTTGATGAAGATAAATGAACACTGTTACGTCAAAGCTGTAACAGCAACATCTGCACCCGAGCACTAATGAAAAGTCAGGTAGATGACAATGTTATCACAGTCTGGGTTTGTCAACAGCAAATTACAGAATGGTTAGACTGTCCACTTTTCTTCCTTCCTTCCACAGGTCAGGAAGCAGTGGGACTCCACAGTGTTGCAACCTATTTCTTTTCCCCCTTTACTAGTATTCAGAAGAGTAAATCAGGCAAAAATGAAGTTATAAGAAAGTGAGCTGCTATCTAAATTTCTTCCTGTATGTGTGTCTGTATCTTCTTCCCCCGCCATTATTATCAATTAAATTTGTTGGATGGAGGTTGTTTGAAATGTTTCCTATCCACCCCCTTGGTCCCCCCAAAAAGAGATACAGGTGTGGTCCCCCCCATTGGAAAATGCCACCATATGATACCCCCCCATAACTGGTAGTCCTAGTGGTTGTGAGCCCTAGTGGTTGTGAGCCTAGTCCTATTTGATACTGTACAAATTTATCTTGTACCAAATCACTATAGAAATTATTACGATTGTTTTTGCCTGACTAGCCTAATAGGTGGTTGGAGGCTGGAAAAAGGGAACTGTATGACCCTTAATAGCCTGGAGCTGGTCTTTGGAATGTGGCATTCCTCAGGGTCTGAAGAAAGAATAGAAGAACTGAAATAATAGTTGTGGCTGCAGTTTTAATTGGACAGAGGCACAAAAGGTGTGAGCTGGGAATTTTTAGCTGGAGTCGACTAAGGCCACATTCACATCATCCTTTTAAAGCATTATGATACTGCTTTAGGCATCTATGGCTTCCCCAAAGAATTCTGGGAAATGTGGTTTGTTAAAAGTGCTGAGAATTATTAGGAGACTCCATTCCTTTCCAGAGCAACAATTCTCAACCAATCCTTCTTCACAGGGAGCTCTGGTGTACTGACAACTCTCAGCCCCCTTTACAGACTACTGCATCCATAATACTTGGAGGGAAGCCATGACTGTTTAAAGTAGTATCATAGTGTTTCAAATGTGTGGTGTGCATGTGACATATGCTGCATTTTTTAGTCCCTAAAGCAGCATTAGTGGTTGTGCTTTTGGTGTTGGTTTCCGGTTTGCCATGCTTGTATGTGTGTAAATAGAAGGCACTACAAAGGTATTTCAGATTTCTAGTGTTTCTCTCTCTTCTAAAGAAAACTAACTCTTCTAGTACTGCCCCTGGATGTTTTTACCAATTGCAGAAGGGAGGAGCTTGTAAACACGGTATCCTGGCAGAGATACTGAGCAATTTTACGCAGAGAGCCATGAGACTACAACTCCAAGCGGGGCAAGTGATGTCAACATGGTTCAGCACATCAGAGGGCTTAGGGCAGAACTCCCATTGCACTCCCACTGCTGGCTTGTGTACCCATGGCGTTAGCTCCAATCCACATCTATTCTGAAGTTCCTTGAGCAATACTGTGCTTTGATGTATTCCACCCCCGCACACAAATCAACTTCGGTCAGATTTCAATACATAAGCCCTGTGAAGACACCCATGCCCACTTGCGTGGTCAGACAGTGGGAGATTTGGAAACATACCCAACTGGACTAATTTGTACAATGACTTGCAAATGTGATTTGAAGCACAGCGGACAATATGCCCTTCCTGCTTTTGAAACTGGTAACGTGTGCACAGCCTTGATATTGTAGCAGACATGCGACTGCAGCCAACAGCAACGGTATCTACACAGCTGCTTTTCCACCTGTCTCCTCCATAACATCCAGTGATACAAAATGTGACATGATTGTACTGCAGGTTTTCCTTGCTCCGCCCCACTTCATTGGCTGCTGTTTGTGGGTGAAGACAAACTCACAGAGCAATAGCATTAAACCACGTGCTTTGTATCCCTAGGTGTTACCAGGAAGAGGGGGAGAAAGAGGCATGAAGCTGCTGTTTTTTCCAGCAGCCCTGGGCCTGCCATTGTGTCTATTTTCTGACCCCAGCCACTGCCTTCAGTTCTCGACCTCCCCTTGCCTTTCCCCTATCTGCATGTCAAATCAGATCCGTTTAGGGAATTTGTCTCTGCTGCTTTCTGCACTGCTGTTTATAAAGATGTGCATATATACAGATCCCATTGATTTGGAGATGCGCTCAGTCTGGGGGTGGGGGGTGGGGTGGAGGAAAGGTGCCTTTGTGTTGGTACTTTGGCTTTGTACAGAAATTGTTGGAGAGGCAAAATACGAGGTAGTTAGAGAGAAGATGTTGTGTTATCTCTTTCTCTGTATAGCATGCATATTCATTCTTTTCTTGCATTTCTAGTTCTGGCATTTGGATACATTAGCAGATTTTTATAAGCACAGATGCATAAGAATACAATCCAGCCATCTGACTCCACAACTCAGTATGGATAGGATCCGCTCAGCCTTTCCTTCCCCATTCTATAGCCACAAGGCCCAGAATCTGGTTGGGTATGAAAATGAAAGAAGATCCCCTTCTGGGCTTACAACTGAGATGGATAGAGATAAGCAACCAGGGCAGAAAAAGTCATGGAGACAAGGGCACACTTTTAATTCTCTGCTTTCCTTAAATGTTTGGGATAGGAAATGACCACCCATAACATAAAGCACCCAGAATGAACAGTGTTGTTTCAGAGTTGCAGTGGTGAGTACATTACTAGCTGGGATAAATTTGAAATTGACATTCCTTAGATGCCATCTTAACAGTTCAGATGTAAATGTAAAGCCCTCTAGGCCATGAAGCTGCATGTTATTATTCATGGAATTTGCAATGAAGATGCAGCAGGAAATGCTTTTGAAGATTGAGTAGGTCACCCTGCTTTCCTATGGATTAGTATGTCAGGTTTGGAGCAGGGTTGCTAGCTTAGGATGTGTGATCCTGATCTCCTTTCTGAAGCTAAGCCAATATAGGAGGTGAAATTTGCTTTTAAAATACGGTTTTTAAAAAATGCCCCCTTCAAAAAAATATAAATCACTTTCTATGAATCATACACATTTTGGCTTTTTCTTAAGCCAGCCTGAGAAATGGGACAAACAATGCTCATTCATTCAAAGTGAGGTCAGGAAGTGCATCTGATTCACTATGTGGCATTGTCAAGGAAGTCTATTTTAACTGTAGTGCAGCTGATAATGACTTCCCCAAGATCCTCTAGAAGCTTCATCGCTGAGTGGTAAATAGAACCTAGGTCTAACCACTTCATAACACGAGCTCTATGTGTATCTTTTGCTTCCTGCAGTTCTGATAGATGATGTTGTCAATAAACAAGCTGTATTTATTGTCATAGTTTTTTTGTTTTCATGTATACCTCTACAGCGGAGCTGAATACTATGGAACTATACAGTAGATAGAGCTCGTTCTCCTTTTTTCTTCTTCTTCTGTAACCCTCAGATATAAGTGAAAGAGATGCTGAAACTGCCCACCTTTACAAATCTTTAAAGGCTCAAATACTCTCCCCCCCCCCATTGACTTAGATCAGCTCACTGTAACAAAGTTTGAGAAGCCCTGAATGCATCTGTCTAGACATGACATCATGAGCAAACTGATGCTCACTGGCCAACAATGATCTGGTGCTCACCTCTCCTCAATGTAGCTTTCCCAGAACTGACTTGACCTGGACCTCGTCCTTTTCTTCCTCCCTCCTTTCTGTGCCCTTTGAGCAAACATCTGCCTGTATATCGGATTTCAGTTGCACACTCTGGGCAGCTAACAGATGAAAGCTCACAGGCACAGATGCCCAGAAAAATTGCCAAGAACTGAGGCAGAAACTCATTCCCAAGCTGGACCGACAGCCCGCCCCTTCCACTCTGTTGGTCTTTCCAATCAGCACTAAACAAGCTCTAGTGTCTTAATGGCAGCCTGTTCTGAAACAGCTCTGTGACATTGGTAGGGATGGCTCATGGTAAGGAAGCTTCCGCTCAGTCAACCACAATCTGTTCTAGTGCAGACATGGGGAACCCTTGGCCCACTAGCTGTGGTTGAACTACAACTTGGCCAGAAAGCATGGCCAAGGATGAGCAGCAACATCTGGGGGGCCAAATGGAAAGGCCTGGGATGGTAGGAAAAGTTGGGGGAACTGGTCTTGGTGGTGTGCTGGCAACACTCAGTTTTTGAATCCAGTCGGCTTGGGTGTTCCACATTTGGTTTATGAACCTGCTATTCAGAATGAGAGGGAAGGTTTACAGACCAAGGATGCAATCCTAATCCCAGCCACTTCCCAGTAGGGCTTAATGGAGCAGCAGAACCACCACCGCATCCACAGCCCTGCCAAATATGCTAGCCAATGTGGATGTAGGGGCCAGGCAGAGCTGGTACAGCAATCAAGCCTGGATGGAGACCAATGCTGCCTTGAGTTGATAGTGGGATTAGTCCGGGATCTAATGAATCCCAGACCAGTTGAGCCCCACTCCTACAATAACCTTTGTCATGGCTTTTGGCTGGCGGTCATTAGGAAAGAACCTACTCTCAGCACTTCTGCTCTCAAGTTCAGTGGGCAGAAGGAACATCTCCATGACAGTTAAATAATGCTGGTGAAGAATGGCAGGGCTGGGTGGAGAGACACCTCTTCCCAATCTGATATCCCTCACAGCCCAGCAAAAAAGGGAGGTAGGGTTGCTTTGCTAGCCTCCAAACTACACTGTATCCAATGATGAGGAATGCAATTGAAAGAACAGATAGTGTCTGCGGTTATTGCTTGACCAGTCATCACATAATTTTTGCAACAATTCAGTGTGCTGTCCAAATGGAAGGGACAGAAATGGTTTTTAATGTACATCTCTACCTTCCCCCTTCTCCCCGCCATGCAAGGCAAACACTTTTATTTTGTAGAAATTAGAAACTATCTGTTCTAATGTTGCGATGAATAGTTCTCCTATGTACTTTTACTTTATTTTTACTGCTCTCCATCAAAAGAAATTGCATTCAAAAATATTAAGGGGAGAGAAAATGTCAGTGAAATTATCATGGGTGGAGCACAGGGTTTTTGTCATCACTACTTTATTTTTGCAGTGACAAAGGGGTATTTAGCAGTATCTTTTATTTCATTCTGCAAATCATCTTGCCAGTGGTCTGCAACTCATGGAAAGTGACAGTTGGGGAGCCTCCCATACTTGTGGAGACACCTATTAATGTGTTTTAGAACCCCAATTATGCAGGCTTCTCCCTGGTTATAAAAGTTTGCCTACTTCAAATTCTCACTTTCCATGAGTTGGAAGGCAGCAGAAATGGCAGCAGAACAAGGTGATATCTGCATGCCTGTCCCCTCCCCATGCAAACACATGTTTACTTTCCCAGCTTTCTAATGCCTGAAGATGGCTAATGAGTATTTAATTCACCATAATGACTCGGTAGTGCTCTTTCTTTCTGTTAGAAAGGCCTCTCTCCTTTCAAACAAGGTTTTTACTCTATCTTTAAAGCATCAAAAGTTGCCACAGGAAGCAGAGAGATAATCTAGGCATGTGCCAGAAATATTCTGTTTCGATGCTTAGGATCTAAGTACTCACGCCACTGAGAATCAGGAAGGTAGACCTCTCCAGGTTAAGGTATCTGTCAATTTTGATTTCTCCTGCACTCAGTCTTCCCTGTAATATTAATATTTTCCTCAAGATAATTCTGATGGGATGTTTACACCTCTCTCCTTCTTGTTAGTTTACAAAGCTCATGTAGATAATATTAGCTAATGTATTAGGGAGACACACAAGGAAAAATCTATTTCAGTACTAGGATAAAACCTCTAACCCTTTTGCCATTCTGTGACCAGGCAAATATAAGAAATGCATTGTATAACAGTCAGCAATGCTTGCTTTTTTGATGTCCTTTGCTCTCTAATAATATGGCCCAAGAGCCTCTTGGCTGTTAAAGACAACTTGTCCCCAGCACAAGTTGCCTTAATAACTTACGATTATTATTTTTTTAAAGCAACAACCCAGGGCTAGGTGAGGAAAGATTGATGATCATCACTATGTTAAGCCCATTAACATATAACATCAGGCGCCAAAATCTGCTTTCCTGGCAGTGTTTCCTGGGCCATCCTGCCAGAGCTGTAACTTGGCTTCAACTTTTACTACTGAGCTTTATTGCAATATTCATTTGTGTGGGTAGATAAATGGGCCTGTAGTAGTTTCACCTTGGCAGATTCCCGAGGATGCTACAAATGTCCCTGGTTGAAACAAATGCCCCTGGCAGTTCCGTGCTGGTTTTGTAAATACTTGCGTACATGGGAAATTTTACTGACAGAATTTCTGTCCCTGGATGGTTTTGTGCAGTACCTATATGAGCGAACAAAGAGGAATGCATATGGCTTTATTAAAGTTTGGCTGTGAAGCCTTGTTTGACACAGAGCTTTTTAGCTAGCATGCCCTTTTACTTTTCACTGTTTGCTTAGCCATTGTGACTCCATTTTGGATTTCTAATGCACCAAAGTGGCATAGGAGGTACCTTTGTAAATGCAAAAAATAAAAATCATTTTATAAAATCCTGGCCTGATCAGATGCTATACTCCTTAGAAGAGGAAACTTGTTCCTTTTCCCAAGAGAGAAGGATTGCCATTCTTTAACCGAGGAGCTGCCCAAAGAACATGGACCTACTGACATAGTGACCACAGATTTGAAGTTTCACCTACTTTCAGTTATCCAGTTATCTCTGAATAACTGAGAGAACTGTGTTGATGTGTAGTCAATAATGCCTCCCAGATCCAATCACAACAGTGGCTCAGTTCAGAGTGTTGCTAGCTATTGTAAAGCTTCAGAGCTCTGCCATAATTAAAGTGATGGCAAAAAGACAAATAATGGCCACTAGGCTAGCAGAGTCTTAAGTTGGGAACCAGCAGGAGTTGTGGAGGTCAAGCAAAATACAAATTTTGCTTCATCCCTGAGCTCAGGATGGCCAAAGGGCAGGTACATTTCAAGAATACAAGCCAGACATTTAGGATCCATCAGTAGGTCATGTGAGAAGTCCAATTCCACTAATCCCCAAAGGCAAACAATAAATTCAGGTCGAAAGACACCTCTTCCACACAATGCAGCCTGCAGTGCCTCTGTATGGTTAACTGCTGTTGTAAGTCTCCAATGAGTCTCTACATCAGATGTGACTCCACTTTCAGTCAATCTCAATGCAATTATACTGCACCACCTCTGATGAGGCTGCCTATTGTGATTCTGGATGATATACTGCTCTGCTCTTCCCCTTCCAAATAGCTTCTGCTGGCAGGTGGGTAATTCTGTAGTGTCTCCAAATCAGGTGTGATTGCATCATTCTAACACTCCAGGGGCAAATACACTGTAATATTACCTGCTCTCAGAGGGATGTGCCCAGTGTGTTTCCAATCAGTGTGCTCAAAACAGTCACCTATGCAGAAGCACTAGCCATGGGCTCCGCCTGGCAACAGGCATTTTTTACTTTTCCACAATCTAAAAGTAAATGTGAGAGGAAAGTATGCCTCCAATTTTAATTGAAGGAAGAAAAATCAACAGGTGTGCAACAGCTACCAGAATTTTGGGGGTCACTGTCAGTCCTCTGAGAACTTGCAGGCCAGTTTTGGTCCTTCTCTGCACATCCAAGAGACTGCACCTCAATTGTTCCCTTTAGACCTGCCACCCACCTACAATTGGCCTTTTCTCTTATTTTTGTTCGTGGAGCCAGAGCCATATAGGAAAGCTTTTACCAAATTTATCCATAGTGACTGTGAATTGAGGCACACATAAGGAGGGTCTTTTGAATTGCCTACATCTGATGGACTCCCTGAGAAAACGATGGGGTTGTGTTGTGAGCGGGACGTAGCTTTGCCAGCATTTCCCATCATTTTGAATGTTGTGAAAAGTGCTGAAACATAGTCAGCTGCCTTATACCAAGCCTTAGATTGGTCCATGTAGCTTGGTACAGTGGAACCTCGGGTTGCGAACGTGATCCATGTGGGAGGCATGTTCGCAACCTGCAGCGCCGCGTCTGCGCACGCACGTGATGCAATTCAGCACTTCTGCGCATGCACAAAGCACTATTTAGCACCACTGCACATGCGTGAGTGCTGAAACCCGGAAGTAACCCGTTCTGGTACTTCCAGGTTTCAGCGCATCTGTTACCTGAAAATGCGTAACCCGAAGTGTCTGTAACCCGAAGTACCACTGTATTGTCTTTACTAGCCTTTCTCAACCTTTGGTTCTCAGATGTTGGTTTCCCAGATGTTGCCCCTGCTGGTTTGGATTATAGGAGTTGTAGTCCAACAACATCTGGGGACCCAAGGTTGAGAAAAGCTGGTCTACACTGACTGGCAGCAGCCATCCATGGCTTCAGGCAGGAGTCGTTCTCAGTCCTGCCTGGAGTAGTGCTCATCACAACCTTAGTATTACCATTATTATTATTATTATTATTATTGATACTGTTGTCCTTCTATCACTTAATTATGCAGGCATGGTGAGGGAGTTGGGTGACGTTTGCTATTATGATCTTGCATGCACTATCCAACGTTTGTCCATTACACCGGCGCAGCTGCAGTCCACGCAAGTGCACAGCAAGTAAAGGATGTGCTACCAGTTATAAGGATCACATTTTTCTAGCAAGCAAATGCTGGGTTTTGCATGCTGTGAAAATGCAATATCCCTGTCACTGGAGTGCTATCTGAAAGGGAAAGTGCTAAATAGGTTTACGAAGTCGGGGAGAAATAGGATGGATATATTGTATTTCTATAATCTTCTTATGCTATAATCTTGGAGTTTACTGCCTTGGGTTTGTTTTAACAGAATCTAATGTTTGCCTTAACAGACTCTAAGGTCTCTTGTTCTCATAGAAATTAGCCTTGCTTGCGATAATCCCCCTTTTATTGCTGTATTTCCTTTGCTGTATGCGATTGTTTGGCTTTGTTCCTATCTAGAAATACAAAATACTATAATTTTAAAACAGTTCTCAGATTTGGCTGGAGGATTCATCCGGCTGCTTCTCCAGTCAGACCTCTAGGTGGATGCTCATGGTTTCTTCCCTGCCCCTCAATATCATGAAATATTGCAGATTCTCAAAAACATGTTGGCCATGTTTGCATCTACATAGCTGCACACATGAGGCTGTCCCATTTTATTGGCACAACAACCCTTTAAGGTAGGTTGGGCTGAGAGAGTGGTGAGTGACTAACTCACTGTCACCCATGGAAGTTCCTGGGTCTTGAATCAGGACTTAGATCCTGTGCCATATCTGTTCGTTTAAGAGCATAAGAACATAGCAACAGCCCTGCAGGATGAGACCCATCTGGTCCTGCATCTCACAGTCACCAACCAGATGCCCATGGGAAGCTAGCAAGCCGAATCTGACTGCAACAGCACTTTCCCCTCCTGTAGGTTCCAGCAACTGGTATGTGGAGGTAAAATATGGCCATAATGGCTAATAGGCATTGATAACCTTCTTAATAATAATAATTTTTTTTAATTTATACCCCGCCCTCCCCGGTTCAAAAACTGGGCTCAGGGCGGCTAACAACAAATTTAAAACACTTTAAAACAATTCTAAAAGCAGCATAAAATACAGTATAAAAACATGAATAACAATAACATTCAAAAATCAATTAGATAATCCCCCAGGGCTAGCTGGCTGAATTGGTCCTACTTGAGGCAGCGAGGAGGCCAGGGGAGAATTAGCTGTGGGGTCTCAGAGCGGGTGATCTTCATAAAAGGGAGGGAAGAGAAGAGAAATAAAAGATCAGGCTGAATTCAAATTAAAGGCCAGGCAGAATAGCTCTGTTTTATGCTAGAATCTTGAAGTTTACTGCCTGGGGTTTGTTTTAACAGGACCTTTGCTTTGCTTTAATATCCCTTGTCCTCTGCAAGCATATACTGGTAGATTTATCCCTGGTTCTTCAAAAATGCTATCCAGGCTGCAGTACCAGCCATCCTTGGCACTCATCCAGCTGCTCCCAAGGGCCAATCCCGGCTCAGCAGACCCTATAAAGCCCTGGCCTCAGTGCTCCCCTCTCTAAGCAGCATCTCATGGGAACAGGAACTGCCTGATTAAGCTCTTGCACTGCTTGGTCAAGTTGCTGTTCTGGAACTTGATTTTTGTTTCGTTCGGCAACACACCTCCTTCTGGCCCAGTTGGAATGGCCTCCAGCTCCCCTGACTCCCAGGTCCTAGTATGCAGAGTGAGATTCTTGTCTAAGCAGGGATTGGAACTCAGGTTTTTCTAGTCCATGTACAACACTCTGTTAACTACAGCTCAGTGGCTCCCTGACCCCAAATAGTGTTCGTTAGCACCTATGAGCCATACCCTCCACTGAGGTCAATGGAAATTCTGCTGTAGGAATCAACAGAAGCATAGACAGTGCCAATTGCTCTCTGCCCCCCCCCCCCCGTAGACATGCCACCCAATCTGAGCTTGACAACATAGTGCAGGGTGAGGATATGAAAAAGGTTAAAGGAAGCGACATTTAAGGCTTGGCAAAAATGTCTTAGGAAAATGACTTGAGCAGGGAGAGGAATGAGACACTTGTCAAGAGGGGGGTCGCTTTCCCGAGTCCTCCCTCTAAGCTGCTAATCAATCACACGCAGGCACCAAACGGGTTACCAGGTTTTATGGGCTTCTTTTCTGGCACCAGCTACAGAACATCAACACAACATGTTCTCTCTCTCCCCTGGCATGTTAACTCACAGATTTATACAAGTTGGGGGGATGCTGGCAACCAGCCAGACTCATCACATGCTCCCACTTGGGGAGACTACAGTGGTACCTCGGGTTGAGTACTTAATTCATTCTGGAGGTCCGTTCTTAACCTGAAACTGTTCTTAACCTGAAGCACCACCTTAGCTAATGGGGCCTCCTGCTGCCGCCGCAACACCAGAGCATGAGTTCTGTTCTCATCCTGAAGCAAAGTTCTTAACCTGAAGCACTATTTCTGGGTTAGTGGAGTCTGCAACCTGAAGCGTATGTAACCTGAAGCGTATGTAACCCGAGGTACCACTGTAATTGTTACCACCTGCCTGAGGGGCCCCACCCAGCAGTACTTGCTCGCAGGATCACTACTTCATGACAACACTAACTCAAACAGCAGCTCTCAGGTGATGAGGAACACTGTTAGCAGGTGAGACTGAAGCCTCTTCATGAACTCTCCTGGTATGCGCCTAAGAGCTGGTCTACATATCATATTTATCTTTGGAAACACCTTCTAGGAGCTGACGTACCCCAGGGTGGCCATATAATGCATAGTACAAGTCTCCATATCCTATTTGCTCATCAGTGTGCCGATAATCCACACAACACACCAATGAGAGAAGCTACCAATGTCCTGGGAATGCTCCTTTGTGATAGAAAATATAAGACTGAGAGGGAAGTGACATACAAATCCTTACACTGACAAGATGAGTTAGTTGGATAGCGTCCTGTATTTCTATTGCATGACATTGTGACTTTGGATTGTTTCAGTCCACTATATGTAGAGATGTTAGGAGACCCATATTCCCCGTCCAGGTCCCCCTGTGGATGGGAATTGATTGTTAAACCGCTCTGGGAATTGTAGCTCTGGGAAAAGAATACCAGTCTCCTAACAACTCTTGGAACTCTTAACAAACTACAGCTCCCGCAATTCTTTAGGGGAAGCCATGACTGTTTAAAGTCGTATCATAGTGCTTTAAATGTATGGCATGGGTGTGGCCTTGCTTTCTTTGCACATTACTTTTCTTCCTTCATAGAAATAATCTCAGATGTGCTGGGACTGCATAGGTTTGAAAGTGCACAGCTTCCAAGCACATAATTATTGCAAAATAAACATTTGCCTCCTTTTCAAATTTGACACTTTACAGAAGTGCACACACATCTTTCTTACTGGGCTTTCTACAAGAAGAAAAACATTGTAGCTTTCAGAATGCTAAGAATCGACAAGGCTGGCCATCATTCTTTTCCCAAAGCCATTCATCTCTTTGCACTCTCTTTCGGTCCTAGGTCCACCCTGCTACACCATCCCTTTTCTCCAGCTGAAATCTCTGTTTGCCTTGCATTTAGGAAGACTTGAACAGTCACATTGGATCATTCATCGTTTTGGAGCGCTGCTGTCCCACATAGTTAAAATCTAAGTATTGAAAAGTGGGAACCAGGAGTTCTGGCAAGAAGATGTCTCACAGGCATCTCAGAGTTGGGTTGTGGAGGGTCACATAGCGCTTAACCCTTCCTATGCTGAGCTAATGGGCCTTAGGCATAGGAAATGGCACTTCTCTTGGAAGATTCTTATGGCTGCAAAATTTGCTGGGCTCCCTCAAGGTGTCCAAAGGGCATGGGAAGAGCAAAGCAGATGCCCTTTTCTCCTACATCATGTCTTAGCAATGAGAGAGAAAAATAAATGCCTGGGAATGAGTTTTCCAGACTGAAGGCTATTGAATGTGTCTTTTCTATCCAGGCCTTATGAACAACTGGGGGGAGGATGAGAGATGTAGGCTGAAGTGACAGGTCGTCCCCTTCAGAAGCTGCTCTAACCACATGCAGAGAAAAGGGCACAGTCAGCAAGATGTGCCTGGCTCTTCTCTGAGGGGATCTCTGTCCTAAAATGGCCTAGAGACAATTCTGCTTTGTTTACACCCCTGCTGCCCAAGTAGCTGCACCAATTTAGGACTAGGCATCGACCAGTGAGTTTGTATAAATAAGCAAACTGGCCCTGAATAATGGATAGGAGCATGGTGGTAGCGGCTTGAATTCACACAGTTCAAAAGGTCATTAGAAAAAAATAAGATGAGCTCACAAACAAATGTTGCTCACATGTATTTCCAGTAAATAAAATGCATAATAAGATTTGAGTACAGCGACTTGTATAATGTCCATGTAAGTGATAATAATTTTATGCATCTGCACAGAGAGGGGATATTCAGGACATAATTAATCATTGCTATAGACGTCTACAAAGAGAATTTTGCTAACAGTTGGAGGAGGGTGTTCTCCCTGCCCATGTAACCAATTTTCACTTTCTCATCTGCTGAAGCTCTTTGACATACTATTAGGTATGGTCACTCAAAGAGAAGCCATTGCCTCATCTGCTGAGTAGAGCAGACAGGAGCAGACATTTATGAAAGCCCTTTTTGGAATCCCAAAATAGGATGGGGGAGTTCATGTAATGTTCAGTTCTGCTCTCTTGGTTCACTCTGAATCTCAAGGCTTGTGTTTATGATTCTATTAATTGTTCCCACCTCTGTATAACACAGCTTTTCCCCTATAGCAGTAGGTTCATTCCCTAGCACCATCAATTAAAGCAGGGGTAGCTAACTTTTCTGGGGTCATGGGGCACGTTCACCCGTGACCAACCTTCCGGCGCCTGCATGTCCCACAGTTGCATACACATCCTTGCATGCACACACACACACACACACAGAGAGAGAGAGAGAGAGAGAGAGAGAGAAATTCCATCTGTGGCTGATCTGTGTAGATCAGCTAAGGAGTGGGGCTGTCACTCTCTCTGCTCATCAAAATGATCATTCTGGTGATTTGCATCTCCATCAGGGCATTGGGCTCTGCCCACCACAGTGCTGCGCTAACTTCTTTTTAGTCACCACTTTCAAAATTGGTGAGCTCAGGGAGTCAGATCAGGCCCTCTACCTGGTGTTAGCAACCTCTAAATTAAAGAATTGCAAGGCTGTTAAGTTGTGACTTGGAGGGTGAGATAGTTCAATGTGCAAGAGCGAGGTGAGTACTTGACCCCCTCCTGCACCTACCAATTATCTTCTATAAATGTCCTCCTGAATGACTTCTGGTTTGTGATCTAGCTTGGGGGACGATTCAAAACTACCTGTGGGGAACGTTGCAGAGGAGAATCAGAAGTTGGAGAAAGGGTTAAACACTCTCTCCTACCCATAAGATCCCTGCAGCAAAATACATCCTCACTGCCACCCCACACTAGTATGTGAGAAATGCAGGGTTGGGATCCTGAGGTTTCCTTCGTGACATCTCGTTTGACAAAATACCTCTGCTTGTGGATTAAGAGCGCTACTTACAGACCATGGGTCTGTAAAGCAATTTTTTATGGCTACGGATAGTAAAGAGTTCAATCTTGCAGATGTTTACTGTGTGAATGTTTTGATTCTATAGCATTTTATAACTATAGTGTGTGACTATAGCCCTATACTTGCGTTCTATATCTAGGGTATGTACTGTATGCATGAAGAGTCCCTTAAGAATGCAGTGACAAGCCCTTGTGGTGTAGTGGTTAAGAGCAGTGGACTCTTAATCTGGTGAACCGGGTTTGATTCCCCGCTCCTCCACATGCAGCTGCTGGGTGACCTTGGGCTAGTCACACTTCTTTGAAGTCTCTCAGCCCCACTCACCTCACAGAGTGTTTGTTGTGGGGGAGGAAGGGAAAGGAGAATGTTAGCCACTTTGAGAGTCCTTCAGGTAGTGATAAAGCAGGATATCAAATCCAAACTCTCCTTCTCTTCTTCTTCTTACCCTGAGATGCACAATCAGCATAGCTGAGTCTTGAGAACCCCATTGGCACCATACACATGCATGCATTGAATGAAAGGTTGATAAATAAACCCACTGTTGGAAGGACACCTGCATGCACATCAGATCCAACCATGTGGTTAGTCAAGCCAAACCCTTCTCAATGAACTCTGGTTAAATTTCCAGGGGAACTTTGGATGACCTTGCTTTGCTGAGTCAAGAGAAATATAAAAATTCTTTTGCAGTGTTGCTCATTACTGCAGCTACCCATCACCTGCTGGGTGTGCATCTTTTCATTTATTCATTTCTCAATGGGAGGTGCCATCACGCTGCAGTTACTGAAACAAATGGTGGCTGGGCAGCAGTCTTCTACGGCCTGGAGTTTGATGGTTTCACTCTGTCTGGGTCAGCAGCTTGTCTGCCAATCAGTCAGTCAACTCTGAGCCTCTGTTTTCAGGAACCTCACATTCTCTGGGAGCATGGAGGTGAAGGGAGTCCCCTTTCGTATTTGAGATCACTCTGGATTCTCTATTTGTACATGCTGGATCTAGCATCTCATCACCTGGCAACAGTCCTTTCCTAGCAACAGAAGAAAGAAGCAAGGGGGGTAAAGAGAGAACAAGAGAAAAAGAGAGAGAGTAGGAGGTTGTCACTGAAGGCATCGCTATGGATCCCAAGGTATGTCTGACTTGCTGCTAACGCTGCATACATTTGTGTTCCTCTGCTGGGCTTAGTTAAATAAATGCTAAACAATGCTTATTGCAGAAAAAATAGCTGTGTTCTGCATCAGGATGCCCTTTCCTCAGGTTGTGAAGGAATGTACTGCTAACATGGGGCAGGCTTTTAATTCCACCTATGGAACTTGCCTCACGTTTACCTTCATGATTCATTGCTCAAGACCAACTAAGGATGTGCTCAGTAGAACGTTCTCTGGCGTGCAGAATATATGATGTCCAGCTGAAAATCTTGCAGAGATAGGGGGATGAATCAGAGCGGGAGGTGCTCAACTTTTGAAACAGCCACTTCAGAGAGTGAAAGAGCCAATGCCTTCAAGAACCAGAGCTATAAATCGAAAGGGTAGTTCTGGTGGCGTCGGATGCTAAATAGAGTTGACAGGGAAATACAATTTCCTATTCATTGCAGAGCTAACTTCTGTGATGTTCCGTGAGAAAAAGAGAAAATTGAGTTGTTTCTTTCCCTCAAGTGATCCAGCCACAGAAAGTAAACTATAGATGAGGGCAAAAAAATCCCCACTGGAAACTTACTTGCTGCCAAAGAAGGGCAAGCTTAAAAACAGAGGGAGGAGCTGTGTCCTGACAACAAATGGTTTTGCCAAAGCACAGGCTGATCAGAAAACTGCAGTGATGATGAAGTGTTTGAATCAGTGCAATGACAGAGCAAGAGATAGCATCGTATCTGCCACTGAACCTCGATGTAGGCAGAGGACATTGCCCAGCAGGAATGCAGAATTCTGCCAGAGTGGCTTGTTGCAACAGCCCAACATGAAATGAGAAGAAGTCAAAGCAAAGAATGAAGCCACTTTAATTCTGCAGCCCAAAACATAGCTGGGGAAATAGGGTGGGGGTTTATTTCCTCCAAACCTCTTAATGCTCATATTCTCTTATTTGTGAGCCTGTTTTGTTGCTGTTTGTTTTGCCCACTCTTCCTCTGCTTTAGTGCCCTTTTTTGCCTGATAAGGGCTTCCCTCTCCTTCCTGGAGAGAATGAAAGACCACATAGTGAATTCCATGACATTACAGTGTCACGTAGCCAATCAGATGTGACTGTGTGGTGGACAAACAAATCCAACTGAAAGTGAGGGCAATTAATCCTGGACTGGTGATCCAGGATAATTGGATAATTTGTCTTCTGTCTCTGCATGGACAAATGCTTTTTCTCACTTTCACCCAAATAAAGGAATGCTTTTTGCCACTGACAAAATGGTTGGCAAAGAGTGTCCTCCTTCCTTTTGTCTTGGCCTCAGTCAGTGCTCAGTTTTGCTGGCATGTTTGTGTATTTCTTAGGCAGAAGGTGTCGTATCTCCTGCCTCAGGGTCCCAATATTGGCCTGAGGAGAACTGATTCAGGTGAGCACCAGTTACCTTACTGAAGGGGGCCCCCTCAGACCCCTTTCTACGCTGCTCTGGTCTGAGAATGTGGCTCTTCCATCATCTTCAGAGTCTCCCCTCCAGTCTCTCCTGCTCCACTACCACACAGGAATATGCAGCTGTAGAATTTACAATAGAAGATTCATCTCATAGAATCATGGAGTTAGAAGGGACCCTGAGGATCATCTAGTCCAACCCCCAGAATTGCAGGAGATCAGTTCTTAAGGGGATCAAACCTGCAACCTATAGGTTGGGATGTCAGAGAATTTCCATGAAAACAGAAACTGGAGAAAAATTGCCAATGTTCGCTTATTCATCCTGTGACCTGAATGGGGAAATGATTCAAGAGAATCTGGTCAGTATTCACTGTTGCTGCTTTCAGTCTGCAAACAATACATAATCTGTTACATCCCTCACCCATGTGCATTTCCTTTGCATTTTGGGGTGGAATAATATTATGACAATGTAACTTATGCAATTTACATAATTTATATAATAATTATATAGAATCATAGAATTTGTATAGTGGAGACCATGAGGGTCATCGAGTCCAACCCCTGCAATGCAGGAATATTATTGAATATCACCCATAGTGTCAATAAGTAAATGCATAATAGAAAAGGATCTATCTGTGCAGCTTCATATAAAATAAATAGACAATCCAACAGCTTGAAATAAACAAGACTGAGAATGAAGCCTAGCAGGAGAAATAACAAATAGGTTACATACATATGACCACTTCACAAAGGCAACATCACTTTCTCCACAATTAATCTACACAATGGGGTGGCAGCCACACATCTCTCACTGGTGGCAGCTTCCCTCCCAAATCCAACTTTTC